>NC_072386.2:100299115-100602145 GCF_028885625.2 Pongo pygmaeus
GTGGCTCTTGCTCGAGCCTCCACACTTAGCCCACACCAAGCTGTGTGATTTAGGATTCAGGTGTTAGAACGGAGAAGGCACCAGGCCTACTGCACCATATCACTGAAGCCTCTGCTTTGGGGGAAACAGAGCTGGGTACGAATACCAGTGCCACCCATTCTTCCCTCAATGCTTTGGACATTCAACCCATCTGAACCTTAGTCCCTTCATCTGCAAAGTGAGGACCATGCAGTCTTCCTGGTGGTGTTGTAAGACTCAGATAGAATAACCATACAGTTCCAGGTGCATATGGCACTCAGTGAGAATCCGCTTGCTTTATCCTCCCTCACTCCCTTCCTTCCTCCAGGAATAAAGAGCACACTAGTTGAAGAATATTTCTTTGCCTTCCTTCTGTAGCAGCTCCAATACCAGCCTAACAGCACAATGAGCATCAGATGTGCTTTTTTGATGTTTGAAATTTATAGTCTCTGTTGAATGTTGGCCAGGACAGCACTTCGTCATTTGAACAATTTCCATTTTCCACAAGCTCTCTGTGATTGATGACCTAACCAGGCACATGGCATTCCGTTCCACCAGCAATGTGGCCAGTGGGGAGATGGCTATGTCAGTAACACCTGTTTGTGGTAGACCAACAATGGCGCCCTAAAAGATATATCCACATCAAATCCCTGGGACCTATGTGTGTGACCTTATTTGGAAGAAGGGTTTTTTTTTTTTTTTTTGCAGATGCAATTAGGAATCTTGAGATGCAGAGAACATCCTGTGCTATCCAGCTGGGCCTTAAATGCAATGACTACTGTCTTCATAAGAGACGTATAGGGAGATCTGACAGATAGAAGGGGAGAAGGCAATGTGATCACCACTAGGTAGAGGTTAGAGGGATGCACCCCTAAGTCAGGGAATGCCAACAGCTGCCAGAAGCTTAAAGAGGCAAAGGATGACTTGTCCCCTAGAGCCTCCAAAGGGAGTGTGGCCCTGCTTACGCCTTGGCTTTGGACTTCTGGCCTCCAAAACTGTGAGAGAATAAATATCTGTTGTTTTCGCTGGGTGCGGTGGCTCACGCCTGTAATCCCAACACCTTGGGAGGCCAAGGTGGGCAGATCACAAGGTCAGGAGATCGAGACCATCCTGGCGAACACAGTGAAACCCCGTCTCTACTAAAAATACAAAAAAGTAGCTGGCCGTGGTGGCGGGTGCCTGTAGTCCCAGCTACTCAGGAGGCTGAGGCAGGAGAATGGCGTGAACCTGGGAGGCGGAGCTTGCAGTGAGCCGAGATCGCACCACTGCACTCCAGCCTGGGCGAGAGTGCAAGACTCCATCTGGAAAAAAAAAAAATCTGTTGTTTTAAGCCAACCAGTTCGTGGTTATTTGTGTAGCAGCCCTAGAAATGAAGACAGCCTGCGAGCACCTTGCCCCACCTGGCTGTAGGTGACTTTTGGTGCCACCATTTTTGACTCTTGTGGATAAAGAGCAGACTATATTCTTTTTATAAGTAAGTCCACCTTTTACAGAAAAATTAATAGCCAGGATCATGGTTTTAGAACTCATAGAATACACTCCTCTCGTCCTCTCGTTCTTTCCCCCACCCATTGGCTTATAAACTTGTTCCTATGAAATAAGTCAGCTGAGTTGAGTTTGTAAATGTATCTTGAATAAATGTGTCAGGTGGGGTCACAAACATGCAGACATCTGCCTGTGAGTGTCACTGACCTGCACTCTGAAAGGCCCCTATATTGATGATACTTCTTAATCTCCTATGGCTCTTCTTCAGCCCTGGGAGCAGGGGAGTGCAGATTTTTGTTCAACCCCTTTTACAGATGTGCACACTGAGGTCCCGGTGTGTCCAGTGACTTGCCCAAGGTCATCAGCACTGTCTGGTGGAGCTGGGACTTGAACCCAGTCCTCCTGCTCTCAGCTGTGGGAAATGGAGACAGCAGTTGCCCTGGAAGATATTTCCTGTGCTGCGTGTTTGTGGTTGTCTCAGGATTTGTGAGACTTACTGTTTTCTTGTGTCTCCTGTCCCTGTGACTTATCTTTGTGCCCACTCAAGCCACCACCACTTCCAACACACACCCACACCTGTGGAGAGACTGCAGCCTCCTAGAGCTCATGTCGTGGCAGGGCTGAGGGCAGTAGTCAGTTCTTGGTGCTCTCTAATAGGGCTCTGAATTGCAGCCTGGGCCCTGCCCATTCATTTATGTATTGTCTATAGCTGCTTCTGTGTTACAAGAATTGACAGAGACTGGGTGTGGTCGCTCACACCTGTAATCCTAGCGCTTTGGGAGGCTAAGACAGAAGGATCACTTGAGCCCAGGAGTTTGAGATGAACCTGGGCAACATGATGATACTCCATCTCCACCAAAAAAAAAAAAAAAAAAATTAGTTGGGTGTTGTGATGGAGGCTGAGATGGGATGATTGCCTGAGCCCAGGGGGTCGAGGCTGCAATGAGCTGTGATTGTGCCACTGTCTCACAAAAAAAAAAAAAAAAAAAAAAAAAAAAAAAAAAATGTTGACAGAACAAGTTGATTCAATTATAGACTTGAGTAGTTGTAATGGAGACTATAAAACCTAAAATATTTATAATGTTAACTTTGATAGGACAAGTTTGCCAGCTCCTGCACTAGAGGATAAAGATTAAGAGGACTGACTCCCTATAGAGCAGAGGAGAAGAGAGGAGAGGAGAGGACAAGAAGGGGCAAGGATGGAAGCAAGGAGGGAGAAGGGGCAGAGAGAAAGAAAGAGGGAGGGGGTCACTCAGAGACTTCACAAAGTATGTTATTTCCTAAAAACTGTAATGCCCAGTATCTAGTGATTACCTGTGGCACTGTCAGCCTTCTGCCTGGGAACAGGAATCTTGCAAAGATCAAATGCAGAGCCCAGAGCCCCAGGACTCTGCGTTGGCATTCGTCAGTAAGTTTTGAAGGAGGCGGACATCTCAAAACCAGCCTAAGCATAAGGCACCCAGCTGGTGATTTGAAGATAGGCGTCTTCCCCATTACTAGTTGGCCTCACTTTAAAAAATTTTGTTTCTTGGATAGCATTTTTCTTTCACAAGTTAGTTGGCTTTCACATGTCAAAAAACAAAACCAGGGCCGGGCACGGTGGCTCACACCTGTAATCCCAGCACTTTGGGAGGCCAAGATGGGTGGATCATCTGGGGTCAGGAGTTCGAGACCAGCCTGGCCAACATAGTGAAACTCCGTCTCTACTAAAAACAACAACAACAACAACAACAACAACAACAACAAATTAGCCAGGCATGGTGGTGTGCACCTGTAATCCCAGCTATTCAGGAGGCTGAGGCAGGAGAATCGCTTGAACCTGGGAGGCAAAGGTTGCAGTGAACCAAGATTGTGCCATTGCACTCCAGCCTGGGCAACAAGAGTGAAACTCTGTCTCAAAAAAACAAAAAGCAAAAACAAATAAACGGGAAGAGAGAGAGAGAGAGGAGAGAGAGAGAGAAACACATACCATTTGCCATATTTGTGGTTTCTCATTCTTGGGCTATTTTTTAAACCTTTCATTACATTAGGCCTTTATCAGATATTAGCGTTGGTTCTTCAGTTTTCCCCCTGATGAGGAACTTCCCTGAAATAAATGCTGGTAAGATCATGGAAAGTTCCCAGGAGAAGGATAGAACAGGTGTACCCCAGGGAGGCTGAGCCAGTACAGAGAGACCTATGGGTTTCACGGGCCCTCAGTAGAACAGATTCCCTCTCCTTGTCTCAGGTTGTCATCAGCCACTGAGCAAGACCGAATAAGAAATCTCATGAGGCTTTGGAGATGGATGCAGGATCTGTTGCCTGCGATTCAAAGCTGGTGGAGGACTTGCTTAGGTCATGTTAATTAGTTTTTCTCAGCTCTCACCAGGTGTCATTCATGGAGGTTGCATAAAAGAAACTCATTCTCAGGGATGAGCTTTTTCTTAAATATTACCTTTCTGAATTTTGAAATTTAGTGTAGCATTGAGACATTTAAACACATTTTTGAAGCACAAAACTTATTTATCCTAGTTCAAAGCCAGATTTGGTTTGACCTGTCTTGGTGGCGTTTTCTGTGGTTCTGAGATCCAACCCCCAACTTCGTCCCTTTTGACCTGGTTTATCACCCATGTCCTTGGGTTGAAAATAGTAGTCTAATCCTAAGAGAAGGGGCCTAAAAGGAAGGGAAGAGAAATCAGATGTCAGCTGGCGAGGATGAGAAATACTGCAACAAGGGAGCAGCGTTGACCATTGAGAGCTACATGCTAGGTAGAGTCAAGCTCTACCTGCCCTAAGTCAAAAATTTCAGTGACCTGTGGCTAAAGCCCAGACTTTGAAGAGCAAAGAAAGCAAGGATTTAACTGTAAAAATAGAAAAGTGGCTGACCCAGTGCTGAGGCTTTTAACAAAATTTACCCAATAGTTTATTTCAGACTGAGAAAGAAAGAGCTCAAACAAGCTTAAGCAGCAGCAAATGCTATCAGCCTGGACCATGAGATTGCATGTGCCCTGCAGTGATTTTCCACCTTGACTAACATTAAAACTACCTGGTGGTGGCCGGGCGCGGTGGCTCACACCTGTAATCCCAGCACTTTAGGAGGCCGAGGCGGGCGGATCACGAGGTCAGGAGATCAAGACCATCCTGGCTAACACGGTGAAACTCCATCTCTACTGAAAATACAAAAAATTAGCCGGGCATGGTGGTGGGCGCCTGTAGTCCCAGCTATTTGGGAAGATGAGGCAGGAGAATGGTGTGAACCCAGGAGGCAGAGCTTGCAGTGAGCCGAGATAGCGCCACTGCACTCCAGCCTGGGCAACAGAGCGAGACTCCATCTCAAAAAACAACAACAACAACAACAACAACAAAAAACACTACCTGGTGGTGTTTACAGCCTTGAGTGCCCAGATCAATAAGATCAAAATCTCTGAAGGTGGGGCCTGGGCTTGGTGCTTTTTAATGATCCTCAGGTGATCTTAACGGTCTTCCAGGGTTGAGCACTGTGGGCAGAATTGAGGTCAAGATGTGGAGGGATCCAACTGGCTTGTGCGTGTTAAGAACTGGATGAGACGGGAAGCCAGACATTAGAAATAATGGGGTCAGGGCACCGCTTACATGGTATTAATAGCCAGAGGTCTTGAATCTTCCTCCAGTCTATAGCGAAGAGAGATATACATATGGGGCCCAAAGGGAAGCAAAGTTCCACATTATTCTGAGCCAGTCTTAGTATGGACCCCCACTGCCTGCCTGCCATCCATTCCTCTCCATGGCCAATCTCCTGTTATCTGGGTTTGGGTGAGACTGTCCTCTTTCCTGAACCACTGCCAACCCAAACCTGAGTCTGACTACCGCAGCTACATGAAAGGACAGTGAATTCAAGTGGGAGAAGCACCTGGGTAGCTTGCTGTGCTGTGGCACAGGTGGAAGAGGAAGACCCAGAGAACCACGCTCATGGGTCTGCCCATTTGAAGCAGGGACCAATCCACCTTTGTGTGCAGGAAATACCCCAGTATGAGCAACTCCTCTCAGGAGCCCTAAGGGTTCAAGGAGAAGGTTGGGGAAGGATAGAAACGCAGAGTTCCCCTCTCTTAGATCCCTACAATAAAGCTAAATTTTACAAGGAATTTCTACCAACTACCAACATGCTGAAGTCTGTGTGGGAGACCCTTGCCAGAAAATTCCTGTTCATCCAAACTTGAATCTGGAACATGGTAAAAGACTGGCAGAAAATTGGAGAGCATCTGGTCCATGGGTGGGAGCTCCTAATGAGAGGGAGGAGAATAGGAATGCATCTCACAGCATGGAGAGTGCTTCCCTCTTGGAGATGGGCTTGTTTCTGCCATCTAAGAAGGTTCACGGAAGGAGATAGGGCCTAGTAGCTCCTCACTGCTTGCTCTGAGCAGGGCAGTACTGATGGGCAGACCTGGAAGAGAAAGCTGTCCAGGAGACTAGACAGAGGGGGGGAAGAGCCCAAAGTCCAGTAGGAACTTCCTGGGAACTGTAGAGGTGGCTAGAGTGGGCCACATGCTGCAGGGACATGAGTGCCCAGCCCAATAAGATCAAAATCTCTGAAGGTGAGGCTTGGGCTTGGTGCTTTTTAATGATCCTCAGGTGATCTTAATGGTCTTCCAGGTTTGAGCACTGTGGGCAGAATTGAGGTCAAGATGTGGAGGGATCCAACTGGCTCATGCATGTTAAGAACTGGATGAGACTGGAAGTCAGACATTAGAAATAATGGGGTCAGGGCACCACTTACATGGTATTAATAGCCAGAGGTCTTGAATCTTCCTCCAGACTACTGTGAAGACAGACACACATGTATCTACCTGATGGTAGATACCAAAGGGAAGCAAAGTACCACACTGAAGCAAAGTACCATGGAAGGACTGCTCCCCACTTTTGATGCATGATAAAGACCAACCTGCCTGCATGAAGATGATGGTGCACTTCTCCTGAACTTCACCGTCATGACCACAGTCAAAGCCAGAGCGACAATGGTGATGGAGTATAATCACACCAATAAATGAAGTTCCCCTGCTGTCTTCTGACTCACTTCTAAGTGGCCTGGACCCTGGTGGTTAAGAAAAGTAAACCCCCAAAGCAGTCAGTCATTGTCGGTTTGCTAACTTGAGCATGCTGAAATTAAAGGACTAAGTACTTTAACTGGGTCACCTCTATTAGTGGGTAAAAAGCTGTGTGTTCTTTGTTCACTTCCTTAAAATGCTGCTATACTTGATGGCAAGCAACAGAACTAGCCACGAGAAAGCAACATGGAAACCACTGAAGTCAAGACTTAATCCTACCTGGTTCCCCATCAATAGGTAAAACAAAGTGGTTCTGAGCACAAACTCTGAAGCCAGATGATCAGCTTTTAAAAAAAAATTAAAGAATATTTATTTATTTATATTTTATTTTAGATTCAGGTGGTACATGTGCAGATTTGTTACATGAGTATATTGTGTGATGCTGAGGTTTAGGCATCTAATAATCCTGTCACCCAAGCCATGAACATAGTACCTGATAGGTAGTTTTTCAACCCTTGATCCTATCCCTTCCTCCCTCCTTTTGGAATGCCCAGTGTCTGTTGTTCTCACCTTTGTGTCTGTGTGTACCCAATGTTTAGCTCCCACTTACAAGTCCATGTTGCTGCAAAGAACATGATTTCATTCTTTTTTTATGGCTGTGTAGTATTCCATGGTGTATATGTACCACATTTTCTTTATCCAATACACTGTTGATGGGCACCTGGTTGATTTCATGTCTTTGTTCTTGTGAATAGTGCTGTGAGGAACATACGAGTACATGCCCTTTTGATAGTATGACTTATTTTCCTTTGGGTATATATCAGTAATAGGATTGCAGAGTCCAATGGCAATTCTGTTTTCAGTTCTTTGAGAAATCTCCAAACTACTTTCCACAGGGCCTGAACTAATTTGCACTCCCAAAAACAGTGTATAAATGTTCCCTTTTCTCTGCAACCTCACCAACATCTGTTGTTTTTTGACGTTTTAATAGTAGCTATTCTCACTGGTGTGAGTTGGTGTCTCATTGTGGTTTTGGTTTGCATCTGTCTGATGAATAGTGCTGTAGAGCATTTTTTCATATGTTTGTTGGCTGCTTGTATGTCTTTTGAAAAGTGTCTGTTCATGTCCTTTGCTCACTTTTTAATGGGGTTGTTTTTTACTTGTCAATTTGTTTAAGTTCCTATAGGTTCTGGATATTAGTCTTTTGTCAGATGCATGGTTTGCAAATATTTTCGCCCATTCTGTAGGTTGTCTGTTTACTCTGTTGGTAGTTTCCTTTTGCTGTGCAAAAGCCCTTTAGTTTAATTAGGTCCCAGTTGCCAGACCAACAGCTTTGAATTCTGGTCTTAACACTTCATAACTGGGGGATCTAGGGGCAAGTTACCTAACCTGTCTCAGCCTCAATGTCCTCATCTGTAATGGAGGGATAATAGAAGCTTCCCCCCAGGGTTACAGTGAGGGTTGATGAGGTAGTTCATTTAAAGCACTCAGAACTGTGTGTGGCACTTGTAAACACTCCCACCCCCAGTACCTTTTCACAATTACTATTAGGATGATGCTGTTTAACAGCAATTATCAGCACCCCTCAACTCAAGTTATATTGCTAGTAACAAAACCTTTGGCATTTCAGTGTATAGCTTTCCAATCTTTTCCATAACTGTATTTTTTCTTATAAAAGTGAGATTATAGTGAGCATACTCTTGGCTTTTTAAACTGACTATATTGAGCACATCTTTCTATTTCATGTAATCTTCTACAGCTTCATTTGTAATGACTGCATAATGGTGCAGATATATCATAGATTATTTAACCAAACACCTGTGGTTTAATACTTAAGTCTCTCTTTCTCTTTTTTAAAAGCAATGCTGCAGTAAATATCATTAAGCAAAAGCACTGCTCATTGGCATAATTTCTCCTTTAGAATAAATTCCTAGAAGTGAAATGTCTTGTTCAAATGGCATATAAACTTGAAAGTGTTTGCTATTCTATATGACTGCCAAATTATCCTCTAGAAAGATTCTACCACCACCAGCAGGGGATAAAGAGCCAGTTTCCCCTCACTATACTTGACACTGGGTATTACAGTTTTTAAACTATAATCTGTTGTATTTGTTCTTGACCTAAAGCTGAGCTCTGCTGTTTGGGGCTTGGCTTCTCTGAACTTGGTGCTGATTCTTGCTTTAACTGGAGCTTCCTACTGGAGCATCCTAGGTGGGCTCTTACTGGCTCAAACAACCCTATGAGGCTCTTCTTAGTCTTCTAGGACTAGAGTAGGGCTCAGCCAAGCACATGGTGGTGGCAGGACCCTTGGAGCTGTCCCTATACCAGCAGCAATCTTTTGTCTTGCTTATTTAATTACCTTATCCTAAAGTACGTCTTTACTAGAAATTTGCTGTCCTCAGTGAGAAGAAGTACCTTTCCCTTGTTGCCTGCTGAACCACTGGGGTCACCACTAGCAGATCAGAGCCACTTCCCTGTCCCTGGGGGCATCGTCTTAGACTTTGGTCACCACCAAAGAGGAGACATAAGGAGAAGGGCAGGAAGAGGTAGCATTGAGCAGGAACCCTGGATATGCCATCATCAGCTGAGGATTCTGAATTAGGAAACATATCTATTTAGGTTTAAACTACAAAATATGCAAGGGTTCCTATTCCTAGCCTCTCAGAAACATCCCTCTGGCCACAGGCAACTGTCACTGGTGATGGTTATTCTCTCAGAAGATGCTGAGGATCAGGGTGTCTAAGGAGTGGCTTTGCTTTAATCTGAGCTTGGTATATTACATTTTGCATGTTAGCCTACCTAATAGGGTGGGTTCACTTAGAAATACTAGAAAACACAGAAGGATATAAAGAGCAAAGATGAAAGCATTTCAAATCCTACCATCTAGATACAACCTATGTTGATATTTAGCATCTATCCAGAGGTAGAGCTGTAGCATGATCATTTATATGCATGTACATACACATGCATTTACTTTTTATAAAAATGATACAATACTGAACATGCTATTCTGTAGTCAGTTTTTAAAAGAATGTTTTTTTTTTTGTTTTTGTTTTTGTATTTTTAGATGGAGTCTTGCTCTGTTGTCAGGCTGGAGGGCAATGGCACAATCTCGGCTCACTGCAACCTCTGCCTCCTAGGTTCAAGTGATTCCCCTACCTCAGCCTCCTGAGTAGCTGGGACTACAGGTGTGTGCCACCACACCTGGCTAATTTTTTGCATTTTAGTAGGGATGGGGTTTCACAATGTTGGCCAGGATGGTCTTGATCTCCTGACCTTGTGATCTGCCCGCCTTGGCCTCCCAAAGTACTGGGATTACAGGCGTGAGCCACCATGCCCAATGCCCCCCGCCTTTTTTTGGGGTGGGGGAAACAGGGTCTTACTGTGTCCCTAGGCTGGAGTGCAGTGGCAAAATCTCAGCTCACTGCAACCTCCACTTCCCAGGCTTAAGCAATCCTCCCATTTCAGCCTGCTGAGTAGTTGGGATTACAGGCATGTGCTACCATGACTGGCTAATTTTTGCATTTTTTGTAGAGATGGGGTTTCACCATGTTGCCCAGTCTGGTCTTGAACTCCTGAGCTCAAGCAATCCGCCCGCCTTGGCCTCCCAAAGTACTGGGATTACAGGCATGAGCCACTGCTCCCAGCCTTAAAAGAATTTATCTTTAATGGCTGTGTTTTATTTATACATTTTCAGTCATTCATTCATCAATAAATAGTGATTCAGGCCCAGTATGTGTTAGGCTTGATTCTAGGCAAGAGAGAGAAACCATGAATGAGAGACATGATCTCTGCCCTTGGGGAGGGTGTAATGAAGTTCGTCAGTTTTGTGCTTTGTGGTTTCTTTCTATGCGTTATGTTTTTAAAGTCCTCTTCCATCCTAAAGTCAGACAGTCACTATATTTTCTCATATTTTCACTTTTTACATTGCCTGAGTCCATCTAGAAATTGTTTTGGTGGATGAAAAATTTTGTACTTTTAAACCATTGGAGGACAGCAATGACCACAAAAGGATTAAATCCTCTTTCCTTATAGACAAGTGGCCACAACTTGGCTATGTGATAATTCTAACATTAGCAGTGCAAAGAAGGGAAGTACAGTGTTGATTCTTCATGGGAGACTGATGGAGTTATAATAGACTTCTGTTCTTAAGGTAGCAAATTATCATTTTTTTAACCTGAAAAGATAGAGTAATAGTCTATGATAATGACAAATTACCCCAATATGTTTTTAAAACATTGCAATTATTAACAAAGTGGTAGATACTTTCTTTCATTTAAAACCCCCTTGGGCCCTAAAGATATAGCTAGCAAGAGGAAAAACTGTCAAAACTCTTATTAGTTGGTTGAGTTTATTTTCTGCTCACAATTGTATCATTTAAAACCCTGAGAAACTGTTTTTTGGAGAGCAGTTTGTCCCTATTAGAGTTTTATGTGTTCAAATCCTTGACTTAGCAGTTCTGCTGGTAGAAATCCACCCTATATGTGGAATCACAGAAGTACGTCTAAGAGGAACATAGAGGAAGATTCATTGCAGTCCTGTCTATAATTGCAAACAAAGCACTGAGAACCACCTAAATTATCTATTAGCAGCAGACTGGTAAAGTAAGTTAAGCTACATCTGTGAATCGCCATGCCGTAGTTGTAAAGAATGTGGTGGGATTCCATGTGCTGAATGAAATAGTAAAATCTCTAAGATACATCACGAAGTGGAGAAAGAAAGCTGAAGGGCAGGTCTTTTGTATTAAGAATAAAAGACCCCAACTTATAACATGTTGGTGTATCCATTTTTTCCTGTAGGATACATAAAGGACTAATAGGAATTGTTGCCTGAAGGAACAAAGCTGGTAGGGATGAGGTGAAGAGAGAGTCAAATGTTCATTTTATTCCTGTGTGGATGGTGTGAATTTTTCTACCCTGCACGTTTATTACTTTTATTTATATTTTGTAATGCTTACTCCATTTATCTAGGCAGGGAGGTTATAGACAATTGGTGTTTCCTTCTTTATACTTTTCTATATTAAAAAATGAACATAGATCAGAAATGTTCACCAGATACTGGCATCTAAGAAACAAACAAAAACATGATTTGTCAAAGTCAGAAAAGGAGTGTATGTCTCTGTTTGGAATTATGCTAATTTCTTGGAGTTTGCGTTCCTTTGTTGTCATCAGAATGCTGCACATTGTGTTCTCTCTCTATTTTTGTGCACACTATTTTGTTTTGCATTTCCAACCACGACAGCTATGTTCAGTCGTGCCCCATCCCCTCCCCTGTTCTGTGGCCTGCGGTACTGAGAACCGCGAGCAGCCAATGGGACTGCTGCTTACTGTAAGGTCCATGCAGTGTCTACCCCCGCTTCCTGCCCTGATACTGCCTCCAGGCCCAGCACGTCTTCCTAAGACAGGCCTATCAACCCAGTGGATCCTTCTGCCCCTTCCTCCTCCTGTCCTCCAACTTCAGGGAGCCATATTCTGATATCCAGAGATCCTGGATTTAGAGCATCTCCTCCATTCTTGGTAAATTGAGAACCTTCCCAACCGCTGCCTCGTCTGCAGTAGTTCCTTTCAGATGAAAAGTTCAAATGGGAGAGAAATATTTTGCATTTGCTCTTTTCATTAGACTATTCGATCCCCATGGAAAAGTCTTCTACAGGGATTGAAAGAAACGAATATATTGGTTCACCAGACATTGCTGAAGGTTCCAACACAGCCTTGACCTATTTTTGTTTGAAACTGAGAAATGCTCACAAATGTAAGAGGCCTCCTTTTTTTGGAGATTGGAGGGATTTGACATCAAGATGTTTTGCATTTTCAACAGCTCATTTGCTCTGGATGGCTTTTGGCAGATAAATGTGGAGGAGGCGGTGTAATAGGTTTCATGTGTCCTAAGTGGAATTCACTCAGAGCCAAAAGCTAGTAGCTCTGAACATGTCTCTTTTCATGGTAAAGTACTCTGGAGTGAGACTGTTTTAAGTTTCAACCCCTGTTTGGCCACTTCTTAGCTCAAGGGCACTTCCCTTACAGTAGCTAAGTTTTGGTTGTTTCATCCATAAAACGGAAGATATTAAAGTATCTACCTCAAAGTGTGATGAGGATTAAGTGAAAAACTGCAGGGCAGTTCTTACTATAATGCCTGACATAGCAAGGCATCAATAAACTCAGTTGCCATTATTATTCTTACCATTATGGTTTATGCCACTACCATCATTGGGATTATTAGGTTCAACCACTACACAACTGAATTGTTGTTGCATGAGTAAATTGCAGTTGTTTGGACAAAATCCTAAGCCAAAAACTTGGTGCTAGGTAGAAAGGAAGCACCTTCATTTATTAAGTCCCTGCACTCTACCAGGTGATGTGCTTAGTTCCATCTTTGCTGTATCTCATTTCAATCCTGCAGTAGCATTTTGCAGGTAGTTCTATTTCAGTACTTCAGACAGAGTTCCAATTGTTTGATGCTTACTAGCCACATGACCCTGTCTCTTTATCTTCCTGTGCCTCAGTTTTCTCCTCTGTAAAATGGGGATAATGATAGTACCTAACTCATTAGGTTGTTGTGAAGATTAAACATGTTAAATCACACAGAACAGTGCCTGGCACACAGTGACCACTATGTAAATGTTTGCTAGAATTACTTTATAACTCAGGAAGGGCATATGTGACAGTCTGGAACGTGTGAAGTCGTTGTTCTCCTTAGCACTGTGGAATGTTAGTGATGCTGGAGGAACCTTAGAGCTAAGCTGGCCCAACCTACTCATTTCACAGGCTGGGGATCCAAGGCCCAGAAACAATAAGGGACTTGTCTAAGTCACTCAGGGAGTTAGTGGCAGAGCCCCTACCTGATACGAGATCTCCTGACTCTGCTCACAAGACTTCATGGTGGGAATAAGGCAACACACGGAGAGGGATGAGATGGAGATCACATTCTTTGGGAGAGTTTGATTCTGTTATTCCTGGCATTTGGGACTTTTTCAGAGTCCTCTACCATTCTGCCTACCTGTACAGAAAGTGCTGGATTTTTCCACCACAAGGGGCTTATCAATGTGGTGTCATAAAGCAGGTCTGACTTTCTCATCAGAGCCCATATCAGACCACTTCCCTTCTTGGTCTTTAGAGGAAACCAAAGGGAAGCACTCCTAGCAAAGAATTTGATGTTATGACCATCTAAGCAAAAGTGTAGCTCTGTGGTTAAATAATTACTTAAAGGGTCACACCGTGGGCAGACCTTAAAAAATAGACTTAAGATATAACCCATATGGGCTATAAAGTATCTATAAAGGACCCTAAATGGAAACTCTGCTGTGTTGTGCATTTGACTTGGCACTAATAGGCCAGATATATTAACTGTTGGGTGAAATTAATGATAATATTGCATCTAAAGTCTATGGGATGTTTCTTAAGGTTTTGGGTGTTAAATTACCCCTTCTAAAAGCAAGTGTTGAGGCTCGAACTAATCAATGTCTTCTTTTTCTTTTAAAAGTTATCTTGACCATATTGTTTCTATTACAAATGAAACATGAAGGTAGAAAGTAGAATGATAAGTTACAAGAAGTGGAGAAGGGAGTGTGTGTAATGGAGGAAGAGAGAGGTTGGTTAATGGGTACAAATATACAGTTAGGTAGAAGGAATAAGATCTAAGGTTGGATAACACAGTAAGGTGACTTTAGTTAACAACAATATATTTTAGATTTTAAAATAGCTAGAAGAGAAGACTAAAAATGTTCCCAACACAAAGAAATGATAAATACACAAGATGGTGGATGTCCTAAACACCCTGGTTATTATACATCCTATGCATGTAACAAAATATTACATGTACCCAACAAATGTGTACAAATATCATATGTCAATAAAACATTTAAAAGCAAATAACTACAGAAAACAATACAAAGCTGGCAGTTCCCTCTTTTACAGATAGATGGCAAGCTCAAGTCCAAATAATCAGTTGAAGAAAAGAGAAGTTATATAAATGGAAATGCTGGTCCAAACTGAGGGATGAGGAATAAATAGAGTTGTGGAATTATCCACTTCACATGGTGATGTTGAAGGTTAAATGGGTACACGGCTAGGCAGAACAACGTAGAAAACCTACCTTACTTGTTCTTCTGACCAAGCCTTTTAAGGCTGTCATTTAAACTGGCTCTGAGTTCTGTTCCCTAGTTTTGTAGGATCAGAAAATCACATGCCAACTTAGCTTTCAGCTACTTATCTACAAACCCAAGTGTCTATGTATTTTTCAGTGGATGGACACTGCAGGGGTCTTAGCAAGTACCATCTCTCCATTTAGCTAACTACATAGGAAGCCTGAATAGAAATCAGGATTATGGTTGGTGATCTTGAAGATAGAGCCAGGAGAGTGAGTTTTAATATCTGATGGTGTTGAGATGAGATAACTGATCTCGAACAGGGATGTGTCTGCTGAGCAAACTCAGCATTACTTGTTAACTGGACAGGCGATTGGACATAGCTGAGTGAGCACCTCTTCAATTTTTTTTATGCTTGATTACTCAGGTTTTCAGTTTTTAGACAGACTATTTTTCTTTTTTTTTTCCCCTCAGATGTATAAATAGCATTGAATCTGCAGTAGTGTTAAAAAGGTAATTATAACCCAACCATGCCTGAGATGACATTGTGATTTCTTAATAGAAAAAGCTTGTTGGGTCCCCACTTGCAAGTTGATTTTTCATAATTTAATTCTCGAAATGTCACCTTATTTCTTGGTGTAACCCAGATAAAACCTAGGTACCCTGGCAATCCAGTTTCAGCATGAAGTTATATTCAAAGAAACACAGGCTAGTTGGCCGAAGTAATTTCAGTATCCTTACTGGAATCTTCTGGAGAACATCAGAGGGGATTCATGTTATAAGCCACAGTAAAATATCTCAAGGTTCTCTTTTCCTGATTTCCTGGCCTTAATTTCTCAGCCTTTTCGTTTTAAACTCTTGAACTTTAAACTGTCTCTGACCCCTTTCAGTGCTTTACTTCTTCATCTCTTCTTTCCTTTTCTCGATCATTTTTCCCCCTAAATAGCATCCCCCACCTATTCCCTTTCCAAGTGCAACTATATAAAACAGTCTGTTTCTCGCAGTTTTTCAGTACTTTACCTCTTTCTATTATTCTTCATTGCAAAAGCCTAGGAACCCGCTGGCAAAAAGTCACTTAAAAGGTTTGGGGCAAGGGCACAAGATTCCCTTTAGCTCACATGGAAGGAAGTCAAAGCTGAATTATCTTCATCTAGCAATAGAAAGAATAAAGATTGCAACGTTTACAATTTAATATATTCTCTTTACCCTCCTCTTGTCTAAATGCTGTGATCTCATGATGGCAACAGGGCCTTGAGTAGGTCTTCTGGTCGCTTCCCACTGCTACGCCCTGGGGCGCGAGGTATCAGCGCAAGCTAGAATGGGCGTTCAGTAGAGGAAAGGAAACACCCTATTTCTGCTTCTGACTACCTTCCCTGCTTAGCTTCTTTCCCTGTCTCCCTGTTTCTCACACACTCAGTTGGGACACCCACCTTGTCCACAGCCACAGCCTGGCATCCCCTAGTGCTCCAGTTGCAGCACAGTAAGCAGGAGAGAAGAGGGAGTCTCAAGGAGCAAAAAGGTGGAAATAGGCTTTCCTAACAACAGGTACTTACCATATCTGTCTTCTTATCATATTTATTGAACAGAATGTGCTTCATTCTCTACGGGTGCTCTTTAACAATAGTTTACGTGTTCATCATGTTATAATCCTTCCAGAAAATACTTGCCAGGAAAATATATAATTTATAGAAAGCAAATGAAAGTGGCTTGTTAGCCTTCCCAGATAGTGGAGGAATCTGGAAGTCTTTCTAATGGATTGAGATCACGTCATTCCAGATGTCTCTTGAGGCACACTGCCCCGAATGGTTGCTACTGTCAGCTCATTATGCTTTTCCCTGGAATTTCCACTTCCCCCAGCCTTTCTCCCCAGAATAAGCTTTCCATGATTCTTTCCCAGAATTAGCCTTTTCAACTCTTTCCTCATATGCATAGCAACAATAATTTATTTCATGTGGGTTAATGTCTTTAGCATTAGGACACTTCTGGTTTTATGGACTGATGGCCAATGTGTTTTTAATAATGTATTTTGCTTCTATTGAAGTCATGAGTACAAATTCGTAATTCATTTGAATGAGGGATATGGACAAACAGGAACACAAATAGAAGAGAGAAAAAAGAGGATAGTACACTCAGAGATACTCAGTAATCATAAATTACATGTATTCATCATGCAATATTCTAGGCTTTAGAGATGTGTCAGCCAAGATCCTTGTCCTCAAGGAGCCCATAGTTTGTTAGAGAAAGAAGATGTGTAAATAGTTAAGTATATAAAGTGCTACAGTGCTTGAGGTCTAATGTAGAAAAATCCACAGCCTGTGGGGAGGGAAGAGAAAGGAGGGAGTGATGCAATCTATTTGGAGGGAACAGAAAACTCTTCTGTATTTGTCAGTACTCTTTGAGTTGTAAGTGGTAGAAACATCACTCAAACTAGCTTAAGAAAATGGGAGATTTATTAGTGTATATAATTTAGGAAGCCTGGGGATGGTTCTGGCTTCATGCATGACTAGATCTGGGACTCAAACAATGTAGTGGGACCCTTTTTTCTCTTTCAACTCTGCCTCCTTCTGCATGTTGACTTTATTTTCTTCAATGTAGATGCATTTCTTTTTGTGACTTGGAAAAATTGCTACTCAGAAGTACATCATCTCAGCTTAATCCTAGTGGTATGTTTTTTCACTTCTCTCTCGGTATCCATGTGTCTGTCCCTAGAAATATCTCTAACTGGTGTTTCTCAGTTCACTTAGCTATCCCTTGGATCAATAGCTATTGCAAAGAAACAAGGTAGCATGATTGGCCTAACCTGGCTCACAAACAAGTCCTAGTGTCAGGAATGAGCAAACCATGACTGGCATTTCTGCCAGAGCCATTTACAATGAGGGTAGATGTGTTTCCCCAAAGGAAAGAATACTAGGCAGATCAAAATTGACAGATGTTCATTAAAGCTTCATGGATATTTAAACTGTGCCATCATAGATTAATTGTTTTTTGTCAAATGAAGCAGCAATGGACATCGATTATTGTTACGGGAAGCAATAAGAGCAAAACTAAGAGGACATGAACCAGCCTAGAAGATCAGGAGACTGTAAGTAGTCTTTGAGGTTGGATCATGGTTGGGGGCCATGGCTTGAGATGAAGCTGTGAAATAGGAGCCTCCCTGTCTATGCTAGGGAACCTGCTCTTTGCACTGTAGACAATGGGGAGACATTCTTGGTTTTAGGCAAGGGTCGGAGGTGGTCAGATTTCCATTTTAGAATATCACTCTGGCAGCAGTGTGGAGATTGAGTTGGAGAAGCCAAGAATGGATGCAGGGAGACCAATAAGAAAACCACTACAGTAATCCAGCTGGAGATAAGTTCTGTGGTGTGCTAAAGATGCTAATATGGAATAGTCTGCATGTCCAGGTAGGAGATAAAGGAAGGAGTGTTAAGGCAATACTCAAGGTTATAGTGGGGAAGCAAAAGATGTGGAAAAAGATGTGGAAACTGGCCAGCAGAATCAACATGACTTGGTCTTTCAAGAAAGTAAGTGTCTAGGATGACTTAGATTTCTGACTTGAGTAGTGTCATTTGCTGAGATGAAACATAGAAGAAGGAACAGGTGTGAAGGTAGAGGGTGGGGAATTTCTTGAGATGGTGATTGCATGTGTTTGAGTTTGGGGGAGTGACTATGAATAGTTGGCAGTTCACTATAGGGATCTGCAGCTCAAAGGAGAGGTAGAGTTGTAGAGTTGGTGAGAATGAAGGGCCCAAGAGTTACTGGTTTTGTCCTGGTTAAGGGAAAGAGAAATCTGGAAACCAGTGGGCTAGCCAGGTGAGGAGCACAGCTCAGACCTCAGCCATCAAACAAGTGTCAGAAACTGCAAGTGAGTTCCTTAATGGTGTCCTATGCGAACTTGTTGTCGTTTGACTCATATCTAATTCTGAGCATAGGCTGGTTGCCTCTTGTCCACCTAGAAGTGACTTTAAGACCATCACTATGGGCCGGGTTCGGTGGCTCACACTTATAATTCCAGCACTTTGGGAGACTGAGGTGGGCGGATCACCTGAGGTCAGGAATTCGAGATCAGCCTGGCCAACATGGCAAAACCCCATCTCTACTAAAAATACAAATACTAGCCAAGCGTGGTGGCACACACCTGTAATCCCAGCTACTCGGGAGGCTGACACAGGAAAATCGCTTGAACTCAGGAAGCAGAGGTTGCAGTGAGCTGAGACTGTGACAACAGAATGAGACTCTGTCTCAAGAAAAAAAAAAAATCACGTGAAAGGGAGCTCAGCTAGTCAAAGAATCCTGCAATAGCTATGGATGCACAGTGGGTCCTTGTCATGGGGCCAGGCCCAGGGTCATCAGTCAGAATGCAGTTGTAAACATGCTAATGCCGCTGCCTGGTTGTATGTGCTAACAACTGCTTAGTTCCAAATTCTAACCCAATAAGGAGTTTCCTCAGGGGAAATGTATGACTACAGCACAAATGGGCTCAGCCTTACTGCTTTCCCACTGTTACCCCTTCCTGCACCAGCGCTCTTCTGGTCTGTGTGACTAAAAGCCAAAACACTGCTTTGCCTAACCCCCCAGATCCTATTAGTCTTGAGTCTCATCAATTCTGTTTCTTGCATTTGTCCTTTTCTTTCCATTCTGATTGGTACAACTCTAAGCTAGGAGGCTTGTTAGTTCATCCATCCTCACTGAACAACCAGGTGAATGGAACATCCTCCTAAGGCACTTAAATGATATTTGAATCCACAGGTCAGCAAACTAGGACCTGTGGGCCAAATCTGGCCCACTACCTGTGTTTGCAAATAAAGTTTTATTAGAACACAGCCACACTCATTCATTTAAATATTGTCCAGGACTGCTTTTGAACTACAATGGTAGCATTCAGTAGTTGCGACAGAGACTATATGTCCCACAAAATCCAAAATATTTACTTTTGTTTTATAGGAAAAGTGTATCAGCCCCTATTAATCCATGTTATATATGAATGCCAGATTAATGTTCCTAACATGTCATTTCACCGTATCATTCTATAGCTTAGAACCCTGCAATGACATTGCATTGTCCATGCTATAAAATCTAAACTTCATGGCCCTCCATGGTATAGTCCTAGCCAATCTTTTGGGTCATTGATCTCTGTTCCTAAAGGCAAGCCCTACAACCAGTTAGATTTTCCTCCTCATTGTCCCTGGAATATGCAGTGCATTTCTACCCTTGTTCACCTAGTTCCTTTTGCCTGGAATGTGTTGCCCATTTGTATCTACCTAAATCCTACTCATTCCTTTTTTTTTTTTTTTTTTTTGAGACAGAGTCTCACTCTGTCGCCCAGGCTGGAGTGCAGTGGTGTGATCTTGGCTCACGGCAACCTCCACCCCCTGGGTTCAAGTGATTCTCCTGCCTTAGCCTCCCAAGTATCTGGGATTACAGGCATGCACCACCACACCTGGCCAATTTTTATATTTTTAGTATAGATGGGGTTTTGCCATGTTGGCTAGGCTAGTCTCAAACTCGTGACCTCAGGCGATCCACCCGCCTCAGCCTCCCAAAGTGCTGGGATTACAGGTGTGAGCCACTGTGTGCCCGGCCCTAAATCCTACCCATTCTTAAAGGACTAACTTGAACTCTACATCCTTCATGACCATGTCAGTTACAGTGATCACCAGTGAGCCTGCTGCTTGAGCATGTAAAGGTCCACTGCCCGTACCGCCTGGTAAGGTTTCTTCTGCTCAGAGAATGGTTTACCAATATGATGACGGGCAACTCTGGAGTGAGGACTTTCTGATGGAACAAAGTCACAGCTGTGGGAAAGCCTGGGAATGGTTTGGAAATGACAAGACATGTAATGAGAACACATGACACTCAATTAATATTTGTGGAAATCTTGAGTCATCAGCCTCTCATATCTATGACATACATCTTGGTTCTGTATTTAAATGTAGGACAACACATATCTTGATAGCCAGTGGGAATGACTGACAAAGTCCGGTAAGTCTACTCTTGAGAGATTCTAGAATGTAGAGATAGCAGCTGGACCGGGAAGCCCTAGCTTTATCATGTGCCATCTCTCAGATGCTGGATGTGGGCTGTTCCCACTGTGCCTCACTTTTCCCATCTACTGTCATATATTATATGGTCTTGCACACACTCTGGGATTAAGTAACATCAATTATGCACCATTGATTGGAGTTCTTTGGTAAATGGTACTACATTCCTAAAATATTCATGCGTCTTACTTTGTCAGGGAGATTATATCCCTGACTTAGATATCATATTCTAGTGGCTTAAGATTATGAGCTAATATTTTGTAAGGTCTGGGCATTGCACAGAAAACCTTGGTTGTAATACACATTATTATTACATTGATTTGAATAGCAATGGTACAATCATAGCCCTGGAAACATAGCAACTACATAAAATAAAAGCTTCCATTAACACCGAGCACAGCAGCCAGGCTTCCGCATTGTTGTTGTCCCTAGGATTTGGCTGTTGTATTGTCAAATGCCATTATGTCTTGTCTAATAAGTTTCTCCCTGCATATGTGAGTAAACGAAAATGCTCCAGTATAGTAAATGTCTCAGCAAACCACTCCTGTGTGTTTTGGAAACAGAACACTAACAAGGAAACTTCATGAGAGCAGACCCTTCTGTTCTCATGAATCACATTCATATGATGTTTATTGTCCACATTGGAGAAGTATAGAGAAGAAAAATATGAAGGGTACACTCTAATGGAAAGGTTATAGTGGAAATGCAAGGAAAATATATCCCTTTACAACCAGCTTCTAGGCATTACCTAGAAGTAAACTTATGACAATAAGACTAACAGCAAATAACATTGAGCACTTACTCTGTGCCAGGTATTGTTCTAGGCCTTTGACGTTACATCATCTCATTTAATCCACTCCACAACCAAGTGGTTTGGGTGCAGTTATTATCTCCACTTTATGTACGAGAAGACCAAGCCCCAGGGAGGTAGAAGAACTTGTCAGAAGTCAGACAGGTAGTGAGTGGTAGGGCTGGGAGTTGGACCTGGACAGACAGATTCCAGATTTCATATTTATCATAACCTCAGCTGCCCCACCCACATGAAATGCTACCCCAAGGCTAGTGGCAGCAAAGATAACCCATTTCATTTGCATTGTTTGGTATGTCCAACTGGGTGATTTGTCCTACAAAATTTGAAACAACGTCTGCTTATTTATGTCTATGATTTTGATCAAATAAATCTCACCCAGAATTTCCCACTGTTTTATTCTATGGTGTTTGCAGTTTGTAAGAACCTCTGTCTTTTGGATTGAGACATTTTTATTCTTTGCGTCCAAATTAACACTGCACAGAACATGGTTCTCTGTGTGTGTGTGTGTGTGTGTGTGTGTGTGTGTGTGTCTCTGTGTGTGTGTGTGTAGAAACCGTCTTTTCTTTTGGATTAAATTCTTGCAGCCTGGCTGAGTGAGGAGAATTTCTCCCACTCTTTGAGCCTACAGCAGACATGTTAGGAGAATGCTGCTGCTTGCAACACACCCAGAGACGGTGGGGCAGGTGACACTGCGTGTGTGCCCGGTGTCTCTGGAAGTGTCTGTACAGATGTGTGCTGCTGCTGCTGCTGCTTTCTGCCTTAAAATTTCTGGAGCCAACACCCACCCACTCTTACAGCCTCTCTGTCTTTATTTTCAAGGAAAAAAGAAAGAGGCAGACTGAAATAGAAGGCAAGCGACAACAGCTTGACGAGCAGATACTTCTGCTGCAGCATTCCAAGGTAAGCGGCTGATCCCAGGAACCTATTCCATTATTAGACATGCAGATCACACTCCGGAGAGCTGGGCAGTGCCTGCCCTGCCGTGAAGGCACTGCCGCCAACCAAACCAGCCTTTTTCATTCAATCAGGAAACCATCTCTTGGCTTTTCTTGTGAATTTCTCAAATTCAGGGCATTATTACAGCATTCCAATTTCTGCAAGCATAAGATTACAGTGTGCATGTGGACAGGGTGGAGGGTTTGTGCATGTGAAGTGTGGTGGCTATATATAGAAATTGGATGAGAATACTTCACAGGATGGGTGAGGCAGCATTTCAGGATTGTTTCTCCCATGCATAGGTGCTGGGTGTGTTTGCTCAGAGACCCCAAAAGATATATTTCACAGAATGTTCTTTTTATTCACTTAAAAATGTTAGTATTTCCTTTCTTGATATGGAGAAAAGGGAGATTAAACAATGTGATGTGATAAAAGAACAACACTGTGTATTTCAGATTATTCATTTATTTTATTTGTACTTTAACAATTTTGAAAGTGTTCTGTGAGAACAAGCAGTTGGTCAAAGATGGCTTTGAAATGATTTGACTCAGACGGGTCTCCATGGTACCATCTAAAAAGAGAGAGAGGGAAAGAGAGACAGCATACAAGAGCTGTTTATTTTTTCTTTAAAACATGATGCACTTAAGCATCGTAATTGATTACAGCTCAGGAGAAAGCTCTGTCACTGTCAAAAGGAACCCACTGGTTGCAGAATGTTGCTTTTCACATGTTAGAGAATAATGTGACCACATTCCAATGGCCAGCCGGGAGTTGCTGCTTGCCTTTGACTGCTCCTGGGCTTTTTGGCAGGAAAACCTTCTCCTGCTTACCTCATGTTGCTGTGGCATTGCCTGCACAGAGCTGCATTGCTCAGAGGGCTGGGTGGGAAGGTGGTGCTGACTTTTGGGGTGATGCTCGGTATGAATTATCTGGATTTTTTTCAACAAGATAAACCTTTATGGCTACTTTTCCTATCCATTTCTAGAAAACAGGATTGTGCTAAATGAATACCCAAAATGAGAACCATCAGCAAGCGAGTTACTGATTGAAAATAGCATGACCTATATCTGCTTAGCATGTTTATCAGTTTTTGCCATTTACCTTAACCAGAGAAATGTGCTTAAAAGGAAGAAAAGCAGCATGATACTGAGGATATTGCCTGTTTCTCTCTGTTCATCATATAAATTCATTGACAGATCTTTCTTTGTAGGAGCTTGCTCTGTATCCCCGGTGCTGTTGCTCTTTCCCCACAACATTCCTGAGGGAGGATGGAGGGCTAAAATTAGTATCCTCTTCTCACAGAGAGGGGGCCTTAAAAACACCTAATAGAACTGAATGAATTGTTCAAGGTCAATCTGGACAGAGCTAGGTCTCTGGCTCAGAGAACAGTCCATTCAGTATGGTGCTTGTGAGAGACCAACATGTACTAAAACCTCAGTGAATTTCTGGTTAAAGGTGAAATTTTAAATAAGAGGACCGAATGAAAAAAGAGAGGCTGCTTTGGGCTAGACAGCCTCACTTTAAGCTCAATGTAGTTCTTTGCTTTTGTATTCCCTGAATCCAGTCAGGGAATAAACATATGTCAAAACATCAGGGATTTTTTTTTTTTGGTCTCCCTTCTCATGATCCTGGATGCCAAATAAGATACCAAGGGCTCATTTATTGCTGATGTGCAGTGCAGTATTAGTATATTCTGTTCATATTACATCTATTCATTTTTTGTTTGTTTGAGACGGAGTCTCGCTCTGTCGCTCAGGCTGGAGTGCAGTGGCATGATTTCGGCTCACTGCGAGCTCCGCCTCCCAGGTTCACGCCATTCTCCTGCCTCAGCCTCCTGAGTAGCTGGGACTACAGATGCCTGCCACCATGCCCAGCTAATTTTTTTTTTTGGTATTTTTAGTAGAGATGGGGTTTCACCATGTTAGCCAGGATGGTCTCGATCTCCTGACGTCATGATCTGCCTGCCTTGGCCTCCCAAAGTGCTGGGATTGCATATTCATTTTTCATCTATGCATCCATTCATCCATCTTTCCATCCATCCATCCATCCATCCATCCATTCATCCATCCATCCAATCAACAGAAACAACAGTAGAAATGAACTTGGTCTTGTATGGGGAAGCAGTGAGGTTTTTCTCAAGGACTTGGAAACAAGGGAATCAGCTAGTTCTTTATGGCTATCTTGGTAAAATTATCGCACAGTTGATGAGATTGGCTATCTGAGGGAACACCCAACACTCGCACCATGGCAACCTTGCTATTGCAGGGCAGGAGGTGGGTGAGGTGGGGAGGACTGGAGGTGATGGTAACTTACTAAGTGGAGGCGAGTGCATTGTATGTCTCTCTCTGGGAAAGGCTTGTGTGGACAGAATGAGGGTGAGTTATTTGCCTTGAATACTGAAAAAGGAAAGCTCAGAGGTTCCAAAGGTGGCAGTGGTTGTCTAGTGCTACCTGCAGAGAGACCCCCAGCTTTGGGAGGTCCTGAATTTCTGTATGCTGGTGAGGTGGGGTCAGTGGTAAGGTGAGGAGGGTCCTCAGGCCACAGTGAGGCCCAAGTGAAACTTCCCTCAGGACCTTGCCTCTCTTTGTTCTGAATTCATCCTCCCTATAATTATTCAGTTATTTTGATATGAGGAAAGGGTTGCCTGATTGAAGGATATGATCACTTTCGGCACTAGGAAGGAATATGTTTCACTTTAAATCAATAAACTGGTGACTGAACTTGAATAGCATGAGACTTTTTCCCTGTAATCATCTAGTTTGCAGCCTAGTGGCCTCGCCCCTAGATGGAAGTACATTTGTGGAGGTTATATTTTCTTCTCTGTGAGCCTCTCCAAGGAGTCAGCCAGTTTTCTTCTGGTAGCCTGTTAGCCACCGTCAGTAACAGTCACCATTTTTTTGAGTGCCTAACATGTGCCTGTTACTTTAAACACGTACCCTCAATAATGACCACAAGACAGTTATTACTCTCTTTGTCTTACAGGTATGGGAACAAACTCATGAGGTCAAGTGATTTGCCCAAGACCATAGAGACTCTAAGTGAGGGAGCCTGAGAGAAACTCCTGGGCTATCTGCTTTCAAAGACCGAGCTCTTTCCAGGCCACTGTTCTCTTTGAAAGAAATGTTTCCTTTGGAATAATTCATCTAGTGAGATGCCAGTTACCATCATTGCTGTCTCTCTTACTCTAAATATATTGTGATGGACTCCAGAAAATTTAGATCGTGTGGAGACATGTCACAGTGATTACTGAAGTTCCTTGAAGTAGAGAATATTAGGAAATATGTCAGTAATCAATATTTGTTTCACTAATTTGCAAAATCCTAGATACTCTCTAGGAAAAAAAATTCTCCTTGCATTAGAGTTAGTTGTCATGTTTATAAGATATAACTTTCATATTCTTTATATAATTCTCTTATTCTGTGTCTTAAGATAAAATCCTCACATGTGGGAATTATCAGATAGCCTGTGGACCCTTATTCTCATGCAATGAGATGAATTATTTAGACAGATTCACTGGTCTCTGGTCAAAGCAAATAAATAGAATGCAAGAAAGTAGTTTTGGCATACATATATATTTTTAGAAGACTTACTCATTGCAATATTTAGGAGCATATAGTGAGCAACTCTACAAATTGGAATATCATCACTTTGTATATGGACCTTGAGCAAATTCTGTAATACAATAAAAGACCAAAATATAAAATGGTAAAATACTAGCTGCTACATCCCAGTGATTAGGAAACCTCAAGACACTTTGAACTCCAGGCCAAATTAAACTCAGATGTATTTTTAAAGCATCCTTAGCTATATGTAGTGTGGTGTAATAATTTCTAAGCATTACAAGTAGAACTAGTAAGCAATTTTTATAGCTATATTATTTTTGATGATTACAAAAGGAAAGAATGTATAATCATTGCAAAAACTAAATTAAAAAGTACAGCAAAATATAAAGAAAAAACATGTACTGTATACTTACCATTCAGATAGAACCCATGCAGAGGTATATCCTTCTATACTTTTTTCCCCGATATATTTCTGTAGATTAAGATATGTAACCGTTGTTCACAGGGCTCACCAACCTGTGGGTAAAATGAAATTATATTAACATTAGCATTGGAATAACATTAACCTTTACCTCTTTTTTATGTGGGTTCTTTTTAATTCCTGTACAAAAATTTATAATTTTTATAAAATCCCATGGAGCATTCTTTTGCTTTAGGATAACTGACTTTGAAGTCTTCCTTGAAAAGAATGTCTCCATCTCAAACTCTTAGCTATTATGTTTCTTATACTTCAATAGCATTAATTCATCTAGAATTTATTTACAGATGAGGTATGCAGTAGGAATATAACTTTACTTTTTACTGATGCTGAGCTGCTTGTCTCAATGTGATTTATTGATTAATTCATCCTTTCCCTCACTGATTTAAATGTCTTCTTTATCACCTACATATTTCTGACTTACATTTGAGTCTACCATTTATAGATTCTTTTTATTCCATTAATCTGCCCATTCCTATGCCAGTATCATTCTTGTTTAATCCCTATAGCTTTTTAATATATTGTAATATTTCATAAGACAAGAACTATCATTATTCTTTTGAAAAATTGTCTTGGCTTTTTATTTCATAGAAACAATTATTTACTTTTATTGTTTTTATAATGAGACTTGTGATGATATGGATTTTTTTAAAATAAATCAGCTACTATATCATACTAGAGCAGAAGGAATTTAATATTTCCTTCTGTCCCTTGGTTGAGTTGCCAGAAGTTTGTCTATTTTATTGGTCTGTTCAAAGTCCCAGCACAGAGTAGGCACTCAGTACCTACTGCAACATGAGTTCCTTGGAGACTGTCATATTTACAAAGGTTTGCCTGACAGAGTTGGCCTTGTCAGAATCAAATTGCTAATACCACGTCTTCAATACATAAACTGCCTTTGAATTACTTATTCATGAGCAGGGAACCCTCACTAGAGTTTTCTTCTAATCCAAGCTATAAAAATTGTCATTATATTTTGAAGACCACAGCCTTTTCTTCCAAGAAAGCTGAATGAAAAAAGATGAAAGGTTGAATTGTGACCCTGTGAAATATTTATTGGCAACCCACTAAGGTCATTTGCTGAAGAGCCTGAAGGTATCAGAAGACTTGCTACAAAGATATTACAGTGTCTTTCCCGGTTTTGAACATTTAGCACTAATTTTAGACTTTTCCTTGTTACTGGGATGTGTGAAAGGCTTATTTCGAATTTTAAAATATTGAACAGATAGGCACAGTACACAGTGTAAAGTAACCTTAGATCTCCTCCCTTGTTTCCATACCCAGAGCTTGAATGGAAGTTAAAACCTGATTTCTTCTATCAGAAGTCTTGGGTCGGCTTCTCCCTGTGTGGACTGAAGCATATAACAAAATCTCAAAACGAAACCAAGATCTTATTTATTGAGAGTCAAGAAAGAGAAAGGAAAGAGTGGGAAGGATAGGGGAAGGGGAAGAGGGACAGGTCACAGATGAATGACTGAAAACACAAACACAGCTATTGCCTCATGCTGAGTTTAACCCATTTTCTGTTAGAAAACTGAATTTAGGTCAGGCATGGTGGCTCATGCCTGTAATCCCAACACTTTGGGAGGCCAAGGCGGGCAGATGACCTGAGGTCAGTAGTTCGAGACCAGCCTAGCCAACATGGCGAAACCCTATCTCTACTAAAAATACAAAAATTAGCTGGGCTACTTGGGAGGCTGAGGCAGGAGAATCACTTGAACCTGGGAGGTGGAGGTTTCAGTGAGCCAAGATCATGCCACTACACTCCAGCCTGAGTGACACAATGAGACTCCATCTCAAATAAAAAAAAAAGAAAAGAAAAGAAAAGAAAATTGAATTTAGCCATATTCCAACCATCATCCACTAGAATAGCCAATATCAGCTTCAGCCAGATTACAAATGAATGAAAGATCCAGAGTTAAAAGTAAAATCATGAAAGTACACAAAGGAATCACAGGTGAATATTTTTGTAGTGAGGGTAAGGAAGTCTTATCTATGTATGACATCAAAGCCAGAATGTGCAAGTAAAAAAGATTGCCAGATATGACTTTATAAAAATAACAAACATCTGACCAGGAAACAACTGGAGACTTATTACAAGTTCTGATTCACCTCCTACTTCCCCACTCTGCCCCACCCAGACTCTCCAGACATGCCTCACTATTTACCAGGGTCACCTCAAAAAGTGGTATCTAGGCTGGGCACAGTGGTTCATGCCTGTAATCCCAGTACTTGGGAGGCTGAGGTGGGAGGATCATTTGAACCTAGGAATTCGAGACCAGCCTGGGCAACATAGATTCCATCTCTACAAAAATAAAATAAAAAATAAAGGAAAGTAAGAAAAGTGACTTCATTGCAGTTACCTTAGCTGTAGATGAAAAACATTGGGTTAGATGATCTCTGTGATCTTTTTTTAGCTTTAATGATCCAAGATTTTATATTTGCTAAAGTACAGTGTATGTGCATGATTTTCCAAGAATTCCTCACATGTCAGCCTCTGTGGATGAATAAAAGATACAGCCCTGACTGCGAGAACTCAGGGGCAAGTGGGGGAGAGAGAGCATCAATATGGAACCCACCATTAGAGGAGCTGAAAAATAGTTTTCCATGTTATGAAGTGGATCAGTGGCACCTGATGATTTTGTAAATCCTATTTGAGCAAAAAGGATTCTTGGGTGATCTTACACAGAGGCAAGATAGCAGAGTGTACCTCTTGGCTTCAAATCCCAGATCCACAGCTCACTCGATGTGATACCATGGATAAGTCAGTTAATGTTAGCACCTACCTCGTGGGATGCTTGTGAAAGTTAAGTGGATTTACATGTAAAGCACATAAAGCAGTAAGAGTTCTATAAGAATTATCATTATTGTCACCATCATCACCCAGTACTATGGCTGCAAATACCATTTATGTATATATGACTGCCAAATTGAGAATCCCAGTCTTCCATGTTCAACTGCTTTTCTGACATGTCCACTTAGATGGATGTCACTTTCATTTAGAAGCCTCTCAAACTTAACATGCCCAAAATGAAAGATTTTATTTTCTGCTTTTCTATCATTTGTTCTACTCTTCCCTGTCTCCAATTGATGATACCACTATTCACCCTTTCACTCAAACCAAATATCTATGCATCACCCTAATCCTTCCCTTTTTCTCAGCCCACATCTAATCTATTACAAGTCACACTGATTCTACCTCCAGAATGTACCACCAGGCCTTTCAATTCTTCTGTCTGTCTTCTGTTTCATGCTAATATGCTCTGTCACTTGAACCATGCAATAAACTCCCATCACTTGTACTTTGTAATCCTGCCCCTTGCAATGTGTTCTTCCTATTGAGCTTAGAAGACACAGCAAACTCCTTAATAAGGCTACAGAATCCTACCTAATCTGGCCCCTGCCTTCTTCTCCATCTTCAGTTTGTTCTGCCCTCCCACCCCAACCTCATTTACTATGGTCCAGCCACTCGGGCATTTGTTCGGTTCTGCAAACACACCAAACTCTGTCCTACCACCAGGCTGGTACATTTGCCAGTCCCTCCACCTGGAACACCCCTCCGGATCTCAGATCTCAGCTCGAATGTTCAAGTCATCAGAGAGACCTTTCCCACTTTAAATGTCCTCCCCTTGTCCCTCTTTGTCACATTGTCCTGTCTACCTCTTCCTAGGCAGCATCATAGTCTGAAATTATCTTGCATCCTTGTTTATTGGGATGAAGGCTTGGGTGAGAGTAGGGACTTGCCTGTCTTCCTGAGCTGTGACTTCAGAGACTGGCAGAGTTCTTGGCACCTAGGAAAAGGTTAAGAGAGCCACTGCTCCTGAGTTGGGGACACAGAAGGAGAGGATGAGGAGTTCTTTTAGATTATGGTTTTTGACCAGCCATTGAGAAAGCTTGTGTATTGTTCAAGCATTTGGATAGTCATAGGTCCTCATGCTGTGCTACTCAAATCGTGGTCCTCAGTCTGGCATTGCCAATGACAGCATCACCTGGGAGCTTGTTAAAATTCAGACTCCCAGGCCTTATGCAAGACTTAGAGAATCTGCCTCTCCATGGGTGGATCCTGGAATCTGTGTCTTAGGAAATTCTCCTGGTGGTCCTTATGCATACTGAAGTTTGGGAAACTCAGTTCTTGCTTTTTGTTTTCCAAAGCTGGCCAGGCCAGTAGAGCAAGAAACAGATTTACTTTGGGAGTTCCCTCTGTCCTCCTTTCAGAAGCCCCTGTCAAGGTTCCCTTTGTCCAGCTGCCAGCTCCCCATCTGCTCCTTCCTTGTATTGACTTGCCATGGTGACATTCATTTGACAAATGTGAAGTTTGACAGTCCTTAGCACCTTGGGAGGAGTTCGAGACCAGCCTGGCCAACATGGTGAAACCCTATCTCTACTAAAGCTATGACACTATGTTAGCTATGATACTTTTTTTGACGTATGTTATTTAGACAATAAAGGCCACAAACAGAGAAAAGTTTTTTAATTTTTATTTTTTTATTTCTATTGAGCTCTGCTTCCACCAAATTCTGAAACACTGAGGCAGCCAATACAAGACAGCACAGTATAGGGGACCCTGTGCTTTGGATGGTGCACTCAGTGTACACCATTCCATTTGGAGACATGTTGGAGACAACATAAGGGGAATCTGGAGTCGGTTAAGGAAGCCTTTTGAATTGGTGATTTCCCCTGACAGCATGAGTTTGGAGCCAAGTAGAAAATCAACTATGCTTTTTTGGCTTCTTAAAAATGTCTAAACACCTTTGTGAAACAGGATTCTCTGAGACCAGGCCTACTGCCTTTTCCAGTTTTTTTTCTTTCTTTCTTTCTTTTTTTTTTTTTGAGACAGAGTCATGCTCTGTCCCCCAGGTTGGAGTGCAGGGGCATGATCTTTGGCTCACTGCAACATCTGCTTCCTGGGTTCAAGCAATTCTCCTGCCTCAGCCTTCTGAGTAGCTGGGATTACAGGTGCTCGCCACCACACCCAGCTAATTTTTGTATTTTTAGTAGAAACGGTGTTTCACCATTTTGGCCAGGCTGGTCTCGAACTCCTGACCTCAGGTGATCCACCTGCCTTGGCCTCCCAAAGTGCTGGGATTACAGGCATGAGCCATGCACCCAGCCCCACTACTGCCTTTTTCTGTTGGAGCCTCTCTTCCTGGCTCCTCCTATTGGGATGTTCTTAATGATGTCATGCCTATATCAAGAAAAGAGATGGAAGTAGAGGGACATGCACCTCTGGGTGACCAGAGTCACCAGGCTGCTCTGGCCAGAGCTACCTGCTGATGGTGGCAGCTAAGTTTGTGAGAAGTGAGGGGCTAGACCCTTCATGTGGTAGCAGGAGGCACTGTGTGAAGAAGAGCAGAGAGAACATTCCAAGAGCAGCCACTTACATTGCAAGAAGACGTGGCTGCAGAGCATCCCTGCTGGTGTGGAGACAGCCAGGACTGTCCACGGCTGCCTTTCCAGAAGGGTCCACACCAATGCCAAGGCTTCCAGGATGTCTGTCCCCCAGAATCCTAAGGTTTTTACTATCTGTGGTTTGGTCACCTTTAGCACAGGAAGCACCCTGAAAGTGTGGTCCCTACCCCTCCCAAATAATTAGAGAGAAGGAAAGTTGAGAGTTTCCCAGTTCATCCATTTACTCATTGATTCTAGGGAATTGGGCTACAATTCCATTGACTGAATGAATAAATGGATGAATTGGGAAATTCTAGGTGACACAGTGAATGCGAAGGTGGATAAAGGACAGTCCCAGCCTTCCAGGAACCCACAGGCTACAGGGGGAACAGATGTAAAAAGAAAGAATTTGAGGATAGTATGAAAGGGCCATAGAGTATGTCTCAGAGCCAGTAGAGGTGGAAGGCTTCTCTGGTGGTATTTTACTTGTTCTTTCTTAGGTAAATAAAGCAGAGGCCAAGGGAACAGGATGAACAACAACAATAGTAAACATTTCTATAGTACTAAGTATGTGTGTGGCCCTTTTAGCCTATAAACTCCTTTAATCCTCATAACAACCCTCTGAGATGGGCACTGCTATTGTCTCCATTTTACAGATGAGAAAACTGAGGCTCAGTGAGGCAAAGGAGCCTGTCCAAGCTCACTCAACTGGTAAATGGCAGACTGGTTCCAGAGCTCAGGCTGTTAGCCACTGTTCAGCATGGCCTCTTGCAGTCTCTACCCTCTTCCTGAGAGTAAATTTCAGAGCCAAGTTATAGTTCAAGAAAAGCAAAGCAATAATCATTCTTCTACTTCAGAATTGCTACCAATGAACAATTTATTTTGTGCCTACACCAGATTAAATATCTGAATAAAAATATAAAAACATTAATTGATTAAAAAATGGCCTCTCATAATGTGCAAAACAGGGTCTGTCTGGGAAATTTTGATAGGTTTTTGTGGAGAACAATGGTTCTGAATTTTTTGTAGAAAGAGCAACCGATTTGCCCCACCCTTTTCCACTTTCCAATGGAAAAGAATCTCTGACAAAGCTTTGATAGGCAACCAACGTAAACAAATTGTACTGCACTCTTTTACACATGATTTTATATTATCAAACAATGCCCTATAATGTACAAACTGTACATTTTAATACCTACCCTGGTGGTAGATGCACACTGTTTATACAGAGCACATTCAACAGGCAGCATGTTACCAGTGATGCATAACTGTTTACGCATATTGGGGTGGGGGTGGCTCCTGTCTATAATCACTGTAACAGTATAGTTAGGATGTGAACAAACTCAAGTCTTTAAGCCTAATTCTTAAAAAATTACAAGTCAAGTACCATAAATTTGCCTGTGTGCTGCAAGAGTAATCAAACAGATCTCTACAAACAATGATTTGTGGGTGGGGGGAGAGGGGAGGGATAGCATTAGGAGATATACCTAATGTTAAATGATGAGTTAACGGGTGCAGCACACCAACATGGCACGTGTATACATATGTAACAAACCTGCACGTTGTGCACACGTACCCTAAAACTTAAAGTATAATAAAAAAAAAGATTTGTAATGAAAAGGCAAGAATAACATCAATAAAAACAATGGTCACCTGAACCCACACTGATGATGTATTTTCAACACAGAGTCTATCCTGGAAGTGCAGGAATTCCAGGCTGATTGAACTAGCTCCTGGGCATGGAGCAGGGTGTCTACAGCACCAAATGACCCCTGAACTTCTCAATAGAATGGTGAATCAGGACCATTAGTGAAGTCTAACTTACTAATACTAAGTGTTGGTAATTTTTTTTTTTTTTTTGAGACAGAGTTTCGCTCTTGTTGCCCAGGCTGGAGTGCAGTGGCATGATCTCAGCCCACTGCAACCTCTGCCTCCCAGGTTCAAGCGATTCTCCTGCCTCAGCCTCCCGAGTAGCTGGGATTACAGGCGCATGCCATCACACCTGGCTAATTTTGTGTTTTTAGTAGACATGGAGTTTCTCTATGTTGGTCAGGCTAGTCTCGAACTCCTGACCTCAGGTGATATGCCCGCCTCAGCCTCCAAAAGTGTTGGGATTACAGATGTAAGCCACCACGCCCGGCCCAGTGTTGGTAATTTTTAAAGACTCGTAGGTTCATAATAAAGTGCCCTTAATGCCGCATACAAATGAGAGCCTATGGAATTGTGCATCCTTTGCTCATGAGAGCTTCAGGGAGTCTGCTCCAAGCCTGCATTCCTGGCTCTCAGTTGTTAGAAGAGTTCTTTCCTTTCACCTTGCTCACCCTGCCTGATGAGATCAAATGAAATTCTGGACAGTGGTGATGCCAGGGAGCCAGGGAGCCAAAGAGCCAGGTCTTTATTCTGTGTTCGCTGGCTTAATAGCCATTGCTCCTGCTCTTCCTTTGGTTGCTTACTGTTTCTGGGAAGAATTGGTCATGTACCCTGCATCCTCACTTGGTCCCCTCTGGTGACCACTGACCTGCCCATGGGCATGCTCACAGGTCCTCAGCCATTATGTACAGGGTTAGTAGCTGCTGCCGTCAGTCATCTAGGGACCATATAAGTGGAACCGGAATCAAAATTATCCTCTCGCATCTACCTCTCCTTGCTCTTCCTTTTAGGGAATTTCAACATGCTTTTTTCTTGAACTGTTTTCATTTCCCTTCTCAAAGCAGTAATTGCTGCCTCCAAACCATCGACCTGAAACAAAAGCTTTTTATTCCACTGTACTGTATCGTAGTACACTTGCAAACATGGGATGTATGGTTTTTTTGTTTGTTTGTTTGTTTGTTTTGACAGGGTCTCGTTCTATCACCCAGGCTGGAGTGCAGTGGCATGATCACAGCTCGCTGCAGCCTTGACCTACCTGGCTCTAGCGATCCTCCCACCTCAGCCTTCCCGAGTAGCTGGGACTACAGGCATGCACCACCACACCCAGCTAATTGTTTAATTTTTTGTAGAGACAAGGTCTCACTACGTTTCCCAAGTTGGTCTACAACTCCTGGAATCAAGCAATCCTCCTGCCTCAGCCTCCCAAAGTGTTGGGATTACAGACATCAGCCACTGTGCCCACCTAGGGGCATATGATTTTTATAACATTTGGAGATTATTGCTGAAGATGATTGGGAGTCATTAAAGAAGGGAGTCATTGAAGAAGAGTCTTGACAATCTTTTTAAAACACTTTAATATGGATCAGATATTAGGTGGTCGTAGGAAGTTAATTAAATTACAGTTGCATAGAAAAATGTTCTTAATTTTTAGAGACTCATACTGACATATTGTTGGGTAAAATACTGTTGTTATTTACTTTAAAATCATTTGATGAAAAATATATGGGAAAATATGGCAAAATGTTCATAATTGTTAAATCTAGATGAGGTTACATGGTCATTCATTATACAGTTCACTCTGTTTTTAATTTTTTTAATAATAGAAAATGATGTAGAAATAAATCTCTTTGGGTGTTGGTCTAGAGGGAAGTAGGCAGCCAAGTTAGTGAGGAGGTGAAGGCAGCGATTCAGGCAGCGCTGGTGAGGGGTGGAGCTAGAACAGCACCACTGCAGAGGGAGAAGACAGTGTGGACTGAAAAGTATAATCTTGTCTGTTGTCTTCCCTCACTCCCACAGTCCAAAGTGCTTCGGGAGAAATGGCTGCTGCAGGGCATACCCGCTGGAACTGCCGAAGAGGAGGAAGCCAGGAGGCGGCAGTCTGAAGAGGATGAGTTCAGAGTCAAGCAACTTGAAGATAACATTCAGAGGTAGGTGGCTTCCAGCCCGGGGAACCCCTGCTACAGTTTTTCGGTGCAGTAACCACTCCTCTCCTCTAGGTGGCCTTTCTCAATACTGTTAACCTTCTCCTGTACTTCAGAATTTTCTTCCTAAACAAAGCACGTTGATGTTGTTTAAACTTTTCCAGATGACCCAGAGTTATGACACAGAGTACTAATAATTTTTATTTTTATTTTTAACTTTTATTTTAAGTTTAGGGTACAAATACAGGTTTGTTACATAGGTAAACTTGTATCATGGGGATTTGTTAAACAGTTTATTTCGCCACCCAGGTATTAAGCCTAGTACCCGTTAGTTATTTTTGCTGATTCTCTCCCTCCTCCCTCCCTTCACCCTCCAAAAGGCCCCAGTGTGTGTTGTTCCCTTCTACGTGTCCGTATGTTCCATCATTAGTTCTCACTTATAAGTGAGAACATGCAATATTTAGTTTTCTGTTCCTGTGTTAGTTTGCTAAGGATAACGGCCTCTACCTCCATCCATGCCCCTACAAAGGACATGATCTCATCCTTTTTTGTGGCTGCAAAGAGTACTAATTATTGCACTGGGCTGTAATACAGCACAGTGATGGCTTCATGGGCCCACAAGGTGTTGTGAGCAGCTTGCCCCTTCACTAGGTGCTCCCTTTGAGTTCTTATATTAGCTTTCATCTTTTTCCTCCTTTGGATCAGGTTGTTAGCTGTTATTGCTGCTGTAGTGAGTCTGTTTTCAAATTTGCTGTATTTGGTCAATTCGAAATGGGAAAACTGTAGTCAACAGTCTTGGGATTGAAATGAAGAGTGCGGAAGTGCTGAGTGAGAGCACCTCTGTAGGTTATGTGCCCGTGCTCTAAAAATTAACTTTGTATTGTCTGCTTTCGCTGCTCAGAGAGTCGTTTCTTTATGGTTCTCAACCAGGATCTGATCACTTCAATCTGGGAGATAAGCAACCTGTCTGTGGGCAATAACTGGCCAGGCTCACACAAGAACAATAATGTAGGTTTTTACTTGGGAGCTATAGCCACTCCAGGTCCCAGGACACCTAGCCAGAGAGATATGAGAGGGATGGAAGGTGGTAAGCATAGATGCCTTAGAACAAAATCTATCCCTCCAACCCATCCCACCAAATTCTGCCTGAAATCTCACCATCTGGAGCTTCATCTCTGTCTTCTGAGCTTATGAGCTCTTTTTTTTTTTTTTTTTTTTTTAAGATGGAGTCTCGCTCTGTCACCAGGCTGGAGTACAGTGGCACAATCTTGGCTCACTGCAACCTCCGCCTCCTGGGTTCAAGCGATTCTTCTGCCTCAGCCTCCCGAGTAGCTGGGACTACAGGCTTGCACCACCACACCCAGATAATTTTTGTATTTTTAGTAGAGACGGGGTTTCACCATGTTGGCCAGGATAGTCTTGATCTCTTGACCTTGTGATCTGCTCGCCTCGGCCTCCCAAAGTGCTGGAATTACAGACATGAACCACCGCACCTGGCATGAGCTCTTTTAAAATACAAAGGGTAGTAGCTAAGCTGCTACCAGCCATTTATAACCAACAGCAAATTAAGACTCTGAGGGCACCTGTAATAGTGTCACTAAAGGGAAAAGCAAGCCGAGTAAATCCCAAAGGCATACGTCAGCCTATGTGCCTACTTTGCTTAGGTCCTCACGTGTCTTAAAGAGCTTTCAGAGCAGCTTGACTAAACATTGTGAAGGAAACTGGCCAAGAAAAAGTTTGGAGGGTTTGTGTGTACATATACGTATGTATACTCACACACACCTGTGTACATGCACATGCTTTTTCTTAGAATACAAAGGATAAAGGCTAAACTGTTACCAACCATTTATATCACACATATAGATATCATATACATATATATAGAGAGAGAGTAGGTGTTATTATAGACAGAAGGCAGAAAGGATTTGGCAAATAGGGTAAAATTAGTTACATGACCTTTTCTATTTTTCTTTTTGTTTCTTTTTTTTTAAGAGATGAGGTCTCACTCTGCTGTCCAGGCTGGACTGCAGTGGTGCGATCATAGCTCACTGCAGCCTCAAACTTCTGGACTTAAGCTATCCTCCGACCTCAGCCTCCTAAATAGCTGTGAATAAAAGTTCATGCCACTGTGCCTAGCATTTTTTTTTTTTTTTTTTTTTTTTTGGTAGAGAAAGAGTCTCACTATGTTGCTTAGGCTGGTCTTGAACTTCTGGCTTCATGTGATTCTTCCCACTCAGCCTCCCAAAATGTTGGGATTACAGGTGTGAACCACCATGTCTGTCCTATTCTATTTTTCTTAAATGGCACTGGGAAACATGGTCTTCCAATCAAATTGGCAGTTTAACCTTGGCTTGAATGCAAATATGTTGTTATTATGGTCCAGTAGGTGGTAACTCGCACTTGTAGAATGAGCCATTGCATGTGGAGGCTAGAGTCTTAAACTGAGACTCAGTTTCTGGGTAAATTGACCATTGGAAGGAGGTGTTGTGACTTAGGGGCTGGTTTATTATTCAGGTGGTCATGACTATACTCAGAAAAAAGTTGTTTTTTTATCCTTTACGTCCTTTACGTCAACGGAATAAAGAGCACACTCAATGTATGCAGGCAGTCTCGCCCATTTAGAGCTAGAATCCCAAGCCAGAGGAAGGAAATCACAATAGCCTACAGGGGTGGGTGGTGAGGCCTGGATTCAGGTACCATTTCTTCTGTCTTAGTCATGACTTTGGGCCAAATGGGCACTGGATATGTGCTGGGATGAGCTGTGCTCGCTGGAGCTGCTTTCTGTAGGAGCAGGACTGTGGTGAGCATCATTTCCTCTGCAGGGCCTCCTGAGGGAGGACTTTCTTCTACCCTGGAAGTCAGCTTCTGCTTCTCTTCATCTTGCTGGCATTTTCTCTACCACAGTGGTTATTAGTGTCTTTAATCTTCAATCCCATGGGAAGAAACAGCTGTTATCTCTCTTCCCATAAAGGACACTCAGTCACCTAAGACATTTCCCTGTAGTTGAACATAGCTTAGTTCTCGCTCGCAGAATGACATTTGAATAGTTCTAAAGGCTCATTGCAAACATGAGCACCCTACGGTGTTACAAAGTCCCTGTGGATTGGCTGGCATGGCTCTGCTGATAGGGCTGAGCTCGCCTAAGTGACTCTAATCTGTATGTTGCCTGAGTCCGCTCTTGTTTACCCTGCACTAACAGGCTAACCATGATGCTGTCTCTTTCTGGCAATGGGAGAGGTACAAGAGGGCTGAGCAGAAACAAGGCCTAGGCTCAGACTGCCCACAAGCCATCTGCCAAACCAAGTCAATGAGCAAGCCCAAAACCAAGGGAAGAGACAGCCAGCCAACTTTTAGTGGAAGGAACACAGATCAGGGAAGGGTGAAGAATGGGGATGAATAATTCAGTCTTCCAGGAGCATGATTGTTGAATTGAAAACTGCAAGCATTCAGGAAAATGGACCGGCATTAGGGAAACTACAGAAAAGACATTTAAAAAGAAAGAGAACTGGCTGGGCACGGTGGCTCATGCCTGTAATCCCAGCACTTAGGGAGACCGAGGCAGGTGGATCACCTGAGGTCAGGAGTTCAAGACCAGCTTGCTCAACATGGCAAAACCCCATCTCTACTAAAAATACAAAAATTAGATGACTGTGGTGATGGGCGCCTGTAATCCCAGCTACTTGGGAGGTTGAGGCACGAAAATCGCTTGAACCCGGGAAGCGGAGGTTGCAGTGAGCTGAGATCATGCCACTGCACTCCAGCCTGGCAACAGAGTGAGACTACTTTTCAAAAAATAAAAATAAAAATAAAGAGAACTAACTAAATGCAAGAATGCAGAGAGGAAGGAAGAAGAGAGTAAGAGAGAATATAAGTGACTTCAAGATCAAATTTGCGATCTGATCTTTATATAATAGGAATCTTGAAAACTATAAGATCAGATGCAGAACCATTAAATAAAGGCATTTTAAGGGAAATCTTCATTACTCAAGGCAAAACATTAATCTGTAGATCTTTAGATTTGGGCCCACTAGTCTAAGTCACCCCCAGCAATCAATTAGATTCTCCTAAAGAGATACATAAACTGGTTGCAAACTATAAAGTATATTAGTACAGTTGTGCCCTGGAGGTATTTTCGTCCTTGTTGTTGAACTAAGAATAGCTTGAAGACACTGAAGGAGGAATAGAGAATAGTAACCAAAGAACAAGGAACATTTCTACAAAGAAAGACTAAGGGAAATTGGGTCATTTAGTTTAGATAACAAAAGGATAATGGTATCATAACTCAGAACTTCAAGTGTATGTAGGATCTAGGCCATGTCTTAATTCTTTATGTGCAGGCCATTTTGAATATGGCAAAGACTTCAAATAAAGCATGCAAATTTCTACTTAGATGTCTATTTCCCTAGATACCTCCTAGAAGAAAGAACATAATCACCTTTTAATTCTTATTCTGTGATTCTTTACAGTGCCAGTAACTGTACAAGAAGTTCCAGGTTTACAGACTTTTTTTCCAAAATGTTATTTATAAATTGGTGGTGGTTTGGAAGGGTGAATGTTGTTCTTCTGCCAGAATTATTATATGTGGTGCTTCGCTTTTGAGGGCAGCCCCCGAAGAAGGAAGGAATGGAGGAAGGAAGGATGGAAAAATATAACTAGAATATTAAACCCTGGGCATTAGAATCACTTGAGAAGGTTTTTAAAAATAAGAATTACCAGGCCTCATTCTAGGAAATTTGGATTTAGTGATCCAAGTAAGGAGTCCTGTAATCTGTTTTTTAAAAGGGCGTTCCAGACAATTCTGTTGTATGGTCAGGTTCAAGAATGATTGCTGTAAATGGAAAAAAGGATAGACCATAAATGAAATCCCATTTTAATACCTAGAAACCCCCCAAGGAGAGTGGGAAGTAAATCATGTTTATAAGAAAACTGGCCTCACACACAAGGATAAAGGACAACCCAACCCTTGATTCAGACTGTTTCTGAGCCTTCCTACTTTGACCCAAGGATATGTGAAACCTGCTTTGGGGCTTCCTGTAGGTGAGAGTAGCTCTGGCTTAGAGCTGAAGTCTCTCCTCCGTAGGCCCCACAGTAGAGCTAAGCTTTCATTTGAAGTGGATTAGAAACAGCCTTGGTTTACCAGGCTAAAGATGATCCAGGTCAGGAAAACTGTCTACTTTACCAAAGGCCAGAAAACTCTACCATTCTTCCAAGATTTCTTGCTAAAATTCCAAGTAATGTGGTCTTGAAGGGGTGACACCAAAGCAGCTGCAAATGAAGAGGAAAACTCGACTGCCACAGTGGAGAAATGGATTGTCATTGTTTTGCACAGCTTTTCCTTGGGTGATGTCAGGATTATATTTTTGGCTCCCTGGAAACCAGAATTAAAATAGGCTAAATAAGATTGGAATTGTTGAAAGCAAAATCTGTAGATGTTTCCTTTCTTGAATTTTTTGAATGTCCACATCTTCTGTATGCTTTGCTTCTTGTTGGAGTGATGTATTGAGAAAGCCCAAGAGATTGTTTCTGGCTTGGGCCCATTGCCAGCCATTGTCCATGCCATTACTGTGTGTGGTGGGTCCCTGGAGGCCACATGTGGACCTCGGGTTGATACTCTTGGAGATTTTAGGTAGTTCGATCCACACTAGCCCTGTTTACTTCGTGTCTGCCCCAAGCATCAAGTCTTGTTGCTTACCTTGTCACTTTCCCACTTAAGATTCTCTTTCATTTCATTGGGTTTTACTAAAGTGTTTGAAATACAGGGTTTTTAACTTCCTTTGATTAGTGAGAAATATGGGGAAAATTTGTCTCCCAACCTTATCAGTTGGGGGCGGACCAACCCCAGTAAAGATGAGAAACTTCAGGGAGTATTAAATGAAAATGGGATGAGCTGTCACAAAGCCAGGGTGTTAATTCTAGCTCTGCTGATCATTTGCTGTGTGACCTTGGGTAAGTCTTTCACTCTCTCCAGTCTCAGTTTCCTCATATCTTCAGTGAGCCATCTCTCAGGATCTTCCAGCTCTGGTATTCTGAGTTTCTCTAATTTGATGAGTTGGTTAGAGATCTCTTTTCTCAACAGTGTACCTGTGCCAAGAAATGTTACTGTTATAGAAGGAAGTGGTTTTGGAAACAGGTCAGAGTGGAGGAAAGAGGTTAAGTTCTCAAAAAACAAAAGGCTAGGTATAAGTAACTGATTCATCACAGAGATGACTAATTCATCAGAACAGCTGTCTGTTCTAAAATATGTCACATCAAATATTCATTGAATAAAATATTGAAGTCTCAGTTGCTAACCTAGAGAGAGCCAAGCAGCTTTAAAAAAATCAGGATACAAGTGTACTTTTCATTTCCACATTGGACCTATAATTCTCTGAGTACCTGTGTGGGTCTCTGGTAAATACCAGAATTCACTTAATTTTCCATATTGTTAGGAAGCTCAAAGCCAAAGACGTAGAGACGTCAGACATAAGCATATGTATCTTATTAAGCTTCTGTATGTTATGTTGTGGGGTTTGGCAACCAAGAAGATGACAGTTACTTACAACTGTTCTAGAAAAGGCAACCACTGAAACGTTCATTGAAATCACAAAGGATGCTTGCTTGGGATTCATTGTGTTCTTCACATTTGCTATTTTTAACTCCGTGATTCACTGTTCTTTTGAGCAGGGAGGGGAGCACTCCACAGTGGCATTCCACATCTGTGCACTTCCAGCCGGGGTCCCCACCCCACGTTCAGCCACATTTGCAGCCCAATTATTGTTTCCATTCTTTTGTTTCCTTCCAAAATAAAACTATATATGCTATGTATACAGTAAACTATATAGTAGTGTCACTATATTGTGTAATATTTCCTGTTTTGTCACTCCCTTCTGGGTAGCGGCCTAGCTTTTCTGCCTCCATTTAATTCATTAATTTTCTAATTTAAGCCTCATAATACTGCCATGAGGTAGTGATGGTGATGATGATGACGAAGAGAGAAGAGAGGCACAGGAGGTGAAGTAACTTGCTGCCCCCTCCAAAAAAAATTCAATGGAAGGACATACAAGATGAATGAAAAAAAAAAAAAAAAAAAGTGAAAGAGCAAGTATTTGAACGCAACTTTGCCTAATTCTAAAGCATGTTCTCAAAAATCCCAACAGAAGTTGTTATTTTAAGCTAAATTTTTTTGAGACCTCTGATATTGAGTGAAATTACACTAACGTGCACCTCGTGATGTAGGAGACGCACCATGACCCTGGAGGTGCCGGTCTTCAGCCTATTGTGGGTGGTCATCGTGATGGTGAGACTGCCCCCTTCAGGTTCTTTTATGAAGTGCAGGTTTCATTTTAGGCTTGGCTTCCTTCTGTCTCTTTTGGAAGCCCTTTGTTCCTGATTGCACTTTCTAGCCTGTGTACAGTCTAAACCTCTGCTGGAAACAGTGTGTGCTTCTGAAAAGGGCTCCAGTATAGCAAACTCACTAGAAAGCTGGACCTCAGAGCTTGACCAAACTTGGCTGGAGTCCTAGTTCTATATTTACAAGTTGTTTGATCTTGGACAAGCCATATAAACTCTCTGGACTTAAGTGTCCTCGCCTGTACATTGGGGAAAACTATACCCACCTTGCAGTGCTGTTGTAATGTGTAGAGGTCAGGTGTGTTTGTGAAGTGCCAAGAACAGCAGGCTGTCAGTAAGAATAGTGCTGTTGGCTGGGCACGGTGGCTCATGCCTGTAATCCCAGCGCTTTGGGAGGCTGAGGCAGATGGATCACCTGAGGTCAGAAGTCCGAGACCAGCCTGGCCAACATAGTGAAACCTCTTCTCTACTAAAAATACAAAAAATTAGCCAGGCGTGGTTGCAGGCGCTTGTAATCCCAGCTACTCAGGAGGCTGAGGCAGGAGAATCACTTGAACCCGGGAGGCAGAGGTTGCAGTGAGCCAAGGTCGTGCCATTGCACTCCAGCCTGGGCATCAAGAGCAAAACTTTGCCTCCAAAAAAAAAAAAAAAAAAGAATAGTGCTGTTGTTATTGTTGTTTCTTCCATCCCCCTACAGCAGGGTTTCTTAACAGCTGTGCTATTGACATTTAGGGCTGGATAGTTATTTGTTGTGAGTGGCTGTCTTGAGTATTGCAAGATGTTTAGTAGCATCCCTGGCCTCTACCCAGTGGCTTCCAGGGGCACCATTGCCCTTTCTCAGTCATGATAATAAAACATATCTCCAGACATTGCTGAATGTTGCCTTGGGGGACAAAATCTCTCTGAGATGAGAACTACTGCTCAAAAGCCTGGCATTATGTGTATTGATACTAAGATGAGAATCTCACCACCAAGTAGTTTCAGAATACGGAACCCTAAAAAGATTTATGAAGATAACATTAGTGATTCTCAGTGCAAAATGACAAAGTGTTTCAGTTACTTGAAAATATAGGGCTTCTCTTACGCACTGAGCCATGAAGGTCTGTTCAGAATTAAAAAGAAATAGTTGCTTTTTTGGTTTTTGCATTCAGTATTGTGCTGCTTTTGCAAAGGCAATAATTTTATGACAGTTCATAAAACCATAGAATCTTAGAGTATGCATAACTGACATGTTATGTGGATCAACTCCTATCTGATTCTTGAATTTGCAATGAACATAATGAGTGGGAGTCAAAAAACAGTCTCTCCCCAAAGCCTGAAAGTGACAGGAAACTCATTTATTTGCAAAATAAAACCCAAGTCTACACTGGAACAACTCTAATTAGTACAGAGGAAAGTTTTGTTCCCTGCAGCTCCTACCCTCTGTCTGGTCCCTGCCCTATCCTCCAAGGACCACACAGAAAAAGCCCTCTTCACTGACTGAAAAAATCTAGATGCTTAGGGTTTGTGGTCAGCTTTGCAAGCTGGCACAGGTAAGGGAGGAATCACTCTGAAATTGCAGTCCAGCATTTCAACATTTCATGTGTGTTACTTAGCAACAATAGCAGAAGGCCTGCCAGATGTACCAGAGTCATCGTGCCTCACTCGGGTTTTGTAGGATCCATTATAATCATCTCATTATTGGTCTGGCAAATTGGGTTTATAGTGCCCAGAACTATGAAAATAGTAGTTGAATTTCTTCCATACACTGAGGCCATGTAAGAGCCATATTTGGGAAATATATGCATTTCCCAGCCCTCAGAACAATTGCTGCAATGGAAGGAATTCTGCAAAGTCAACTTTTTTGGTAGCCGGTTCCAGGCTTTTTGGCCTATGATTGCCACACCCCAAGTTTTCTCTCTACAAAAAGCTTTGATAATAGTCTTTTTCCAATTTTAGGTCACCTTGCATAGCCCCTCTGGCTTGTAACGTGGTCATTTCCAACCCTTCTACATTCTTGATGGAATGAAAACATCAAGCTTCCTGTTGACATACTCTTCCACAGTTTTCATGAATTATGCATTTTGAAGGCAGCAGACAAGGTGGTGTCTCAGTCCTTTTCAGCGATTTTCCAGCATGGAGGTCTTATTTGGTGCCTCCATCACAAGGGCCCAGAGCCAAGATGATCTCTTTAGCACAATCCCCACTTCGTGTTTCCCCTTTTCACTGTGTAGGCCACAGGGAAGAGTACTGTGGGACCTGAGGCTGCTTGATGCTCATCAAGGCCCGCTTCCTCCAGCCTTCCCAGCTTCTCTTTCCCTCAGGTCTAGGCGTGGAGCCCTCCAGGACAGCGAATGGGTGATAAAATACACAAACTCTCTCTGATTATGGGATTTTGGCCCCTTAGCCAACGCATGCAAGGATGGTAGAAAAAACACTCATCTTCCTTCTACTATCCTAAAAGCAACTTCCGGCATCAAGAATTTTTTTGGATCTCTCATCCAAAGGTATAAACCTTAACAGTGGGAAATTCAGGCCAGGTGAGAGGAAAGGGTTACACACTAAGAGATGACTTAGGTTTGGGTAGGTTCATCAGGAGAGGTCATCCTGTCCTTGTTTTGAGAAACTCTTTTTAGCATACTTGGAGTACATGTTCAGTTAAACTTGCAAAGTGAAGAATCAGGGAATGGAGGCCTAAATGTGATTCACCTGAGGCCACACGCAGAGTGAGGAGATACCAGTGTGCTTCCTGCAGAAGCATCTCCCACATCTCTGCCAAGCGTTTTTATCTCCTTTGAAACAGAATCTCTAATGGAATAAACCGCTCCAGGGATCCTAGAGTCTTGTGTTTGTTCCTCCTATGCAGAAAGGCAAAGGAAAAAATTAAATAATATCTGAATACCACCTAGTGCACAGAGAGTACCTGTGAAATTACAGGGACGTTCAGCCAGCAAAGAATGTCCCCCTGGCCAGGGTGCCTGGAGGAAGGCTTTTAAGCATTACCATGCTGTGCAGCATGGGGCTGCCAGCTTGACCAGATTCTAGCTGGAAGGATCAGGCATCTTTAAAGACCAGTAGCATTCAGGGCCATTGCTGGGCCACATGACTCCTTTGTGCAATTAGAAAATGCAGTTCCACAGGGTAGGTACCACTTAGAAAGCCACTGGCTGGACTTCAGCTCCCTTTGTTCCCTTGTCTGGCATCTTGGGCAACAACGATCTGTACAAGCATGCACCATGGCCCTGCTGGCTTCTTGGTCTCCATGTGCCTCCTTCTTGTTGGTCATTAAGGTTATGCCATTTTCCCCCATTATTAAGTAATGTCAGGTAAGGCCTGAGGAGATGGAGAGGAAGATTTTTACAGGTCGCAGGGGAACACTGACATGTCACTCATCATTTTGTGTGTGTGTGTGTGTGTGAGACAGAGTCTCACTCACTCTGTAGCCAGGCTGGAGTGCATTGGCACAATCTCAGCTCACTGCAACCTCCATCTCCTGGGTTCAAGCGATTCTCTCCTGTCTCAGCCTCCTGAATAATTGGGATTACAGGCACCCGCCACCATGCCAGGCTAATTTTTGTATTTTTAGTAGCGATGGGGTTCCACCATGTCAGCCAGGCTGGCTTTGAACTCCTGACCTCAAGCGATCTGCCCACCTTGTCCTTCCAAAGTGCTGGGATTACAGATGTGAGTCCCCATGCCTGGCCATCACCCATCAATTTTTAAATGGTGGAGTGGCTCCCATGATGGATGTTATGAAAGGGTCTATGGGTGCATATGAAAGGGAGTGATCATTACTACTCAGTCCAGGTAAAACTCCCTGGATGGAGGGTGAAGACAATGTGGTTTGAGTTGTTAGGTAAATGTTTCCTTATCATTTTTCATTATATGTTACATTTACATTCTGTTCATCCCTAAGATATAACTCCTTAAGATTACATCTCTCAGATGTAAACTCCACCAGAGTAAGGACTGTCTTGGTTACCTACTGTGTTCGTTTCCTGAGACTGATGTAACAAATTTCTACACGCTTCATGGCTTAAAACAGCTCCAGAGGCCAGAAGTCCAAAATCAAGATACTGGCAGGGCTGTGCTTTCCCTAGAGCATCTAGGGGCAAATCCTTCCTTGCCTCTCTTAGCTTAGTGGGTCCAGACATTCCTTGGCTTGTGGTTGTGTTGCTCTAATCTCTGTCTTTGTCTTCACATGGGCTTCTCCTCTTGTCTCTGTGTCTTCTCCTTTGTCTCTTATAAAGACCCCTATCATTGGATTTAGGGCCCTCCTAAATAACTCAGGATGATCTCATCTCAAGATCCTTAATTACATCTACACAGACCCTTTTATCCAAATAAGATCATATTCATAGGTTCTGGGGGTTAGGATTTGGACATATCTTTCTGGGGCCATCATTCAGTGTACTATATCTGAGTGCCTAGATTACTGTTTGGCACCTAGGAGGTTGCTCAATAAATAGTTTTCAATTTAATTTATCTGTATCAGCCTTAGTTCATCCATAGGATTGCCATGAGGTTCAGAAACCATCATTTATATCCAGAGATGGTATAAGGCAGTGGTTAAGGGTATGAACATCTGCATAATACTTGCTGGGTTCAAGTTCAGAATCTCTGCTTGCTGCCTGTATAATTTGAGGCAAGTTCTTTAGCTTCTCTCTACTTCAGGTTCTTCTTCTATAAAAAGAAATAATAATAATAATAATAATAATAAAGATCAACTTGATTGGGGGGGGTGACTATTAAGTCAATATATGCAAAGAGTACCTAGAACTATCTTGGACTTGGTGCCCAATAGGTTTTGGCTTTTATTATAAAAATAAAAGAATGATATGACAATGTACAATATATGAACAATCTCAAATTGTTTGATTTTATCAGACTCCCTCTCCACTTTCAGAAACAGCTGAGAGGGCTGTCACTGCCCTGAGATTAGCATGGCATTCCAGAACTCAGCCCCGGCTGAGCATCCAGGTCCAAGGGTGCCTTGGAGGGATACACCTCACCTTTGCAGTCCAGGGCAGAGGAAGGCAGGGAGGCTAGGAGTGCAGCACTGAGAGAGGGGTAGCCACTGCCTTACAAGGCCAAGAAGCGTCCCATCTCCACAGCAGCTGTCAGTTCCTTCCTGCCCTGGGAACAGCTCTAATCTATCTGTTTACCACCTACCTGCCAGCCTTCAGCAGGAATTCCAGGACTGCTGGGCCTATCAGCTAAAGTAGAGGATGAAAAAGAACAAATCCAAAGGCAGAAGAAATAGGATAATATGATAGATGGATCTGACAAGAATCCAGACCAATTGTGGGCAGACCAAGTTGAAAAGGGTGAGAGGCTAGAGTTATCTCAGCAGGGGTTTCGTTTTGTTTTGTTTTGTTTTTTAAGACAGTCTCACTCTGTCGCCCAGGCTGGAATACATTGGTGTGATCTCAGCTCACTGCAACCTCTGCCTCCTGGGTTCGAGTGATTCTCACGTGCCTTAGCCTCCAGAGTAGCTGGGATTACAGTTGTGCGCCACTACACCCAGCTAATTTTTGTATTAACACCGTAGAGATGGAGTTTCACCGTGTTGGCCAGGGTAGTTTTGAACTCCTGAGCTCAAGTGATCCATCCACCTCAGCCTCCCAAAGTGCTGGGATTACAGGCATGAGGACTGTACCCAACCATCTCAGCAGTTATTTTAAAAAATGTTTAGCCTTCTGATGAGAACACATGGACACATGGTGGGGACAACAAACACTGGGGCCAGTCAAACACTGCAGGGAGGGAGATCATCAGGAAGAATAGCTGATACTTAGGTGGTGGGTTGATCTGTGCAGCAAGCCACCATGGTACATGTTCATCTATGTAACAAACCTGCACATCCTGCACATGTACCCCAGACTTTAAAATAGAAGTTGAAGAAAAAAAGAAGTTAACTTTTCTGCTTTCCAGTTGCTTATTTAAAAAAAAAAAAAAAAGCAGCATCTGGCTGGGTGTGGTGGCTCATGCTTGTAATCCCAGCACTTTGGGAGGCCGAGGCAGGTGGATCGCCTGAGGTCAGGAGTTTGAGACCAGCCTGATCAACATGATGAAACCCCGTCTCTACTAAAAATACAAAAAATTAGCTGGGCATAATGGCGGGCACCTATAATCCCAGCTACTCGGAAGGCTGAGGCAGGGAGAATTGCTTGAACCCAGGAGTCAGAGGTTGCAGTCAGCCAAGATCGCACCATTGCACTCCAGCCTGGGCAACAGAGCGAGACTCCATCTCAAAAAACAAACAAACAAACAAAAATGCATCTAAGTTGTCTGAGTGATGTCCTGCTCAAGTCCATAGGAGACTTGCTTTATTACAGAAAAGTGGCCAAACCCAGTAATATTGAAAGTATGGTCCAGGGACTGCTTCTGGTCAGGCAACTGTTTATTACCAGTCTGTGACAAAGACAGAAATTGCCAGTAAGGTGTTTAGAAACTTTAATAGCAATATGATATCCCAGTGGTTGATCAATGGACCCATCTTACTCAATAGGGTGGAGACAAGTTTGAGTGTCATTGCACTCACGTGGTGAGCTACATGTGTCATGGGCTGAGTGCTAGTATTGGTCTGTGATGGATTGGGATCAGACTGTTGTCCATGACCATAAAATCTTGAGCAATATTGCAGCAAGCCAAATGGCAAAGATGACTATGTGCCCCAAGACCACACTTTTTTTGCTTACTGTTTTTTTAAGAGAGACACGGCCTCACTCTGTTGCCCAGGCTGATCTTGAACTCCTCGGCTCAAGCAATCCTCCCATCTCAGCTTCCCAATGTACTGGGATTACAAGCATAAGCCACTGTGCCAAGCCTCCCTAAATGTTTAAATCTTGTCATTGCCACCATTCTGCAACATTTACCTTTGAATCTAGAAAAGAACTTGGAGTCTTTCTACTAGGCCTATCCCCACACCACTTCCCATCATAGAGGTGAAGAACCTGAGGCCAGGACAGGCCACAGGACTCTCAGAATGACACAGCCAGTCAGTGATTTTCCTGGCACAAAACCCAGTGTTCTTTCAAAGCTACCATTCTTTTCCTGTAACTAATGCAAAAGCAATTCTTAGCCCATGACAGGGAATCACAGATTCCAAATGAGTGCCCTCAGAATGATTGGTTTCCTTGAAAGCAGCTGTTTCATAAACATGACTTTGCGGGGGCATCTCAGGCCTTCCATGCAATGGAGACTGCTGGTCTTGGGGCTGCTCTGTTAAGCAAAGGATGGGAACCAAAGGTACTGACATTTTAATATTAGCCACACAGATGTCTTGGCTTGTAATCTGGAGAAAATCAGTCAGTGTCCCAGCTCAATCTGTAAATAGGAACGAGAATAAGATTTGCTCTCTCTCTCGGGACATCCTAAGAATTTTTGTCAGGCTAGAAGAGGCAGCCTGGAGAGATTTGTTTGATCGGGGAAAGCAGAAGTCAAACTTGGTTTTTCATTCGTTAAGATCCACTATGGTTAAAATGTGGTCAGAGGGCTCATTCAGCCTCCTACTTCAGGTCGAACTATACTTACTTTCTCTTACTTTTAAAGAAGGAAGGGAGATTCTGTAAATGAGTGGCTTTTCTTTTAGTCAGTGCTGTCATATGCCATGACAATATTGTGTTTAAGTCTGTTCTCACAGTGCTAATAAAGACATACCTGAGACTGGGTAATTTATAATGGAAAGAGGTTTAATTGACTCACAGTTTAGCATGGCTGGGGAGGTTTCAGGAAACTTACAATCATGGCAGAAGGGGAAGCAAACACATCCTTCTTTACATGGCAGCAGCAAGGAGAAGCGCTGATCATAAGGGGGGAAAATCTCCTTATGACTCATGCCTGTAATCCCAGCACTTTGGGAGGCCGAGGCAGGTGGATCGCCTGAGGTCAGGAGTTTGAGACCAGCCTGGTCAACATGATGAAACCCCGTCTCTACTAAAAATACAAAAAATTAGCTGGGCATGGTGGCAGGTGCCTGTAATCTCAGCTACTTGGGAGGCTGAGGCAGGAGAATTGCTTGAACCTGGGAGGCGGAAGTTGCAGTGAGCTGGGATCACACCATTGCACTCCGGCCTGGGCAACAAGAGTGAAACTCCGTCTCAAAAAAAAAAAAAAAGAAAGAAAGAAAGAAAGAAAAAGAAACCATTAGATCTCATGAGAACTCACTATCACGAGAACAGTATGAGGGTAACCGCTCCCAGGATTCAATTACCTCCCTACCAGGTCCCTCCCATGACACATGGGGATTATGGGAACTATAATTCAAGATGAGATTTGGGTGGGGACACAATGAAACCATATCAAATATTAATAGAGTCTGGCAGGGTGGAAGCATGACTTCATACTGGTGGTGAGTCAGAAGGGGCATCTTCATATTTTAAGGAAGGGGGCACTTAGATTCCAAGTGTGTCCTGTGTGCAGTGGAGTCATATGCAGCTCTAATAAAGAACATTATTCAGGCCAGGCATAGTGGCTCATGCCTGTAGTCCCAGTTTGTTGGCAGCCTGAGGCGTGAAGATTGCTTGAGCCCAGGAGTTCAAGACCAGCCTGGGCAACATAGTGAGACCTCATCTCTACAAAAAATACAAAAATTAGCCAAGCGTGGTGGTACATGCCTCTCGTCCCAGCTACTCGGGAGGCTGAGGTGGGAGGATCACTTAAGTCCAGGAGTTTGAGTCTGCAGTGAGCTATGATCATGCCAATGCACTCCAGCCTGGACAACAGAGTGAGGCCCTGTCTCCAAAAAATAATTGATCATTTAATTTAAATGTTCAAAAGAACATTATGCAGATGCTTCTCAGGCTTCTCTTCAGATGGCGAAATATCACTGGTTTTCAAATATCCTAACTGAAATGTTCAGTTCCAGCCATCTTTTGCTTCATCCAGTAATTAGTTCCAAGTTTTTTTTGCCTCTCTTTAGATGTGAATCCCATGCTAGGTAACAAATTATAGTGACAGGAAAATGTGGATTTTTCCATAAAGTTTAAATATTCACCACTCAACGTTTTAGCAGAAAGCTCTGGGACCAACCTAGCATAAGTATAGAGTTGAGGGTTAAGAGTAAACATTCTTCGCTTCGTCACTTATGTGGCCTTGAACCAATTAGTTAAGATTTTGTGCCTCATTTTCCTCGTCTGCAAAATGGAAATAATCATAAGGTATACTTTGGGGGTTAGTGTGAGGGGCAAATGGGTTAACATGTATAAATTGCTTAAAATAGTATTTGGCAGCCAGGCTTGGTGGCTCATGCCTGTAATCCCAGCACTTTGGGAGGCTGAGGCAGGTGGATCACGAGTTCTGGAGTTCAAGACCAGCCTGGCTAAGATGGTGAAACCCCATCTCTACTAAAAATACAAAAATTAGCCGGGCATGGTGGCGGGTGCCTGTAATCCCAGCTACTCGGGAGGCTGAGGCAGAGAATTGCTTGAACCCCGGAGGCAGAGGTTGCAGTGAGCCAAGATTGCATCACTGCACTCCAGCCTGGGCAACAGAGGGAGACTCCATCTCAAAAAGAAAAAAAAAATAATATTTGACAATGTTCATAGCTGCTGTTATTATCATGACCCAAATGCTATATTTGCTTCAAGTAAATGGAATGATTCTCAGACCAAATTTTTTCACTAGCCATTTATTAGAAGGAGGTTTCATGTAATTCTGAATTATGCTCCGAATCATATTCACTTCATTCAATATGAAAAGCAAGTATAGATTTACAGTTTAATTGTTTTGAGACAGGGCAGGATTCCTAATCACATTTTCAGAAATGACTTTTGTGTCTTATATTGTTCATCTCCTCTCACCAAGATTCCGCTGTGTTCCATACCAGCTTGTTCAGTTGAACAAGGTGGAGAAACCCATTTACTGTTTGGATTAATTTTTTTTATCACCAGTGTATGAGGATTTGCATTAAATAAATTATAGGTAATTACATTAACAAACCAAGAAGACTTACAGTTAAAGAGGGCAAAAATATAATTTACTTAACTGCTCTATGAAATCTATTAGTGGATTTCTCTCTTCTCAAAGGAGAATTAATCAGAGAACAACTTTGTTGTTGTTGTTGTTGTTGTTTAAGAAAAAAAAAGAAAGAATGAATGAAAGATCACATATTAGCAGTGGTACCCTATTCACCTTGCAACAGTTGTATTCTTCGCACCTGCCCCAGGTTATAGCAACATCAAGGTCAAGCTCCCAATATTTCAAGTACAAATAAGACTTCACCTGTGCACAAACATGTGCTTACCCACTTCCATCCTCCCGACTTTTCTCTCCAGACTGTTTTACAGATAAGGAAACAGCTCTCAAAAGACCTCTCTCGGGTCTTTTCAAAAAAAATTTGAAAACACATTTTTTTTCCAGAGTGCTAAATTCATGCTTCTTATTTTATATATGTTAGAAATAAACACATAAATAATAAACAGTCTTGCACAGACTGGTTCATGTTCAATTCATAGGCACTGAATGTTCTTTATTAGGACATACTCACTATTGTTTTTGAATTATTGCACTTTTAAGAAATCAACCTGAAGATTAAACATTAGGAGTCTCGATAAAAAACAAGTCTCTATACTTTATGAAGATCTTAGGAATTTCTAACTGACTTTGGAACAGCCATTTGTTAAAAAACACTTTCCCATCCCAAACTCCACTGACTCCATTTTTCTTCTGCACTAACTCTCCCTTCCTCCTCCCCCATATTTGGAGCAGCATCTCTAGGTCCCATTCACTCTCCTACACCTGCCAAATCACCAGTGACTATTTAGGGGCTAAGTGCAAAGGAGACTTCTAAATCCTCACTTTCATCAACTGTTGAGCAGCAGTGGAAGCTGCTGAATGCTCCCTATTTCTTCTTGAAACACACTCTCTCCTTGTTTGCTTGAGATGATACTATCCTTCCTCTGTCCATCTGGGAAATATTGGTGCTTTGAGGTTCTTGACTTGGGGCTCCTTTCTTCACTTCTCCCATTCTCTGAGTGACATTGTCTGTTCCCATGGCTTCTGAAATATAGGCATTCTTTGATCTAATTTTTTCTCCAGACCTACCCATACAGCCAACTGCCCCCTAACCATATCCATTTGGATCCCCCAGACACCTAAAACTCAGCATGCTAAAAATTCATTAGTCATTACTTTCTCTGACCGATTCCTTTTCATTGATTCTTAATCTCATTGAAAAGCATCACCATGCACCCAGTTGCCCAAGTCTGAAATCAGGACATTGTCCTTGTTTCTTTTCACCCTTTCAACTCCTCTATCTAATCAGTAATTTTATATAATAAAAGGATTCTTGATTCCTTCTACACTTTTTCCTTCCCACTTCCGTGACACTAGTCCAGTCCACCATTATCTTTCACGGGGATTGACGCAAGATCTTCTCACCTAGTCTCCCTTCCCCTAGTGTTGTGTCCTTCTGACCTAACTTCTGCCACCCAGCAGAAGTGTCTTTCAAAGTTCATATTTGATGATGCTACTCTCCAGCTTCAAACCCTTTACCTGTTTTCCTTGGACTATAAGATAAAGTTCAACTTCCTTAATTTAGCTTAGAGAGTCTTTTATGATATGACCTCCTCTTACTTCTCTGGCCTTGTCTCTCATAATTGTGTCATCCCATTGCCAGCCACTCCAGCAACTACCTGCCATTCCTTGGATGTACCAAGCTCTCTCTGTGTCCCGTTTTTTGGATCTACTGTCCCTTCTCCAAGGAACGTTCTTCAGCTGCTCTTTATGTGGTTAACTCCTACTGAACCATCAAGTCTCAGCTGAGATACCACTTTCCCTGAGCCCTGAACCGTGGTTTAATGTTTCCTGTGGGCATTTTTACCTTAGAGCTTACTGTGTCATAGTACATTAGAAGCTGATTTCTTTCTCTATCCTCCTCTAGCCTCAGCTCCCTAGGGGTAAAGACACTACAGTGTTCACCCTTGTATTCTCAGATCTTAGTACACTGCCAGGCTCAATGGGTTTTCATACATATTTACATAAAGAAAGGAGAAAACAATGACAAAAGTACAGATGACATGCCCATGGATACTCTGGACATAAATGCTTGTAATATTTCTCTCTGGAAGCATTTCCAGTGGGAAGTTCAGCTTTTGTCTCAGTTACTCTGATTGGCATGCAATCATGACAAAAAACTAAAGGAAGGAGATTGTTTTCTTGACATTTACCTAGAAATATAGACAAGTACTGCCATGAACAAACCTTCTTGCTAACAATTCTTGCTCTAAAGTGGTTGATATAACATCCACTTGGGTCAAAATGATATAAGTAGGTATCCATTGAGTGTCATGCATAGCAATGGCAAAGTATTGGAGTTACAGAAAATAAGTAAAATCTTCTTCCTTGCTCTCAGATCTGACGGTCTAGGTACCCAATAGATGGGTAAACAAGTACTGAGAGATGTCATACTTGTCCTCGAGATAGTAGAAATTCAAGAAAGGAGTGACCATGGAGGACCTTAGGATTTGGGCTTTTACCCCACTGGTGTTTGGCTGAGTTAATCTTTCTAAAATGTATTCATCATTCAATCAAATGCTTCTTCTGGAGGCCAAGCATAATTAGAGATACAGAGATGAAAATGACAGTCATTACCCTCACGAGACCTATAATCTACCCAATAATAATGGGAGACAAGCCTTTAGAGTTTTTTAATTTGGAGTTTTCAAAGATTTCCTGAAGCTTCTGGACTGACATTTCTATTGTACTTGAGTCCCATCATTTGACATTAGAAGATCTCCTTCCAAGAAATATTTCTTACCACCAAAAGACAGTTAACTTTGACTTCAGACAGAACATTCTGATCTGCACCCAGAACCTTTAATACCTGAATTTTTTAAATCAGTGATGGTCCCTTCTTCTCAAAAGTAAAAGATAAATCAAATTCAATATGTCTCAATTAATTGGAAGGGAGTTTCAAGCTCATAGGAAATGAACTATGAAGCCATGTTGGGATATGAACTGAATGGTTGCTATTGAGATAGAGCAAATATACCTGGATATCATTAGGTGGAACCAGACTGGAAAATGGGGGTCCTTCCTTGACCTCAGTGAAGATTTGGCACTTTCAGCCTCAAGTAGTATCCCAGCTCCAGAACTGGGCCTGAGTTACTGGATAATGCTGTCATTAGGAAACTGTGACCACCTAGGAGTTGGACTGCTGAATGGGCAATGTCAGCAGGTTGTTACAGATACTCTATGCAGACCAAGCTCATTTGGCTCGTCTCAGCTCAGCCACCTGTTGTAAACAGCTGAGGGGTGCTTAGCTCCACATAGAGGTTGTCACTATCTCTGGTATGTTGTCTCTCCCTGGGAACGGACATGAGTGTGGAAACAGGGAGGACACAGTTAATTCCTGCTTTCACTGAGTCACTCTGTCCATTAGGAGAAACAGTCCAGGCATGGCTAGCCAAAGGGTGATTCTTCTTTGCAGGATCTTCTGTCTCTTTGAAGATGGGATAATCTCAGGCCTAACCACAGAAGCAGTTCTGGAGAAGAGTCAGAATAGCAGATTGGAAGCAGCTCACAGGGGCCTCTGAATGCTAAGTGGAGGGACTTAGAATTTATCCCAGAGGCTGTAGAACACTATTAGAAGTTTCAGAGGTATAATAAAGACAGTTGTGAGGTTAGGATGCTGGTTCAATGTTACAGTTAGAGCAAGGCAGGAGGTAGAGAAGTCAAAGGCAGACTGGGAACCAGCTGGGCAGGCCACTAGTTTTGGTTGAATTTGGCAAGACTGAGGAAGACAATCTACCAATAGAGGATGGATCAGGACACCAGAAAGCAAATAAAACAAGTCATTCAAAAATCCCAAGATCATCGTGGCTGGGCCAGAGAAAGAATCAGACAGAAGCAGCGCAGGGCTCTGGAGAGTTCCAGGGAGAAGCATTGCTGCATCTGCTGTCTCCTTTCCTTTTTCTTTTTTTTAATTATCAGCAATATCTTGGATCTGAATAGAGTTCTATCATGGATTAGGGTTTCTCTTTCCCCAGAGTTCCCAAAGACTGAGCAGGATCTTATTACAGATGCAGCGAAAAGAGTATGTTTTTCAGTATCAGACTGACCTCATCTGAATCTCAGCCTCACATCTCATTAACTACATGGGACCTTGGGCAAGCTACTTCACCCATCTGCAAAGTGGGAATCAATGATATGTATCTCATTTGGCTGTTGTAAATCTTAATCAAGTTAATATATGTAAAGTGTCTAATCAGTGCCTAGCACATAGTGAGTTCCCAGCTTCTATAGCACCCTTTCATCTTTCTCTCCTTATAGCATCAGAGAGCTTGTCTTCTGTAGCTCCTGTTTCTCTCTGGCCAGAGGCAGAGACTCCATGGGAGCATGGGAGGGATATAATCAGAACAGCAGCATTCTTTCATTATGAAGTCAATTCAGCCATCCCTCAATTTACTGGGCCCCTGAAAGGCCATACAGTGAGCCATCATTGTAGTGAACTAAAAGTAGCTGGATACTCCAGGAAGCCCTTCTAGTGGCCCTTTGTTAGGTGAGATATGTCAGCATTGACTTCTTTTGTAAGTGCTACTTCTGTTGAGTTCAGTGCGTTGAAAGGTGGAATGCATTGATGAATGTATTCAGTGCCTTGGCCGCTCCTCAGTTAGCTTTTAGAGTAGAGGACCTCACGGCCACCTGCCAGAGTCTAACTGTCAGTTTCCAGACATTTACTGTGCCCTTGGCCCTGCTTGGACTTTGGAAATCCAAAGGTACATATGACTGATGCCTGCTCTGGGAGGAATTCACTGTCCATACGGAACACATCTATGCCCTTTTGGTCCAAGTGAGAAGAGAACATGAGGGAGCAAGTGTGCACGCCCATAAATGCCGGTCCCTACTCAGTTCCCACTCAGTTCCGCAGATACCCAGGTCTACTTTATGCAGGTCCTTGTGTTGGTTTCTGGCATTGCTGAGATGACAGAGGCCCCAGTCTCTGGAGCCTCAGAGATTTCATGGACCTCTTTTTCTGCTTGAGCTCATGAGCCAGATATCACTCCTGGCCCAGGTCACTGGGTTACCAGATGCACGGGTGAAAGAGCTGCTCTTGAGCAAAGGGCCTGGGACACACGTGCTGGAGAAGCATGGTGAGCCAGCCTCAGGGAGGAAGAGCACTTTGCAGGAGCATGCTGTGCAGGGTCTTGCTGCTGCTTTTCAGAAGCAGGAGAGCCATGAGCCTTGGGGTTCACACCAACACCGAGACTGGCCTTTGGTGGCAGGGAGGATATGTGTAGCGGGACGGGTTGGCCATACTGGACCACAGGGCCACTGGTTGGGTTGTTCATAATTGGTCTTTGGGGACACCTACTGCAACACACTTATTAGGTGCCCCCTCTAAAGTGATGATCTCAATGAAGATGGTTCACATAGGCCCACTACTTCTAGAAGGCCCGAATCCCTGGACCTTCCCAACCACTTTTTCTCCCTGTTCCTGGGTTACATGGCTCAGCTGGATATCTTTGCACACAGCATTAAGGGCAAGTGCACTGTTCCTTTGAAAACCACAAGGGAACAAGGAGTTCAGTGTTGTGGACATTTAATGAACTTTCTCCTCCTAAGTACACAATACCAAATCTGCAGAATCACAGCTGTCTCCTCCAGCTTTACCTAAATTCCCACACGTGCTACCTCAGTTAGGGAACTATGACTTCACCTGCCACTAGATGGCCCTCCATGTGCACATAAGCTGCTCCCACATAGTGAACTTGCATCAGATTTTCTGGATTTTTTTTTTTTTTTTTACATGTAGACACACATGTGCATACACAATCTTAATTTTTACCATCCTTGAAGCCAATAATCAACACTTTAATTTTCCTTTTAGCATTCAAATGATAGAATGTATTATCATTCTCTGGAAAATCAGTTTAACATCAGAATCTACAGATATTCCTGAATATTGTGGGCCACAAAGCACATATTAAGATGAATTTGAATTTATTCTATTAAATAGTATGTTTTGGTTTATCTTATAAATGCTGTATTTAACAGACTGGTTTCTAAATTAAATTTTTTTAAAGCACTGGAAGAGAAAGGAAGCACAAACATTTGAATAGTACTTGCTCCATGGAGGCGGGCAGTGTTCTGAGATATTTTAAACATTAGCTCATTTAAGCTTCATAACTTTGATGTAGGTATTCCATATGCATCATTATAACCATTTTATAGATGAGGAGAAAATCAGATTGCAGCATGAAAGGTGTTTAGATTCCCTTTTTCCTTCCTGTCAATTTTCTTACCTATAACATGGGAATAAAATAATCCCTAATTGCTGTGAAAGGGTGTTGTAAACTCTAAAGCATTACACAAATGTTATTATTATTATAACTTGTGTTTCATGGGAATATAATTTTCATATGTGCTCAGGAGGCTTGTGATCATTCATTCATTCACATGAAAACATTTATGCGGGTCCCAGGTCATTGCCTCGGCATGAGACGTCTCATACCGAGATGCCTGTACTATTTCTAAAACAAATCTAGTCTGTCTTGAACTCTCTTGTAGCTGAGGGTTCCAGGGAGGTTGCTGTGTGCTTTCAGCAGGTAATTCTCCCTTAGTCTCAGGATTTAGAAATGATGGATGTGGTAGGACAACTTCAGGGGTGGGACCTCTGCTGAACACAGAGGTGGCCGGTGCTGATTTCACATAAGCCAAGCCAGCGGGAAGAGGCAGGCTGTTTTTTAAAATTGTTATTCTGGAACACGATGTACTATCTCTGTATCCAAGAGTTCACATTTCAAGTGGACTATCAGATCATCTCTTTGACAGAGGGCTTTAATTAAAAGCATGAGTCTCTGGATGGATTTTAAGTGGCATTGTTTTTCTTTGGACATTATGCAAGCCACTTCGTGCTGTAAAAGGGCTTTTAAAATTTGGCTTAAGGAATGCTTTACCCCTCAGGCTTTGATCCCTACGTGTGAATCATTTTGTATTTGGAGGTTCCAATTTGCAGTCTCCTGGTGTAAGGAAAATTCTACCCTCACAGAACATTTTGGATTTGAAAACTGAGAAAACTGCATCATTCTCGACATAACAGCTGTTGTAAAATAGAATTAGGGCTGATAAGTCTATAGGGATAAAGTTCACCAAAGAATATTTTAAACTTTATTTCCTAAAGTTTTTGTCTCCAACTGCCGTAATAAATGTATTGGGACAGTGACCCACCCACTCAACTCCTGAAGCTCAGTGTTCTCTGCACTCAGGCCAGGTGGACTCAGCCATCGAGGCCATTATCCTTGTCCAGCCTCCCGGGGGCGTGCATGAGCCAGGGCCAGGATATGGATACTTCTGCCTCAACACCATCTGTACCACTGGAAAAGGGCCCCAAAGGCCCCTCTCACTGCCATTTGTAAGGCAAAATGCTCTATTTTATCTAAGATAGGAAAAAGGCAGAGAGATGCCAGAGAGAATGCAATGACTGTTCCCATGAGAAACCAACAGTGCAGGGTGGCGATCCACCCGCAGCACATGCAGGATGCGGTGTTAGATGCTGACTCAGTTTCTCAGCCATACAGGAGAAAAGTTTCAGCATTTCTCAAACTCCATGACCATCCTTCAGTCGGCTACTCCAAGCTCTGTTTTGCTGCAGCCGGGTGAGGACAGTAATGCAGCCCAATAGGTTAAGGGGCTAGGCTGTCCTTGGGCTTGAGATGATTTCAGTCCCTGGGACATCTTAAATTAGGGCCTCAAGCTTCAAATTCATGCCTTGGCCAGCACGTTACCATAAATGATCACAGGGAGAAGAAACAGTCAGGCCAGGGATCGTGGCTGGTTCCTGTAATCCCAGCAGTTTGGGTGGCTGAGGTGGGAGGATCACTTGAGGCCAGGAGTTCAAGACCAGCCTGGGAAACATAGTGAAACCCTGTCTCTACTAAAAATAAATAAATAAACTTTTTTACAAAAAAAAGAGAAGAAATGGTCAGTTTACGTTGCATTTCCTCCTTTTCCTCAAGAAGAGGTGCCCTGTGGTGCCTGAGACAGCTGGGCCATCCCATGAAAGTGGCTGAGAGGTGGGCTAGAAAGAAAAGGAGGAAAATCCAGGGGTCCCACCAACCCCAGGCAATCTCTAGTCACTGGGCAACCTCAATCTACTTCTGGTCATAGTTTTACAATTTTGTGAGGGTAGAGGGGATGGAATCTTGCTCTGTCACCCAGGCTGGAGTGCAGTGGTGCAATATCGGCTCACTGCAACCTCCAAGCAATTCTCCTGCCTCAGCCTCCCCAGTAGCTGGGATTATAGGCCTGTGCCACCGTGCCTGGCTCATTTTTGTATTTTCAGTAGAGATGGGGTTTCATCATGTTGGCCAGGCTGCTCTTGAACTCCTGACTTCAAGCAATCCACCTGCCTCAGCCTCCCGAAGTGCTGAGATTACAGGCATGAGCCACTGTGCCCAGCAATAGTTTTACAATTTAATGTTGCCAACTTTTTTTTCAGCCCAGCCTGTGCAGCCACACGAATGCAAAAAGGTTAGCTTAGGAAGTTGTCAACATCATTATACTATAAAAATCAATAAATGGAACCTTCTTGCTTCCCACAGTAGTCCATGCTAAGCTTGGCTTCACCATCCCTTGCTTGGACAACTCCTAATTGTTCTTTATGATTTCACTCTGTACCCCTTTCACACATCCAAATCCGTTCTTTTCACATCTGTCCACATGGTCTTTCTAGAACATAGCCAATCCTATCACTGACTTAAAGCAAACACATAAACAGGCAGACAGACAAACAAGAAACTCAAATGGCTTTCTGTTACTTTCTGAATCAGACTCATTAGTGTGGCATTCAAGAGCCGTCATATCCTGGACCTGATCCTCCCCATCACTTTCTTTCCCTCATGAGTGCACTCAGATAGGCCAGTCCTACAGAGGTCCTCATTCACTCACTTGAGCCTGCCGTGCACATTTCTGCATGAAAGCCCCTTTGTCCATGTTATCACCCTAGCTTGAAATGCTGTCTGAGCACCTCTATGCCTTGATCATTTTTCTCATCATTCAAGATCCTACTGACATGTTCCAACCTCCTGAAATCCTTCCCTGCCTCCCTGCAAGCAGAGTTATTCAAACTCTCTTCTTTGCATTCCTGCAGCATTTTGGTCTTGCAATTTGAGCTCTGCTGTGCACTGCATTGTAACTGTTCATATAGCTTCCTCCCTCATGAGATGATGAATTTCTCAAAAGTAGAGACTGGGCAGCTGTTACTGAATATAGCGCAGCACTTGCTTGATAATGCTCGATAAACATGAATGAGTGACCCAGAACATTTCAAACTTCCCTTCCAAGACCTGAAAGACTCATATTTCTGGGTGTTTTAAGCTCTGTAATTTCTGCTCTGGTCACCTGGGCCAGGAACTGCCTGCCTCTATTTTCATTTCAGGCCCTTCTCTCTCTGCCAGATGCCTTGATCTCTGAGCCGAGTATACCTTGACCCAAAGCCATGATGCAGCCCTCAGCTTCTGAGAGGAAGGGGTAGGGTTCAGTAGTTGCGCCTCTGAGAACATGACAGAGAACAATAGCAGGAAGCGGCCAAGCGGGAAACAATCAGCCCGGCACAACCCATGTGGAGGAGCTTCCTGATTGGCTTGATCTGGTGGGAGCAGGAATTCTTACAATAACTCTGGAATTATCCCAGAGGGATGACAAATTTCTCCACTGAGGAGAAGCTGTCACCTGGTAATGTCAAGCACAGAAAACACAGTTAGCAAAAAACGAAACAAAACCCAAGACAAAGTTCTCTTGAGGAAGAGCAGTTTGGATCAGTTGGAAGCCTCCCAGCCACTGCCATAGCACCCCATGCTGACCTTCCTAGTCTCTGTTTCAGGTACAATTAAGTCGTCATCTCTACCTTCCAGATAGATATCATTCTCCTGTCCATGGCTCAAAGGTCAGAGGTGCTGTTTATTCTTTGGTGTCCTTTTGGGTAGTTTAGGGAAATCCATGCTGTAGGTGACCACAATAGAGAATGTTCCCTTTTAGAACTATATTGATTGAGCACAGGCTGTGTGCAAATACTCTTCTAGGCACTGTGGATGCCATAGCAATACATGCTGTTTCTGCTTTCATAGAGCAGTGATTTCCAAATCCTGCGTATCCTATGGAAAGATCAAGCAAGGCAAGGGGTGGAGTGACAGGAACTCCCAGTCAGCTTTCTCCTTAAACCACAGCAGCTCCCTTTGATCAAGATATTGGAAAAGAAAAATCTACCCCAAAAAGAGGAAATGCTGAAAACATTTGAATTGGAAGTGGTTTCATTTGCTCTTAGGGAGGACACAGCGCAGTGTAGCAGTTAATATTCTAGGCTCTAGCTACGAGCAGACCTGGGTTTGAATCCCAGCTCTGCCACTTACTGGTGGAAGGTCATAAGTTGCTTGAACTCTCTCAACCTCAAGTTCTTCATCTGTCAAGTGTGAATAACAGTAGTAGATATTTTACCAAGTGCAAAGAATTGAATAATGCTTACAAACCATTTAGCGTATCATCTGGCATTGTCTATCACAGTAAATGCTCAATAAATGTGAGCTATTTTACCACTGTTGTTTGACATTAATTTTTTTTCAATGAATGACTCACTGAGATACTAACTCATGCGTCTTGAACTCATGCGTCTTGAAAACACAAACAGTCTCTCCAGAGTAACCTCCAATGTGGACAACAGGCAAAAATGTGATTATTCCCAGTTTGGGCATTTGTGAAAGGTGTGGCTGAGGCTGTATGGATGCACACACACACACACAGAGGCCGATGGGAAAATCTAACTCAGCAGGAAGGCTATCACAGAGTGCTGGATTTAGGCACAATGAGTAAACAGGGATTTGGAAGAGAGGAATGCACCACATAAACAATTTTCACAATCTGGTATGAAAGCCCAGATGCTTCCTGCATGAAGGGGTGAACTCAGAGAGAGTCACAGGGCAAAATGAAGTAAATGGTGAGACTGTCCATCATTCTGGCCCAACTCCTACATATCTGTGCATCTTCTACTTATGGTTTTATTTAGGTGAGAGTAAATAAGAGTACCTCATAGTAGATAAGAATAGTACATTACACACACACACACACACACACACACACACCCCTGGGGTTAGATGAAATTGTGTATTTGGGGAACTTGGGGTAAAGAGTACAGAGCCACATAGCAGTTACCTTCTGCATCCTCCTGCTTCAGAGAAAGCAAATAAGACCAGTTTCTTTTTAATCTGTTGTTTTTAGTAAGTCCAGGATTGATGTTAATTTGAATTTGTTCTTTTAAGATTCATTTCTGACCGAAAGAATTGAGCCGGAAGGTCTGCTTGAGGCTACTTCCAGTTGAGAAACAATTTATATGTTCATTGAGACAGTCATTTGCTCAGCCAACACTTACTGAGAACTTTCAATGAGGCAGATTCCTTGCTAGATACAGGCCAGCTAGATGCTAGAAGCCATCATCAAAGAAAGATGAAAAAGAGATGGTAATTATCCTCTAGAGGTTTGTAAACTGGAGTTAGAGAAGGGAGCCCAAAATCCATGAATGAGTGATTAAAATACAGTGGGATAAAGTTGGTGGTAGAAATACGTCCATGAGATATGGCAGCAAAGAGGAAGAGCACCTTCATGGGAAGAGTCCAAAGAAGACTTCCATAAAGAGATGATACCTGAGCAGATGCTTTAAAAATGAGTAGTAATTACCCATGGGAAGGGGAAGAGAGAGAACAAGGGCAATCCAGGCAGAGGGGTGGTATGAGCAAAGGCATTGAGCCAAACAAGGAAATCTTCATTTCTGCAGGTAAATGAGAGGCTGGGAGTGTGTCATATCCATGAGCTTTAGCAGAGAGCCCATGAGGGCTTTTCAGCAGGGGAGTGCTGTTGTGGTGTGTCTAGGCACATTCTGGATTTTAGGGTGATGGGGCTGCATAGAAGCAGAGAGATTGGTTAGAAGGTTGTTGCAGACATTTAGGAGAGAGCCTATACTAGGGCTGAAGAGAAGGAGCTATAAAAAAGAGACTGTGGGGCAAATTGGCTTAGTGGCTAATAAGACACTTAGTTGACCTGGTGACTAATAAGATACATGTGTGTGATGATAGTAAGCGAGGGGCAAGCCAGAGGTGAAGACAACATCTAGGTTTCCCTCCTAAGTAGAGTGGATTAACGGTGGTACCAGCATCTGAGCTAGAGAATAGGGAGGAGCAGCTCTATGGAGAAAGATGAGTTTGGTCTTGTATATGTTGTGTATGTGGACCATCCAGGTGGAGACATTCAAAATACAGTTGTACATAGAGGCTGGAGTTCAGGAGAGATGCTGAAGATATAGTTTGGGTAGATTTAAGCATGTTCGGTAGGAATTAAAGCATGAGGCTGGACATGAGTAGCCAAGAATTAAATGTTAATCAATAAGAACAATAAAACAAATAAACCTTAAGTGGTGGAGTAGGAGAAGAGGTGCCCATATGGAGAACATGGCGTCATGGTCTCTTCATCATGGAGGAAGAGTGATCAACAATGTTTTTAAAAACGAAGAAGTCAAACAGATCCACACCAAAGAGGGTCCCTTGGACGTGGCAGTCATGGACTTGACTCGGAGCAGACGCAGCAAGGCATGAGGGCAGAGGGACTGAGGCTGAGGCATGGACTTGACTAAGAGCAGATGCAGCAGGGCGGTGAGGGCGGAGGGACTGAGGCTGAAGCATGGACTTGACTAGGAGCAGACACAGCAGGGTGGTGAGTGCAGAGGGACTGAGGCTGAGGAGGGGTCAGGATGTGAGGATGTTGAGGCAGTAAGAGACGACTGGCCTTGGGGAAGTCTGGAAGAGGGATTCAGCAGCAACTAGAACAGGATGCAGGGTCAAGAGAAGTTCACTTATTTTCAGTATGGAAAGAAATAATTCTTGTTTATTGACTAGCAGGAAGGAGGCATCTTGGAGAGAGGTGAAGACACAGGGGAGAGGGGATAGTTAATGGGGTACCCTCCCAGATCAGTCTGCACAAGCTCAGGTGCACGGGTGGAGGTGCTGGCCTTCAGCAGACAGTCTGAGTCAGAGGCTGGAAGTCAGAAGGTGTGGCTGGATGGGACTTTTTCTCTTCCTAGAAAAAAGGGACATTTCTAGGGGGAAAAGGGGGGGTTTAAGCTATTGAGAAAAGTATTGCTTTGAAATGAAATAATCTCACTTTCCTGTAATCAAAACTCTTTATTTCTGATGAAACAGACTCAAATAGGAATCACAACGAAGAAATCAGTGCTCAGCTCAAGCCTGGAAATGATTTCCTATACGGAAATCCACTTGCACAGATTCTGATAGTGTGAGTCATGTGGTTCCAGATGGAGTAAATATACACGAAAAGGAGAGAAAAGCTGGTGTCTCCATGGGCTGAAGCACACTTATGGAGAGGGAAATTTTCATTTATTTGTATTTGGGCTTCAATATGATTACATCACCATCAATAATGAAAAGTGCTGCCATGTCCCAGCTGTATACTTAGATCAAGACATAAACAAGTCCAATATAGTTCTTTTTTCTCACTGAATATCTAAATTTGTATATTTGAGGAGAAAGTAGAAAAACCAAGCCAAGATTTTAAAAATTACATTTACTGTCACCATCTCCAAGTTACATTCACTATAGAATCCTTTAGAAGCATGTTCTTGGGTAGCTTTGCTTTTTATGCACTCAACAAATATTTATTGAGCATTTGTATGTACAGGGAAGAATGTGAGGTACAGTAACACAAAATATATAGTCCTATCTCTTAATAAGCCTGCACTTGGGAGAGAGGAGGTACAGGTAGGGTTGGGAAGGATATATTTTTAACTCTCTAATACAAGGCAGAGTGTACCAAAAGTTAGAAATGCTGTGGAGAATCAGAATGAATGAACATACCAGGCTGGGCGGGGGTGCTGGGGGAATTAAGGAAAACATTCCTAAAGAGATGTAATTTGATTTGGGCTTTTATTATGATATCTGTTTTCAGACAATGGAGTTGAGAGTGGGGAGCCCTTCCTGGCTTTGTCAGGAGCAGTTTGAGGTCTTGGCTGAAGACAGGAAGGCATAAGGCTGGAAAGGGGTGGGAGCAGAACATGGAGGGTGTGAACTTCCAGCCGAAGAAGTTTGATGGGGTTTGGGAAGGAGGTGAGAGGGAGCCACCAGGAAAGGATGTGAGCTGGACCTTTGGAATTCTTAAAGGGACCCTTGTCTTCTCTGCCATATTTCTGTCTCAGGGATGACGTGAGAAAAAAAAAAAGAGGAGGAAATGGGCTTGAGTTTCCACTGACACCTTACAGTCAAGGAAGGCCCTGTTCTTTCATAAGGAAAAGTGGAAATCCTCTGTTTACTTAAGGGCCATTAACATGTTTTCATATTAAAATACCAAATGATCTGCCGTGACTCCAGATAGACTCATCTAAATAAAAGGAAGCTGTTTCCTTACAAATTGAGTCACAAAGGATAAATATTTGGGGAGTGCCATAGAAACAAATGCACTGTCTTCCTGAAATGTGGAAAATGAATTTTGTAGCATTGATTTTCATGAAAACAATATTCTTCCCAGTGCTCTACCTAGAATATTGAAATGGAGGTATTAAGATAGATGATAGATAGGACAGATAGATTGCTAGAGAGCCAGATTAGATAGATAGATAGACAGACAGACAGACAGACAGATAGATAGATAAGATAGATAGATCGATGAGGTTAAATATTCTTAGGATGGAAGAAGGGGTCAGATAATCACGTCTCAGACAGATCTGGAATTCCAGGCAGCAGGAACTAATGAAGTGGTCTCTTCAGAGTTTTACTATGGGATGAATTCACCCCTGATTAGTTTTTATTCTTTGAGTCACTTCTCTCAAGACAAAGATCTTTGGGCAAGAGTTTGGTGGGCCTAGCTTAGATACATTTCTACTCCTTGGCCAGGGATGTGAGCCCTCTGACCAATAATAGTTTCACCAAATCTACAAGGAACCCCGGAGAGACTTTTTTCCCAGTGGAGGAGCTGGATATTGTTCCTAAAAGAAAAGGGCAGAGGGACCCTGGGCAGGCAAAATTTTCAGCTGCCTGCCACCTTAGCCCCTGTCCCCACACTCACTTCTGAACCACATGTGATCACTCTTCTCTTCCCACCACATAACTGAAACTTCAAGGTCATGGGTGAGCTCTATGTTGTTAAGTGTTATTTATAGGAGCGATCAGCTCACTGCACTGCAAGGCTGGAAAGGTGTTTAATATGTAAACTTAGCCATGTCTTGGCTCTTTCTGATATAATTCAGCTGGCAAAGGCTCTGGCAGGAAGCCAGACGGACACAAATAGCGCACCAAAGAGATGCTAAGACATGGGTGATTATAATTGTGCAAGGAGTAGAAACTTCTCTGCTAAGACTTTGGATGTGGCAGAGATTTGGGGAGTAGAAGGGGGGCAAAGCACAGTTCCAGCCAACCCCATTTACAAGCGTTGATTAGCAGTAATGAATTCACAACCTTGCAATTGCTCATTTTTTTTCTTCTGCTGCTGAGTCATGGATAAGACTCTAAGCTCTGATTAGCTGTGATCCCCAATTCTCAGCACAATTCTAAGAGCATTCATTCAAATTCAACAATATGTGGTAAGTGTCTTGTATTAATTAGGATTCCATGTGGATGCAAGGAACAGAGACCCACAATAACAGTGGCTTAAACAAGATGCTTATTTCTCCCTTCAATAAAAATCCACAGGTATGCAGTTATGTAAACATCCACAGGCATGCAGTTAAGAGCTGTTTGGTGGCTGTGCCCTGTGAATTCCTTAGGGACCCAGACCTGTTCCACTTTAACCCTAAAGATTGATCCTTGTCAACAGTGACCAAGATGGCAGTTAGTGCCTCAGCTGCATACATGTGCATTTCAGGCAAAGGATGAAGAAAGAACTGGAGAAGAAAGGGCTAAAGAAGATTCTAGGAGCTGACATATAGCACTTTCACTTACATCCCTTTGGTCAGAGCATGTGGCTACAAAGGATGCTGAGAGATGTGGCCTTTACTCTGTGTGGCCATATGCCCAGCTCAGCCACAGGAATGACATTGCTTTGAAAGAAGGGGAGGATGGAAACTGAGCAACTTAGCAGTCCCCTTTCCACTTTTACTTGTGCTGAATTCATAAACATGTGGGCAGCTTTCCTCTCCTCTGAGCAGCAAACACTTCTCCTGAGGTTCTTGTTTTGGCAGGTTGGCCAGACAGGCACCCCACTTGACTGCTCAACTATGAAATTGCAGTTCCAGAGAAGAGAACAGGTCTGAATTAAGCACCTTAAGCCAGTTGGTCAGCATCTCCTTTTATTCTGAGAGTAGTTACTGAGATTCAAACCCATGTCAACTGAGTAGCAATGTGTTTGGCTATAGGGTAGGGCGTAACCCTAGTCTATGTCCCTCAATAGTGAGTTATTTCATAAAGGCTCAGCCCATCATCAGGAATACGCTGGTCTTGCTTAAAGCTTTTTCAGAAGTGTTCATAGGGTCCTGATAATTTTGTGAGCACTTCTTTACTGCTTCTCTTACCTCCTCTTTTAGTTGGTGCTGAGTTCACTGCATGAAGGGTCCCAGGAGTCCTCTTTCCCCTTGGTTTTTCTACTCCTTTCCTTTTCTGCTCTTTCTACCACCTCCTACTGCTGGGCCTCTTTGTATCTGTACTCCACCATGGAAAATAAGTTTTGTTTGCCCCAGATCTTCCCATTTCCCAGAGTGGAGCCGTTATAATTCATGATGTTTACTGAACTTGATCTCTGCCCTTTCAAGGGATGGAACTCAGATAATGAAAGATATAGGGAGGGATACATTGCTTAAATCTGTGAGTGGGCATTACGATAGGCCTAAGTGTCCTAAGAGGGATTGGCTTGCCATGGGAGGTGGTGAGCTCCCCATGTGTGGAGAAGTTCAAGAAGGTGTGAAATAATCGTTGGGTGGAGGACAGTTCAAGGACTTCATGTTTCTGGAGAGCAATTAAGTTCAATGGCTTCTACTCCCGGTCTGACCTGTGCTTCTGTGAGCTTGAAAAATATATATTGTGTTGCAACGTGCATTCTTGAGGGAATGAAGGTAAAAGGGCAAGTGGTCATGGGAGGTCGTCAAGGATAGGGGCAAAGGGTACTGGTTTCCCAGCCAGACCACCAGGGTCCAAATTCTGGCTGCACATCATCTCTGCAACCCTGGACAAGTCAGTGCTCTTTCTGTGTATCCATCCGTCTGTGTCATGGGAGTTGCAGATTTTTTTACTTCATGGGATATTGTGAAGATTAAGTATTATAATGTATGTAAAACACTCATAACAGTTCCAAGCACACAGTAAGCACTCAATAATCCTAATCCTTATGATTATTATTGTTACATATATTACTGTATCTAGCAAAAACAATATTAGAATTGTTAGTATTATAATAATTATTATTATCATTGATGGGGAAGGAAAAATGAAGCCCACCTGAGTTGACAGGCAAGACCCTCTCCAAACAGTAAAACAATTAAAAACCAAGTTGTATTTGTCTGTGCTCCTTTGGATTCAACTGACCAACACCCAGGCAAAGGGAAAATACATTGGCTTGCTTTTTTTTTTTTTTTTTTTTTTTTTTGTGAGATGTAATCTCGCACTGTCGCCCAGGCTAGAGTGCAATGGCATGATCTCGGCTCACTGCAACCTCCGCCTCCCAGGTTCAAGCGATTCTCCTGCCTCAGCCTCCCTTGTAGCTGGGATTATAGGTACCTGCCACCACGCCCAGCTAATTTTTGTATTTTTAGTAGAGACGGAGTTTCACCACATTGGCCAGGCTGGTCTGAAACTCCTGACCTCAAGTGATCCACCCGCCTTGGCCTCCCAATGTATTGGCTTTTGTAAGTAAGAAGGGCAAAGGAGTAGCTGAGGATCTGGGAAGCAGGAACTGGAGATTGAATGGCACGGGTCCCCAGCAGCCAGCATGCTCTGTCTTCCCTTCTGTTTGTTTGGGCCTTGCAGGAAGGTAGGCTCTCAGCAGAGCCTTGAAGGCCAGGTATTTGAGAGCCAGGCAAGTAGAGCAGAAGGAGAGCATGAGTGAGCCATTGGGAGTGGGGACAGGAATGGCGAGAACCTATCCGAGGCACCGTGCTGAGCTATGAAGCTGGAGGGCAGCGCAGGCTGTGACCCGAAAAGGCCACACAAGGCCACATGCTCCTGAGTGACAGGAGGGACATGTGATATGCTGGGCCTTGGCCCATGCTATCTCCTCTGCCTGGCTCATTTTCTCCTCTTTTCCACCTGGTGAATGCATCCTTCAAGGCCCAGTTAATGCATCATCTACTTTGTCAAGTTTTTCTCACCACCTGTATCAGTTGAGAATTGCATTCAGCTGTGATCACAACAGAGTCTTAAGCCCATAACAAGCAATCTGGAGCTAGACATTCCAGAAGTGGTGTAGTCTTTCCATCGTGCCCTCTGGGACCCAGGCAATGCCTCTCTTTCTGCACACTCAGACATACTATTGCCCCTGTGGACATGGGATTACTGCTCTGCCTATAGCATCATATCCCTTGCAGTAGGTAGAATAATGGACCCCCAGAGATGTCCACACGCTAAGCCTCAGAACCTGTGAATATGGTAGGTTCCATGGCAAAGGGGAATTAAAATTACAGGTGGAATTAAAGTTTCCAAACAGCTGACCTTAAAATAGGGAGATCAGTATCCTGGATTATCTGGGTACACTTTGTATAACCACAGGATCCTTAAAAATGGAAGAGGGAGGCAGAAATCAGAAGGAGGGGTGGCTGCAGGGAAGGTCAGAGAGATGCAACAGTGCTGGCTTTGAAGATGGAGGAAGGGAGCCATGAGGCACGGAACGTGGGTGACCTCAGGGAGCTGAAAAGGGCAAGGAAATGGATTCTCCCCTAGAGCCTGCAGAAGGGAACACAACGCTGCCAGCACCTTGATTCTAGCATGGCAACCCCCGTGTCAGACTTCTGACATACAGAAATATAAGATAATAAATTTAGATTGTTGTAAGCCACTAAGTTTGTTGTAGTTGTTACAGCAGGAATTGGAAACGAATGCATCTCTTTAGCACCAGATCCCTGTACCTGGCAGGAAGGAAGGAAAGGCAAGTGTCACTTAAGCCAACGCTCCTTTCCTTTTTTTTTTTTTTTTTTTTGAGACAGGGTCTCGCTCTGTCACCCAGACTGGAGTACAGTGCTGTGATCATCACTCACTGCAGTCTTGAACTCCCGGGCTCAAGTGATCTTCCCACCTTAGCCTCCAGAGTAGCTAGAACTAAGGGTATATGTCACCATGCCCAGCTACCTTTTTATTATTTGAAGAGATGGGGGTCTTGTCTTGCCATGTTGCTCAGGCTTGTCTCATCCTCCTGGGCTCAAGCAATCCTCCAGCCTCAGTCTCCCAAAGTGCTGGGATTACAGGCATGAGCCACTGCACCCAGCCCTCCTTTCCCTTTTAGGGAGTTGTGCGGAAGTCCCTTTGGATCATTTTTACTTACATCTCATTGGCCAGAGCTGTTCATGGCCAGCTTTATCTTCAGTGGAAGCTAGGATACATAATTTTTTTCAGGTGGGCACGTTGCCATCCCCAACCAAATAAGGATTCTGTTAGTTTGGAAGAGGGGGAGAATTGATATTGAGAAGACCACTCAGCGTGGTCTTGAAACCCACCACACACTCCCAGGCAGAACCAACTATTCTACAGCATGTTGTTCTTTCCTCTATTATTGCTATTTTTGGTTTGTATTGTAATTTATGTGTTCACATGGCTGTTTGCATTACTTGACCAAGAAGTCTCATGAGCAGACACTGTGTCTGATTTATTTCTCCATCCCTAGTGCTCAGCATAGTGCCTGCTACAGAGAAGGTGTTTGCATGAAGTTAGATGGATGAATGTCTAAATAAACTTTGAAATAAGAGCATGATCGATGGACTTCCCAGAGCGAGAGTTCCTTTCTATTTTCTTGTGAGGATGATCTATTGGGGTTAGGTAGATTTTATACGACCATTTGACCATGATTGCAACCTCATCTCCAGTAAATTAAACCTACCCAGCTGCAGTGTGTCACCTTTCCTTACGGCTTACTACAATTTGCTTTTTGCTCAGAAGGAACTGAGCAAGCAGGTTAGAGGCTGTTATGTGCACCTGCCACAGCCTACGGATCCTCAATTAACCTTGCGTATAAATTACACTTCCTGCCCATTCTTTATTTTTAGCACAGCAATATCTACTTGGCTCTTCCAGAGAAGACTGCATTAGATTTCAGTCATGAAACTACAAAACAGTGGCATCTGCAGCCTGGCTGGGATGACTGTTGTTAACCCCATGATGCTCTGTTCCTTGGGAAGCTGCTTTGCCCCAGGACTCAGGTTTTCCTGAGAAAGAGAGCAGCCTGGACTGACCACACCCTCAGAGCCTGGCCCAAGGCCACATGTGAATTTATAGAAAAATCTGCTATTGGATCTGACATAAACTCTCCATTTCCTTCATTCATTCCATTTGGGTTGAAACTCAGTTGTTGTCATCACAAAGGTTTCATTTCGTTCCTTTTTTTTTCTCTCCCTCTCTCTTCGTTCCTTCTCAGTTACACAGTATCATGACCCAAATCTTTAGCACCTGAGCTATATAGCGGAGAGCCTTGAAACCCATAGGGCCAGGGCACGCTGTGGAGACAGGCCAGCCAGTGGGCATCAGGTCGCAGAGAATTCTTAACCACTTGAGGTTGCTTCACTGGAAGAAGTGAGTTACTGAGAGACAGCCATTTTCGGTTTTAGTCAGCCATTTTTATCACGATCTTGTTTGTTTTAGAATCCCCTATAGTGCTAGCTCGGAGTCCAACCAAACAAGCTCTGTAAATGTTGATTTTGAATTTAAATAGATGTTGGGGTGCTCCCATTTCCCCTTCACTAGACACATGGGAAGCTGAGGCCCTGGCCCCTCTTTCATGCCACAGCCTGGGAGATGCTGCCTTCTCAGCAGAAAGCCTCAGGAGGTATTTTGAAAAGGGAATTTGTTGTTTTCATTCTGGTTAGATAAGTAACAAATGAATTTTTTAAATTGGGAAAATATTGAAAATTATTTTTTAAAAATGAAATCACCTTTAATTCCATTACTCAGAGACAACTATCACTGACATTTTTCTGTTTTTTCAGTCTTAATTCTCATGAAGGGGTACCCTGTTTCCCTCCAGATTTCTCAGAGGATTGAGGATTAGGGAAGGGAAGAGAGGGTGCCTTATGTTCTTTCTAATCGTTTAGCTTCAGGTATTATTGGGATATATATAAATATATATAACATATAAATATATGTGTATATGTATTATATAATTGGCATGTACATTATTGGAATATATATTAGTAGGATATACATATATATATATAATGTATACACACTTCTATTTGACCTGTACCAGTTCATTATTACTATAATAATGCTAGATAACACGCCCTCAAATTCAGTGGCTTAAACCCAAAGTCATTTATTCTTGCCCACACTTCTGTGAGTAGGCTGGGTATTTGCTGATCGAGGCTAGGCTTAGCCAAGTGGCTCTAATTTTAGGTGCATCTGAACTATATAGCTGAGAGCCCTGAAACCCATAGGGCCAGGGCACACTGTGCCTATTTATGGGTTGGCCGCAGGTCTATTCCATGTGTGTTCTTTCTGTGGTCCAGGCTGAAGGGGCAGCAGCTGCCCAGATAAGTTATTGTCTTGGCATTGGAAGGGGTGCAAGAGGACAATCTCAACTGGGCAAGCACTTTTCAAGCCTCTGCTTGTATCTTATCTGCTCACATCCTATTGGCTAAAGCAGGTCACATGGCTGCGGCCAGTGTCAAGGGACTGGGAAGTGTATCCCATCCACCATGAGCCTAGAGCAAATCACATGGTCAAGATTGACATCAGTGGCTTGGGGAAGCATGTACTCTTCCCATGGAAGTAAGGGAGGAAGGAAGAGAATATTTTTGAGAATAATGTAATCTTTTTTTTTTTTTTTTTTTTTGAGATGGAGTCATACTCTATTGCCCAGGCTGAAGTGCAGTGGTGTAATCTCGGCTCACTGCAGCCTTGCAGCCTCTGTCTCCTGGGTTCAAGCGATTCTCCTGCCTCAGCCTCCAGAGTAGTTGGGATTACAGGTGTGCACCACCATGCCCAGCTAATTTTTGTATTTTTAGTAGAGACGGGCTTTCATCATGTTGATCAGGCTGGTCCCAAACTCCTAACCTCAGGTATACGCCCGCCTCGGCCTCCCAAAGTGCTGGGATTACAGGCATGAGTCATCGCAACTGGCCCAAGAATAATATAATCTACTGTACACCCTAAATATCTGCTAAAGTACTCTGTACTTTGAGATTTAAATCAAATCTGCTCAGACCAGGCGTGGTGGCTCACGCCTATAATCACACCTCAAATAAATAAATAAATAAATAAACAAATAAATAAAATCTGCTCAGAGCCCACCTGGTTGGTAGTATCATCCAGTCTACACAGGGAACCTCTAGTCCAGAGCTCCTCTACTCATTGAATTAACTCAGTTTCTGGATAATGTGACTGTCTTGTGTGTTGCTCCTATTTCACACTCATATCTCTTTACTTACTCTCCCCAAAATAATTTACACAGATGTGTGTAGAAGATTTTGCTGAACATCTGGAACAGCAAAGAAGTTTTATATTTCTATGTTTGTATCTCTAGATTGGTCAGCCCCCTCTCCATAAATTCTCTTTGCGTCTCGCCCACACACAGCCTCTCAAGTTAAAGCTTGCTGAAGAATTCACTCTTGTCTCCGAAATTCTGAAAGTCTTATCTTGGCTGGGCCATACCTTTGTGCAACTTAGCTCAGCTTTTTAAATTCATTCAATGTAGGTGTATTGAGCATTTGTGCCCTCTGTCTGAGGAATTTATAATCTAGTAGGGGAAATTAATAATTTATGTTACTATTTGGGGCCAGAAAATTCTTTGTTGTAGGGTGCCATCCGGTGCATTGTGGGATGTTTAGCAGCATCCCTGGCCTCTGCCCACTAGATGCCAGTAACACCAGTCCCACCCCCTTGAGCTTTGGACAACCAAAATATCTCTAGATATTGCTGAATATCCCCTGAGGGACAAGATCACCTCAGTTGAGAGCCACTGCTCTAATATATGGTAGACTTGACCAGACTTCTGATAAAACAAAATAATGTGCTAAGAAATGTTCAGAGGGAAGCGATGTTATTTCCTGGCAGTGAAATCTGTGAATGCCTCATGACAGGTGGCATCTGAGCTGAGACTTCGAGAATGATTGGGAGTTTGAGTTGAGTTTCCTAGAGAAGGAAAAGACATGGGGTACATGTGGGCAAATAAGAGTGGCTCTATTTGACTAATGCATGAAGTGAAATAGGCATGTTGTTAGAGGGGAGCTGATAGGTACTGGGAGGCTAGATACCATGGGGACTTACAAGCTGTAGGACTTCTACTTTTACCCTGAGTGAAATGACAAATATATCAGAGCTGTGTTCATTTGGAGGAGGTTAATTTGGATATAGGGCTTGCCTTCATAACCCAAAGTAATTGCGGCAAAGACTTATCCCTCCAGAGGTCATTTTTCTGACACCCAGGAAGGAAACAGAAAGGCCATCTGAGGGGTACAGTATGTTGCTAAATAAATTCATGCTTGGATCTTGGTGTTCCTTACCTTTCAGAAAACCCCACTCTGAACTCCTTATTTTAGGTCTAAGTCTAATGGCCAGTTCCCGAGAGCAGATTAAAAGATGGAAAAAGAGGGCCAGGCATGGTGGCTCACACCTGTAGTCTCAGCACTTTGGGAGCCTGAGGCAGGAGGATTGCTTAAGCCCAGGAGTTCAAGACCCACCGGGGCAACATAGTAAGACCTCACCTCTACAAAAAAAAAAAAATTAAAAATTAGCTGGGCATGGTGGTGTGTGCTTTTAGTCCTAGCTCCTTGGGAAGCTGAGGTGGGAGGATTGCTTGAGCCCAAGAGGTAGAGGCTGCAGTAAGCTATGATCATACCACTACACTCCAGCCTGGGTGACAGAGTGAGACTCTATCTCAAAAAAAAAAAAAAAAAAAAAAAAAAAAAAAAAAAAAAGGAGATGGAAAAGGAGGAAGGCAAGGGAGCGGACTTATATAGGCAGACACAGACTCAGCAGCAAAGCTTCTAGCACAACAGAGGGGAAAGAGACCGAAAGAAAAAATGAATGAATGAGTGATTGAATGAATGAACCAATGAATAAATTCAGATTAAATAATTCAAGAGGCACAGCAGTCTAGAGTTTTAGCAAGAGAACATTTATCCCTTCATTGTTCCTGAAGACATTGCTGCATATCAGTGCCATCCTACTATGCCAATATATGTAATGTTTAACAAGGTGGGGGATGTGGAGAACACTTTCAAACCCATGTGGTAAGAGTTGCTCAATGGTTAGGAACAGGCTGTAGAGTCAGAGCACCTGGCTTGAATCCTTGCTTCAAGGCTCTGTGGCACGAAAGCCTGCTTTACTAGGTTACTTCACCTTGCCAAGCCCTACTGATCTCGTTGGTAAAATAGGGATTCCCTACTCACAGGGTCATTGGGAAGTTTGGATAAAATAATCCACATGAATTCTTAGCTCAGTTCCTGGCACGGAATAAGTGCTCAGTAAACACTGGTGGTAATTATTATCATTTCACTGAAATAATATGGCTGTTGAGACTTTCCCCAAATCATAGCTGCAGCTGCTGTTCTGGAATATTTCGAGTCTCCTGGCAGTGCTGAAATTTCCCTTTTATAAAATACATAGGATGGCGTGAAAATTGAGGAAAGTTCCAGAAGGCAGGGGCAGTTGCATCTGTCTTCTTCATTTCCCCTCTTTTTGGCAGTAGAATCCAGGCCACAGAGGGAGAGGACACCAGGCTCCCAAGGGTACTGGCCACCAGCTATTTCTTGGCAACATACTTCCTTTGAGCAAGAATGGCCCTTTACTTTTTGGCCAACCTGAGAGAGCACTTACTCTGAGCCGGCCAGGAGAATATGAAGCTATTTTCCTTCTGATGTTATGTCCTATGCTATGTAAATATAATCTCCCTCCAAATAAGAAAGGTGCGCATGCATAGGGTTGGCAGGGAGACATCGAAGCATATTGCATAGTGGTGGCTGTGAACCATTGGAGGCAGTGCTGTGTTGATTTCCCTTGACCAATGTCTGCCCAGTGGCAGAGCTGGAAACACAGGATGCTGTGTAATATAAAACCTTGGCCTGGCTCCTCAGCGTAATGTAAAACAAAGCCTGCCAGGAAGGTACAAATCGCCCAGCAGGAAGGAGCTGCTCTCTTGCCCGTGAATGGCAGGACAATAAAGTAACTTGTCCTTTGTTTGTGTGTTTTCCAGGCTGGAGCAAGAAATACAAACGCTAGAAAGTGAAGAGTCCCAGATATCTGCCAAAGAGCAAATCATCCTAGAGAAACTGAAGGAGACAGAAAAATCCTTCAAGGACTTTCAGAAGGTGAAGAAAACAAACACGATTTCTCGAAGTTATTTCCATAGGGAAGTAAGGCCTAGCAAAATGGTGCCAACCGGGAAACAGGCCAGTTGGCATTGATGAGAAATCTGAGCCACGAACTCTATGAAATGAGGGGCAGATGTGTGAGGACCAGGGGCCATCCTGAAGCTGAGCATGACATATCTTTGGGTGTGGGACCATCTGGCCTGCTGCAAGGCATAGGGAAGAGTCATTAGATTACCCCATCTGCCTGTTCTCCAGATCCCTGATATGCCTCGTGCCTGAAAAGCCTTCTCTTATTGGACTCTAGAATTCTAAAACCAATTCTGATGAAGCAGAATAAACATGCTCTTTGTGGCTTTAATTATAGTTTGCTTTTTGAGTCTTTCATTATAAAAAGGCCAGAAGCAACACCCTATGAAGTGGACATGAATTCCAAATACAAAGAGTGTAAATACATGAAATTTTGCTGTATATAAAAACAGATGGCGCCTGTGATCCCAGCACTTTGGGAGGCCGAGGCGGGTGGATCACGAGGTCAGGAGATCGAGACCATCCTGGCTAACATGGTGAAACCCTGTCTCTACTAAAAAATACAAAAAAATTAGCCAGGCGTGGTGGTGGGCCCCTGTAATCCCAGCTACTGAGGAGGCTGAGGCAGGAGAATGGCATAAACCCGGGAGGCGGAGCTTGCAGTGAGCCGAGATTGCGCCACTGCACTCCAGCCTGGGCGACAGAGCAAGACTCTATCTCAAAACAAACAAACAAACAAAAAAAACAGATGGTGCTGTGTGTCAGAGTAGAGTCCGTAAAACCAGTAGGCTCTGAACAAACATCTCAGGACCTGCCTCCATTTTATAACTGTTTCTGCTGTACCTATGAGTGACAGAAAAGCAATCTAATGAAATCAATTTAGGATAGGATTTTCTGATATCATTCTCCAACATGACCAAGGATATTTGCTAGATCATTGAAATAAATCTCTATTGGGAGAAATTTAATATAAATTGGGAATTATAATTTTGGAATTCTAAATAAATTGTCCAGAAGAAAAGAGATCATTGCGTTTTCCCAGCACAGTCAAATTCTGGGCCTGGGCCTGGGAGAAAGATGGATTAAGTCTTTAAAGATGGGAAAAGATGGGATTGCACCCCCGCATGTAGGGTAACGCTCTGCCTTGTTTTTGTTCCTACAGGGTTTCTCCAGTACGGATGGAGGTAAGTGCTCTCTGCCCCGACTGTAGATGAATGTTTTAATCCTGGTCAGCTTAGGGGGTTTCATTAACAGGGGCTTAAGGAAGAGGTACTGTGTTGATTTGTAAAGGCATCAGAAGAAGTAGCAGCGCTGGTTGCAGTCCACTGAGGAGGTCCACATTCCAAGCCTTCCGTGCCTCTCTTCTTCAGGAACTGTCTCTTGGCTCACTGTTTCTCCTCTTACAAAATTGGCCTGGCTCTTCTCCTTCCCATTAGTCCCAACGCCCAGTGCTTGGGCCTCTCTTGAAAGGTACCCAGCAAAGAAGTGTACTGACATCAGGACCTAGTCTCTTGTAGGGATGAGCCCATTTGTCTTGGTGGTTAGGTCCTCAGGTTGAAACACACGTGAGAAGTTTAAGAAATTTGGGGGAAATATTTGGTGTTTGGGAAACCTTTCTACAGCCTCTGGATTTTCTTTGCTTTCTCTCTGTCTCTCTCTGATCAGACAACTGTCGTTTCTTCCATAGAAACAGGGCTGGGCAAAAACTTCCCTCCCTGTGTGGGGTAGTTGGTTCAGAGCATAGGAAGGTAGCAGCGGAGTCCTGGCTTCCTGGTGGCAAGAGCAGGTCTTTTGCCTTCTCTCCCTTCCCTACCTTTCCTCTGTCCTCTCCTCTCCTTACCTGGACTGTGGGGATGAACTTGAGATTGTGTACTTCTCACCCTTCACCTTGCTCCATATCCTCAGCTGCAAACCCATGATTCCTACTTTCATTTGTCCCTCAGCTAGACCTGCTTTACAATGCAGGGACTTGTTAGAAAGACCAGATATTGTCTGCTCCCCTGCCTCTTAGAAAGTCACATTCTAGGGCTGGGTGTGGTGGCTCAGGTCTGTACTCGCAGCACTTTGGAAGGCTGATATGGGAGGATCCCTTGAGCCCAGAAGTTCAAGGCTGCAGTGAGCTATGGTGCACTCCAGTGAGCACCAGTGCACTCCAGTCTGGGTGATAGCAAGGTCTTGTATTAAAAACAAACAAAAAAGGTCAACCTCTAGACTAGGAAGATGATCAGGAGCCAGGATAAGAATTGGTATCAGTGTTTTCCCAGTGTCATTTGGAAATATACGGGGAAAGGTTTAAAAAATGTGTTTCTCTGGATTAGTCAAAGATATTTGCATGAAGGATAGTTCTGACTTTGGCAAAACAAACAAACAAACAAACCTGTGATTTTTAAATTTTTTTTTCCCCTAGCAGGGGACCTAGATTTTGTCTCCCCAGGTGATCTTTAGGAAGATACTAAATTAAACTTCATGCTCTGAGTGCATGTAAGCAGGGCCAAGTCATGTCCAAGCTAGCAAGGACTCTAGGAAAAGAGGACCTACTATACTTCTAGGAAGTCTCTATGGTGTGATCAAGTCAGGGCACTTGTTCCGTGCTTTGGGGGTGGAGCACGGATTGAGGAAGTGGCCTTGGGGAATTGTGGGTACAGCATGAGGAGGATGGCAGGCTTCCCTGAGTCTAGGAAGACCTGAGACATGCCACACAATTAGCAATAATACAGTGCATGTCAGGCTGGGATGCAGTGTGGGACACTGACCCATGAACACCTACCCAAAGAGTGCATGTTGGCCTTTTATGCTTTCACTTGTTTTTTCCCTTCCCTTCTTAAATCAGGAATTTCCCTAGACATCTCTCTGATAATTAGGGAAGGGAAAGACCCTGTATAATAATTAGGGAAGGGAAAGACTCCTCATGTTCCTGGGGAGTCTGTGTGGGGCATGGAGACCTGTCATACTCTATGACTTGTTAACAAGCAAAAATGCAGCTGCATCATAAACTCTCACCACCTCTTTCATTTTTACCTCAAACTTCCTTCATTTTCTTCTGCATTGCTTCCCATTATTTTCGCTCATCCACCTAAGCCATTCGTAGAGGTGGTAAGAAGCCTAGTCATAACTGAAAAGAGCCTGCAGAGAAAGTTGGCCACAGACTCCACCCTCCAGGATGGGGGAGCTCAGGCTTAAGAGGATGCAAAAGTCTTAGGGATCTCATTTCTTGGGAAATGGCCCAGGGAAGAGTTTCCGTGGTCTTACCTGTCACCCTGCATTATAATTCCTGCCATCTGTGGTTATCACCAAGCCTGGGTGACCTCTTGATCTGTCATACCACATCTATTAGCAAAGAAAGAAGTTTGAAGGCGGGAACACGTACATCCCAGAATGTGATTGATGTATATAGAGTCACACTGTGGTGAAGCACATCCCAGTTGAGGGACTTTGGGATGTCTCTTTATCTTCTCATTCTTCAATTTCAAAGGCCCCGAGTTGCCAAGACCCTCTTAGAATCAACCAACTTGCTACAAAAAACTAACCAGATATTATTATAGAACAATGATGACTTAAGAAACACAGTTAATTTCTGATGCATGCAGATTACAGAATCCAGGTCCAGTTAGGATTATGTAACTATACAGACACTGCAGATAAGCAGCAAAAGCATCCCAACTCATGAGGTGCTATGAGATAGCTGCTGGTGTCTGTGTGTGTAATGACCCCATCTCAGGTACCTTAAGTGTGTCCCTCTATGCATGGCAGAGGAAATAGAGGTACTGCACTGCTGGATCACCAGTGGCTTTTGATTGCATGATAGCCTGGGCAATCAAGAACAATTTATTCTATTCTTGAGTAGAATCTCCTGGTCATATACATTCTGACACCCCCGCTCCTCCCCCGCCAACACACATTGTTGTTATATAGCAGAATGCTCATCTATTGGGTGGGTTGGTTTTCACTGTCTTAGGCATAATGTCTTGTACAACTATAAATTGCATATAGTATATATCTGGTGCTAATTCTGTTCTTTACCCACTGAGGAGGGAGCTGATGCAAAACTCTTGCCAGAACAGGCAAAGGAAAATATGTGTCCTGGGCTTATCTCAGTCCTTGGTGTATGATATGGATCTTCTTAGGTTCCCATCCCATACCAGTCTGTGGTGGCTTAGAGCGTTTCCCACATCAAAACCTTCATACCAGTTATTCGCAAACCTCAATCTTCAGTTGCCTATAAGTTATATGTTTGTTTGTTTGTTTGTTTGTTTATTTTGAGATGGAGTTTCACTCTTGTCGCCCAGGCTGGAGTGCAGTGGTGCCATCTTGGCTCACTGCAACAACCTCCTCCCAGGTTCAAGCCATTCTCCTGCCTCAGCCCCCCGAGTAGCTGGGATTACAGGTATGAGCCACCGCATCCAGCCTAAGTTATGTTTAAGAAGAGTTTTCATCAGTCTTGTTTCTCTGGCTTTAGCTGTTTAGATTCTTCATAGCTACTGTAAATATTTCAGCAGGATTAGAACTAAGAAGCAGCACTCATCTTTAATTTCTACTCTATAAGTTACTGCTTTCCACCTTCTCTGTCAGTGGGGAGAATAGTGTTAGACTATTCTGACTTTGGCAGGAAGAGGGCAGCTTATTAATTGAGGCCACCTGAAGAAGTTTTTCCCATTGAAGGTTTGGCAGGCCTGTTTGTTACTCTTTGTGCTCGTCTATCAGACACTTCCTGTCTATATAACCTTAGGGTTTAGTACTTAATCATATATTGAGGGGGCTGCTCTGTCCTCTTTCTGATGCCCCATTCTCCACTCCCTTATCTTTCTCTCACTCTCTTTTTTTTTTTGAGTCAGGATCTCACTCTGTCACCCAGGCTGGAGTGCAGTGGCGTGGTCTCAGCTCACTGCAACCTCCGCCTCCAGGGTTCAAGCGATTCTCCTGTCTCAGCCTCCCAAGTGGCTGGGACTACAGGCACACACCACCAGTCCTAATTTTTGCGTTTTAGTAGAGACAAGGTTTCGCCATGTTGGCCATGCTGGTCTCAAACTCCTGACCTCAAGTGGTCTGCCTGCCTCAGCCTCCCAAAGTGCTGGGTTTACAGGTGTGAGCTACTGCGCCCAGCCCATTCCCTTATCTCTTAACAAAAGCCATGTAGCCCAACCCTCCAAGTGCTGTAGCCTTCAAGCTTGTAGCCAGTAAACATCTGGCAAAGGTAACTCCATCATCCACTCCCATCTGGCAGGGAGCTGTCTCCTGGAGGAGGCTGAGACATAAGCCCTGGGAATCACATGTTCTTTCAGATGGAAAATTCCCTGTCTGTAAGTAGTTTTTATGTTTTGTTTTGTTTTTTAACTGCTAAAACATTGAGTATGCAGACACGCATGTGACCAGTCCATGAGATCACACTTGGGCTCCAGTCTGCATCTTATTTGAATGCAGAAAGTCAAATTCACCAAGATCCCGTTCCACAGATTTCTGGAAATTATCAGTGAATCTTGGAAGTTCTACAAATCTGCTCTGATCATCCCTTCTTTCCTAAACTGACCCTCTAGTCCTAGATTACTGCTTCATTCTTCCCACAGACAATTGTCACCCACCTGCCCCTACCCCCTCAGGACCACTGACCTCAAGCTGCTGCTCTTTCTAGTTCTGCCTTGTGCTGCTTTAGGGCACAGACCCTTCCCACAGCCTTCCACAGAGGGAATTCAAGGAAAGAGAAGTCTGTGACCTAAGTTTAAGAATCATGGAGGTGGCTCACGCCTGTAATCCCAGCACTTTGGGAGGCCGAGGCGGGCAGATCATGAGGTCAGGAGATCGAGACCATCCTGGCTAACACAGTGAAACCCCGTCTCTACTAAAAATACAAAAAAAATAGCCGGGTGTGATGGTGGGCGCCTGTAGTCCCAGCTACTTGGGAGGCTGAGGCAGGAGAATGGCGTGAACCTGGGAGGCGGAGCTTGCAGTGAGCCGAGATTGTGCCACTGCACTCCAGCTTGGGCCACAGAGCGAGACTCCGTCTCAAAAAAAAAAAAAAAAAAGAGAGAATCATGGAGGTGCAGTTCAACATGGAGAACAATGCACAACTTCAGACATGTGGCTACACTCACAGCCCCTGACTGAAATCCAAAACCATCTTTAGGGGGTCCCTGCAGGCTGCTTTCCAGCCATCTCCCAGCCCACCGTCATCTCAAAGGCTCAATTTCCTTCCTTGCAGTGAGGGGTGCCTTCAACCGTGTCTGCCTTATCCGGAATCCAAGCTCCAACACATATAAGGCACCTGAGAGGGAAAGCAACTTGAGTCTCACTCCACCCTAAGTTCTGCTGTTCTAATCTTCCTTTCTCATTCCTTCTCCCCAAATGGTTAATATGGAAAAATCTATTTTTTTTTTTTTGAGACAGAGTCTCACTCTGTCGCTCAGGCTGGAGTGCAGCGGCACAATCTTGGCTCACTGCAACCTCCGCCTCCTGGGTTCAAGCGATCCTCCTGCCTCAGCCCCTCTAGTAGCTAGGACTACAGGTGCGTGCCACCATGCCCAGCTAATTTTTGTATTTTTAGTAGAGACGGGGTTTTGCCATGTTGGCCAGGCTGGTCTCGAACTCCTGACCTCAGGTGATCCACCTGCCTTGGCCTCCCAAAGTGCTGGGATTACAGGCATGAGCCACCATGCCCAGTGAAAAATCTGTTTTCTTAGAGATACTCTACCTTTGCCTATGAACATAATGGTCTAATATCAATACATTCTGGATTGTTCAGACTCATTTGCAAGTCACCAAAGGGTCTGGTTGGTCTAGAACTGAACTAAGCCTAGTCAAGTGTCTGTTTGCAATCCTCTTCAGCAAGAAATGAAAAAGAAAGCTGCTAGAATGGAAGCAGTACGAGTGGGGATGCAGAGGAGGGGTCAGTGATGAGAAATGCGGAGGAGGCAGAGGCTATTGAACAGATTGGATACCAGCAGGGGGAAGAGTGAAGCGTGCTGCTGAGGATCCCAGGTGAACTGTGGTGCTCATGAGCCAAGATAGAGGACAGGAGAAGCAGCAGGTGGGCAGAGATACAAGGTCCATTTTGCGCATGTTGAGTTTGAGGTGATTGTGGGATATTCAGTATAGACCTACAGTGAACAGTTAGATGTAACCATTGATGACTGATGGACGTTCCAGGATTTTGTGATATGGTCATGATGCGAGGAAGGAATCACATCTCATGGTGCCCAGCTTTCTGGAATCTTCCTGCTTTCACTTTCCCACTTCTTTCTGGGGTGTACCCAGATTTGTCTTGTCTTGCCTCAGGGGTTTCCTCCTTTCCTCTGATACCTTGGCATGCTTGCTAATGTTCATGTTCCCCAGGTCTCACCTCCCTAAAGAGGCTTGTTGAGGTATTTGCCCAAGCAAAGCTAATGGGCTCCTTCTTTTACATAGCAACATTCCCTGCAACTGGGCTAATGGTGGGCTCAAGGGGTGTTGTCATTTAGAATCTCAGGACTTTCTAGCTGAAACACCATCCTGCAGTATTGAAAACGTGAGATCCATTCTAAAGTCTGTTTATTTGTTGTAATGCATATAAAATTGGTCTTTTGAATGAATCAGGCTCATAAAGCTATATTGCCAGTTCAGGGAATGAACCCCATAATAATCAGACACAGAAAGCTTTGTTTCTGGTTCAGAGAATGGATCTGTTTTTCAGTACTGTTTAATGTACATTTCTAGTTTGATGTTTTCTATTTGTCAATCCCACCAAGTTGATATGGCTCCCACAAGCCCATCTCCGTATCTTCCCCCCGTCCCTGAACTCATTGTCCTCCTAGAATCTAGAGATTTCTGATGACTCTTCTAAAACATAGAGCCATCCTGGGGCTTGAGCTCTCTGGCCAGGATCCCTCCTGCCTCAGCTACTCTGCTGAATACCAGTCACCAGGCAAATGCTTGTCTTTGTTTACCCTGATCCTCCTGTTCAGTGGCTGCCTCAGCGGTCCATTATGTAGGGCAGACAAGCTGCTGTCTCGGCAGTGAACCCACTGGGCCTCCCAACACTGTGACTAATTGTATTCCCTGTTCTCTGCTACCAGATGCAGTAAATTACATTTCCTCCCAGCTTCCCGACCTGCCAATCCTCTGTTCACGAACAGCAGAACCATCACCTGGGCAGGACGGGACCAGCAGAGCGGCTGGTAAGTCCTGGGGACCTTTGGACGCTAGGATGGTCCAAGGGGCTTGCATTTCACTGAGCTTTATTAATGAGATGAGTGCCCTGCTATCCTTACATAGGGGGACCTCACCTTCAGCCCAGCCTCAGACGCAGCCTTCACAGTGGCCACACAAGACAGGCAACGGCCCCAGATGGGTAACTGAGGACCAAATGGGAAGGAGTTCTGAGGAAATCATACGGCATTTCACCTCCAACTTTGGAGGAGTCTTTCTTTGGTGTTTGTGGTCCTTATATCTGTGTTTATTCTCAAAGTTAATCTGTATTCTGCCTCCAGGGATTTTCATTTTCCTCATTGGAAATATACAAATTGAGAGAGCCATCCATGATGGAAGCTGGGTGGGAAATATTTTCAAAGCCTGTGGTATCTTTACAGAATCCTTTGGGAACTGAGCTATTTGTGTATTATGAATACATATATTCCTAAGTCTTCCCATTTCTGGAGTTATTTCTTAGCCACTGTGGTATATTTGGGAGGAAAAGAAACAATTTAAAGAACACGTGTTACTTGCTAATGTGTCTCACAATTGGAAATTTTACAAATAATACATTTATGAGTGTTGAGTGTAGGGAGAACCATGCTTTGCTCTGCTTAATGCAGACGTGCCTCAGAAATCAGAACTGGAAGGATGCAAACAATAATCTGTACACCAACCCTTATGATCTACACAGAAATGTGCTGAGGGCTGGGGGTTAAATGGAAAAATGAATTGCCCAAGGTTGCATGATTAGTTACAACATAGGTGACTTCAAATATGAGTATCAGATTCTGCTTTGTATATTCTAGGTAAGTGTACATTTAAAATAAATCACATAATGACAGATTTTATAAAGTAAAACAATCATGGATGTTTAAGCCAGAGGATATCTTTTATATAGGCCAACCTGAATATTTCATGAAGCAAAGAATCCCTCCTTATTTTAATACAAAAGTAAAATAAAAGGCAAGTAAGAATTAACATAGTTGTCATCTCCACTGGCTAATTTAAATATCTGTTGGGCATCTCTGTAAACATCTTAGCAGATTACTTTCATGTGCAAACTCACAGAGTCCTAGAGATGCTTGGGACTGTAAGTGGTATCTGGTCAATCCAGAGCCAGTTCCACATCTTCCTGGACAGTGACAGGATGGATAAACAGGAACCTGCAACCTGCAGTTACGCTTCAAAGGACTCACTGGTAGTCACTTTAACATTGGACTCTTTAAGTACTCCAGGGTACACTTCTGAGGTACACTTCTGAGGTCAACTTAGGTAAAATGTGTTTAAGAGTCACACACCTCCCCTCTGGTTATTAGAGACATGGGTGTTGATGGTTCCTGATAGTTGTAGGTAAACAACTTCTCAGGTCCTCTGCACAAGTTCCCACACTTCAAAGGACACAGGATATGTCCAACATATGGATCAGCTCATGGGAGGGCAGGGACAATGTATGAGAAATAATTTTAAGAGAGAGAAAAAGAATTTGAGCAGTGTGGGTAGTCAAAGAGTTTAAAGTTCAAGAGTAACACATGCATGTGATTGTAGCGCTGTGTAAGCAGGAATACACATTATTACCACAACCCAGCTCCCTTTATCTTTGAAGATCCTGCAAAACATGATTTTAAAAGCCAATGCATTTTTAAAAGTATAATGTGATCAGAATCTTTTTCAAAGTAAGTTTACATATTTCTGTTGATTAGTTAAGAGTTAATTTGCGTAAATGCATCTACTGTGGGATTACATATAAGCAGAGCTATGGAAGGAATTGTATTTGTTATGATGAACTCCTTTGTCCAGGCTGTTTAGGGAATGGGATGTTCAGATTCATGATCAATTATGGTTAACGGTGACTACACAGAGCATGTGTGGCTTACCAACCAAGGGTACTCACTAGAATTCTCCTAGATACAGTCCATCTTGCTTTAGGAATGTCCTTTTGGAAATTTATATAACCTCAGGGACATTTTGACAAATATCACTTGTCATTACTGAGTAGTATAACAAATATCCTGGTTGTTTGGCATTTGGAAGGTTTGGGACCTTCCTAAATAAATGGGAATTTATTTAGAATCATTGCTTTTCAGAATTAGGAGACATCTATTCCAATCCTTTATCCAAACATTGAATCCTTGACATAGCAGCCCTGTGAAGAGGTCCTCAAACCCTGCTCACACACCTATGTGATTCATGTTTAATCTTCCTCCAAGTTGCCCATTCCATCTCTGGTTGGTTCTGACTATTGAGAAATTCTTCCTCTAATGGAGCCATCATTTGTCTGCCTTCATCTTCCACCCACTTATCCTTATCCTGCCCCCTGGAGCTACTCAGAACACATCTAAGTTCTAATTTCCCTTCAAGTGTTAGAAAGTCACTGTTATTTCCTGTTTTTCTCTGATCCTTACTCTAAATCCCCTTTGTGCTCACAGTCCCAGTCTCTCCAGCTGGTATTGAGATGATAAGATTGCCTTTAGACACCCTCCGCCATCCCTGTCCCTCCCCTCTGCACGCTCTTCACTTGGTTGCTAGTCTTCTTGATGTATTGTGTTCAGAGCTACCCAATGCCTTCTGAGCTAGGCTGCTCACCCCCAAAATAGAGCACGACGCTGCAGATCACGTGGCTGACTTTGCTGGCAATGTGGCCTTTCAGCTTCAGTTTTTAAAGGCCTCAAAGTCATTTCATGTGTGCCACTGCTCAGCCTCACTCCGTTTATCCATAGAATTGTTGTTTCTGAATCATTTCAGTTGAAATGTTCAGTCTGTTTCCCCTAGCTATACATATACTACTTCACCTGCTCATACATAGAAGGACCTACAGAATTCTTTTGTTTTTTTAATCTCGAAAGACAAAAATAAGCATGAGCTATGCACTTTTCTGTCCTTTGTAGATTTGCTATGACTATTAAATTTCTTCTTGTTAGATTGTCTCTCAAGAATGTTGCGGGTTTCATGGAGGCACTGAGGAACCACAGCAGGAAGTGGGGGAGGGGAGTGATGTCATGGGATTTGACAGGGCTCTGACATTCCCTCCCATTTCGAACACACGCAGTTCCTCCATCCTCGTGTTTACATATTGTGTTTCTGCATCAGATTTCACTTGAATCTAGGGCTTAACAAGTTTTGAATGTAGAAAACCCTCTTCTCTATTGTTAGGGTCTTTGTATCTCATGATTATGGTATCCTCATAGCCTCACTTTGCTTCTCAGTTTAGTACCCCCTCAAATCTAAAAAAGCAATCTTTTATTATTTTTTATCATCTCACTGCTAAAAATGTTGCATGTTGGAACCAAAGTCAGAGCCCTGTGGCACACCATTAGAGATCTCTTGGCCCTTGATAACCCTAAATTGACATCTTCGGGGTATGATCATGCAACCACTAACAAGTTAATTGTCTTAACACCCAAGGCACATGTTTCTGTGTAGTCCACAGTAATATAAGGGATTTTGTGATGATCCAAATACTCTGGATCTTTTCAAATGCAATTTGCCTATTCTTTCCAGAGACCTTGAACAGAAAAGAAAATGAGATTAATCTGCATAATTTCTGCTTGATGAACCCATGCTGGCTCTTGGTCATCTCTGTTCTTTGAAGATTAACTTTAGAATTTAGCTAGCCATGATGTCAGGCTCCTTCTATGTAGTTTAGAATCCCCTCATTCTCATTTTTGAAAATCAGACCTTTGAGTGTCAGCTTCCAGCACCTTTCCTGGTGTTCAAGATTCTTGAGACAAATTCAACAAGGGAACCGGGACCCTGATCCCAAAGCGCTGAGAGCCTTTGTATCCCTGCAGTGCTATATTATTTTCCAATCTTCTCTGCTCATCTGGGCTTCACTTCCCTTTCTGCCACTTTCTTTCTGGCTCTTTACAGGCTGAAAACTCTCCTTCTTGACCAAAAATAGAAGCAAAATCAGACACAAGAAATTGGCTTGCCTTTATTATCCATCAACATCACACTCTTGCTGACTTATTTTTGTTACTACTAAGATGTCTTGGAAAAACAATTGATTCACAGAAATTTTTGATCACTGTTTTTTTTGGGGGGAGTTACAATTTTTTATTGATACATAATGTACATATTTATGGGGTACATGTGGTATTTTGATACATTCATACAATGTTTAATGATCAAAAGAGGGTAATGACGATATCTATCATCTCAAACATTTATCATTTCTTTGTGTTGGGAACATTCAAAAATCTTCTAGCTATTTTGAAGTAGACAATAAATTATTGTTGGCTTTAGTCACCCTACTCTGTATTGAACATTAGAACTTATTCCTTCTATCTAACTATATTTTTGAAGTTAGAGATTGTGCTTTGGGATGAGAGGGAGAAACCATTCTGAATTAATTTCCTCATTTTTATTGTCATTGACTTCACAATAGCCATTTTTACATTTCCAGCCCAAAGAGAATATGTGAACACATATTTATATGTATAACCATTTGCTTGAAGGGATATAAGTACCCATATGTATGTTCATTCAATAAGTCAAGCATGTGCGTTGCTTGTCTATCACATGCCAGGTGCAATGCCAACTACTGGATGTTTCTTTTACTGAGATGACCCTGACCCCCCATGGATGACACTTATGATCTGCTTCCGTCCTACTGTACTTTACACATCACTGACTCGTGAACCACGCAGGGTGTTCACGGTACCATAAAATATCAAAGCTGGATACCTTTCATTGTACAAATGAGAAAATGAAGCCCCAGAATGTGGTGTGATCTGGATAGGAATTCAGATCCTATCTTTCTCCCTCCTCCCATCTCCCTGACTAATGACAGTGGAGCATGTGGTGCTTATATTTTAGATGTGGGCGCTCAGCCTGTTCCTCCTCCCGTAATCACAGTGAGTGAAAGGAACTGAGCTGGGAAAAGCCTGAATCAATGATTGAACTTTCCATCCTCCTGAAATAGTCTTGTTTTGTGTGCTCTTGGACTGATGCTCAAATGTATTCATGTCCATTGCTCTTCCTGCCTTGCTTGTGTCAGTTGCTCTTGTTCCCTCTTCTCTAGGCTCCCTACAGCCCTTACAGTTGCCTTCTCTCTGCCAAAGGTGAAGGCAGCAGGCAACACGGGCATGTGTAGAGCCAGGGGGATAAGTTTGAATCAGAACCAAACATTCTCTGCTCCTCAGACCCATCTCTCTGGGCCCTGCAGAGCAATCGCTTCTCTGCTCAAAACGACCACCTTGGTTTTTAGGTGGACACCTTCCCCAGAGGCCTCACACTCCGCTCCACACCTGGTTGTTTTCAGAACCTAGAGACTGGAATTCTCAACCTCCACTTAATGTCTCTACTCCTTCAGGGCGTTTCCCTATTGATGAAAGAATTATTAGGGAGCAAGAACCAAGAAAACCAAATGCGGAGGCCCAAAATCAAAGTATCCATGTAGTCATTCATCTGTATCCCTTTGAAGAAGCTAGCAACATTCATTCTTATTCTCTTTAATGAAAAGAGCATATTAAAATAAAATAAAATAAAATAATTCTTAAAAAGAGCATATTACTCAGCTGTCTTGCTGGCTTCTTGGAAGGAGTAGCAAATGTGCTTTATATACTCCAATCTCATTGTCATCAGTATATAGGGTTTGGAAATCAATAATTAAATACATAATTTAATAAAAACATACTTCCAGATTTCAGCCAGCCTATCAGTGAAACTTCCATTGAATTGTCTTCTATTTCTTTTCCTCCTTCCCCAGGTCCTTCATCCAGGAAAATTTCCTGAGCTTTCCTTCAAATACTTTTCTGTATGTCCATGTATGTTTCAAGGTTTCTTTCAGGGCTCCCCAGAAAGCCCTCACCCCTCAACAGCACTCCCTCCTCATTTTTTTAATAAGATGAACAAAGGCGCCAAGCCCTTTGACCCTCATCATTATACAAATTGTAGTGTACCTCTGACCCAGAAGCTGGAGGGAAGACAGGGCAGGTTAGAGAGTATGGTTTGTGCTTTGTGGTTAGAGGTGAAGGGATGATAAGTGTGAGAGGCCATTGGTATAAACTTTTGGCAGCAACAGGAAGTAGAAGTGTTTTTATAATTGTGTGCATCAAAAATAAGACATTGCACTGAAAACGTAAGTCTTATTTTCCTATTGGTTCATATGCACTCTAGTTCATGCTTTTGAATATTATTGGCTGAGAACTGAAGCAAAATATAAATGCTTACTCATAAAGATGACATTTAAACATTCACACCTCTTGCATGGCTTTCTAAAAGGCCTAGGTAACATTCTCATATATGTATCCATGAAAACTAAATATTGCCTTTGGGTTAAGCCAGAGCTTCTCAAAGTGTTCGCCTTTGTTCTCCTTACTGGAGGAAAGAGTGAATGCAGAAAGGAATGTAGAATCACACTCTTAAGTGTGATTTGTGGTTCCTCTGAAGCCTTATGTTTTATCTAGGAAAAAAATACATAAGCATTTTGTGACATAACATATCTAAGTTTATTTTATTATAAAATTATATTAAAATTCTTAAAATATTCTATGCTTATATTCTAGGAATATTGGAAGAAGACTGTACAACATGTAAATATAAATAGGTAACCTTAGTAAAACCATGTCACATGTGGTTCAGTCCCAGAGCCATGTCACATTTAAAGAAATACAGCTTAAAATTGCACACCAAAAAACCATTAAGAAGGTGTTCTGTTCTTTAACTATTTCTCCTGGAGGATATTAAAAGGGACCTTGGCCGGGTGCGGTAGCTCACGCCTGTAATCTCAGCACTTTGGGAGGCTGAGGAGGGTGGATCACTTGAGGTCAGGAGTTTGAGACTAGCCTGGTAAACATGGTGAAACCCCATCTCTACTAAAAATACAAAAATTAGCCAGGCATGGTAGTGTATGCCTGTAATCCCAGCTACTTGGGAGGCTGAGGCAGGAGAATCGCTTGAACCCGGGAGGCAGAGGTTGCAGTCAGCCAAGGTCGCACCGCTGAACTTCAGCCTGGGTGACAGAGTAAGACTCTGTCTCAAAATAATAATAAATAAATAAATAAATAAACGGGACCTAATTTATATCTCCACTAAGCAATACTTCTCATATTCGCTTTTCTTTCCTCCACATATCACCTGCTCTAAAGCATCATTTCCCACCACAAAATACTCCTTCTCTATGCATATTTCACACAGTTTTTACTGTCTCTCCCACTAAACTCCTTCTTTCTCATTTGTGTATTATGTGGATATACTTAACCTTTCCAGCAAAGAACTTTTCATCATCATCTCTCCTTTCTTCCAGGCTCTGATTCTAGAACAGGCAAAGATTAAAATGACAGAAAATTGGACCAACAATGATCAGCATTCTCATTGGTGGGCAGAGGGAGAGGGATATCTGTAAACATCCCCTTGTTAATAATTTGTATTTTTATCCTGTCACATATGGATATAAAAATAGAAATATTTTGTTCCATATTTTATATTGATTGCAGGCCAATGTGTGGATTTGTTCACAGATAACTGAATATTTGCAGAATAATTAGATATTGTACCTACAAACTAACAATTATTACTTTCCTTATTTATAACTGTGTCCCATGAGTGTGTTAATAGTGATAAGATATAATATTCTAATCCCAAACTGTGCTTTTTAAAATAAGTGTAATATTTCAAGAACAGGCTTTTGGAGTCCATGCAAATTTTAAATGCCTGTTCTATTCCTCTGATGGCACATTTTGTGAGAAATCAGGAACTAACTGAGATAAATGTTTATTTGGATACACAGTCATTGTGTGTGTCCATGCAGCTCTATGACAAATACTGGTTGGCCTCCCATTGTGTCACTTGAAGAAACTTGAGATCTTTATGCTGAACAAGTGAAACTTTCAAAATGGATCTGATGAAAACCAAACATAGGATTTTGTTTCATAATCTTTTTAGTTAAGTGTTAACCAGGAACAGAGTGTATCTTATTATGCAAGCAGATGGAACAATATCATCGCTGTTATTTTTTCAAACAAGTTCAAACATTAATTACTGTGTGTACCATTTCATTGGTGTCATATTATACAAAATATCTGTTACTACATTACAACAACCATATTAGACTCTTGAATTATTAGCCTTTGTTTCAGAGATGTGTATATTGGTACCTACTATACAAATGGCTCTAAGGTAGGTGCTGACAGGGAGGGGGCGTCATGGATAGGTGTTGGGCAAGAAACTAACCCTCAAAAGATCCTAAAAATCTATGAAGCTGATGAAACATTCCCACAAATAATTATACAACTGAGTGGTAATTGTTAAGAGCCTTCAGAGAAGTTTAGAAAAAGTGTTGAGAAAATTTTAAGAGAGGGATGACTTAGAGATGGAAGGATCAAAGAAAGCTTATGGAAGAGGAGGCAGTTGACCTTGGCGTTAATCAATGGGCCATATTTGGATATGTAGAAACTCAAAACAAAGACATTTCAGGAGAAGGGAATCTTAACAAAAGCAGAAGATATTTAGGTCTGGGATGGTGTTATTTGGTTGTGCTTAAAGGGAAAAGGAGCGCTAGAACATATGGTTGAAAAGATAGTTTGGATCTTCTTAACACAGGGAACTTATTCAGAAAGAGGTAGGGACTCAAGACAATGACAAGCAGATGGGCTTGATCTCTAGAAGTCTGGAGGAGCAACAGAAGGCTATCAAGGCAGAGGGACAGTAGGCACACAGATGAGCAGCCATGGGAGGAAGTTGAGTGTCCTGGGAATAGTGAGAAGTCGTTATGGCCACAATGTGTAAAGAATGAGAGAGCCCGCAAAACAAGGCTAGAAAGGAAGGTTGCAGACACATCCTGAAGGGAACTATATGCCATGCTGGGGAGTTTGGTGTTTATTTTCGAAAGACACAAGGAACCAACAGAGGGTTTATCACTCAAGTAACTATGGGCAGGATGGAGCACACGCTGGCAGGGGTCGGGAAAATTTTTAGATAAATAGCCAGATTTTAACTATTTTAGACTTTGTGGACCATATAGTCTTTGTCACACATTCATTGTTTTCTTTCTCTTTTCTCTTTCCTTCCTCCATCTTTTCCTCCCTCTCTTTCTTCTTCTTCTTCTCCTTCCTCTTCCTTTTTCTCCTTCTCCTTCTCTTCTTCTTCTTTTTCGTCTTCTTCTTCTTTTTTTTTTTTTTTAAAAAAAAACAACCATTTACAAATGTAAAACCACTCTTAGCTCCTCTGGCCGTACAGAAACAGGGTCAGGCTGTCTTTGGCCCTCTGGCCACAGTTTGCAGTCTCCTGGACTAGAGCAAGAAGACAGAAGTGTTAGGTAAAATAAAAAACAAGGCTGTTGTGCAGAGAGCAGAGGAGGGCCTGGACTAAGGCCTTGGTGACAGAAAATGGTGGTGAGGAGACAGATGAGATATATCTGAAGTAGAATGATTTACTGTCAGTGAGTGTTTGGCTATAAGAAAGTAGGAAGAAAAGAACAAGTCAGGTGTGATTCTCAGGCCTCTGGCTTGAGAGACTAGGTAGCAGTGCTGCTGTTATTTGGCACGGAGACTGTGAAATAGTTTTGACAGAAGAAGCTGGAGTCAGTTTGGAAGCTGCTGAGTTTGATGGGTTCGTGGCACATCCAGATAAAGGGCACCTGGAGCCTGGTGGCTCTATGGGCCTGGTGCTCTATGGGCCTGGTGCTCTAGGAAGCCTGTGAGGAAACCAGTTTGGAAGTATGAGGTGTCACAAGAGTCTATAGGACAGGAAAGAGCTGTCCTTAGCAACCCCAGACTGGCAGCAAGATTTGGGATGAATTAGAAAGGATACAAGACTGAGAGGCAGGGGCAAGGGGAGGGGGAGACCAGGTGGGAAGGTCTTCCAACAATCTAGGGAAGAGGAAGTGAATGTCTTACATTGACTAGTAGCAATGGAACAAAAAGAAGACAACAGATGGGAAAGCTATTGTGGGCAGCAGGACTTGGCACTCTGTGCATGGAAGATGAAAGAGGCCTTCTGTGATCATTGTCTTCAAATTCCAGTGTCCTATGTGATGTTACTTCCGTCTTGTTCTTTTCTTAGTTCTTATTTTAGGTACCTAGCTTAGTGACTGAAGTACTCGCAGGGCACATAATATGAATGCTCTCATGCCTTTTCAATTGTTGAAAATATTCTGTTGTATAGTACAGTGGAGGATAGCCATGTCCCACCTACAAAAACCTTTGTGGAAATGTAGAGAAAACGAAAACATTTGATGAAAGAGGTTTTTTTTATTTATTTAAAGTTTTGGACCTGGAACACATTGTAACCAAGGGTTTGTAAATTGTCAGCCTGGGAAGCCCTCAATCAAGGTAACTTGCATGTTGCCAGCCTCCCTGAAATTCTTCACACCAAGATCTAAAATCTCTTGTGCCCTTATTTTAGCAGATCTTCCTTAAATGTGTGAGTGCCATTGAGATATAGCAACCGTGCATCTGTCTTCCCAGTGCATTAAACTGCTGTGTTAAAATGCAGATATAACCACCTTTGTTCACAGTGCGCACCTCACTCTAACACTCAAGATGCTTGGCAGTTAGAATAGAAAGGGCAGAAAACCTTTTTTTTTTGTCTGTTTGGCAATTAACCATTCACTGGCTTTTTTTGTTGTAACATGCACTTCCTTTCTCTTGTTTTCATTCAAGCTGTGTACGCCATGGAAATTAATGTGGAGAAAGACAAACAAACAGGAGAGACCAAGATTCTCTCTACATCTACCATTGGCCCAGAGGGGGTCCATCAGAAAGGAGTCAAAGTCTATGATGATGGTACCAAAGTAGTGTATGAGGTGCACTCAGGAGGCACCGTAGTAGAAAATGGAGTGCACAAATTAAGCACAAAGGATGTAGAAGAGCTTATTCAGAAGGCTGGACAATCAAGCTTAGGAGGAGGGCACGTGTCCGAAAGGACTGTGATTGCAGATGGGAGCCTCAGCCATCCCAAGGAACACATGCTCTGCAAAGAAGCTAAGTTAGAAATGGTACATAAGTCTAGGAAAGACCATTCTTCTGGGAACCCAGGGCAGCAGGCCCAAGCCCCCAGCGCTGCAGGGCCGGAGGCAAACTTGGATCAGCCCGTCACCATGATTTTTATGGGCTACCAAAATATCGAGGATGAAGAGGAGACGAAAAAGGTGCTAGGCTATGATGAAACCATCAAGGCTGAATTGGTCCTCATTGATGAAGATGATGAGAAGTCATTGAGGGAGAAGACAGTGACAGACGTGTCCACTATTGACGGGAACGCGGCTGAGCTTGTGTCTGGGAGGCCGGTCTCAGACACCACAGAGCCCTCATCCCCAGAAGGAAAGGAAGAGAGCCTAGCTACAGAGCCAGCCCCAGGTACCCAAAAGAAAAAGCGCTGTCAATGCTGTGTTGTCATGTGACCACTTCTTTCTTCTCCTTTCTTCTGGGCAGCCTGTACTCTCCACCACTCACGTAGACCTCACTATACCACTAACTGCAATACTGTGAACTGGAAGCAAACACCTGCCTTGCCTTGCAGTTGGATTGCTTTGATCTCTCTCATTTTTTTTTCCTTTTCCTCACCTGAGAGACAACGTGCATGTGTGTGCTTCATTCTCTCCAAGAACTTGCTTTTCCTCTAAACCTTTCCTTGTGTCTTCAAGAGTGAATCACTTCCTTCCTGCTCGATTGGAATGGACTCTTCGTATCAGCCAGTGATATGGTAGCCTTAACTCACTTGACTGGAATTGAACCCGTTGGCACTGGGGGTTTCATTTTGTAGTGTGTTCCTGTAACGTAGTCACACACTGCCATGTCCCTGGTTTCTCACTTGCCTCCTTTGCTGTGGATCTTTGTTTTTATATCTTGTGTGGCAAAATGCTGTTGGCTCTAGCTGGTTGCTAGTGTAGCCAAAAGTGGACCTTACTTAGTCTGTCCGATCTAGGGTGATGCTTTTTGCTGCCTTACATAAGCTTCCAGATTACAGTATTGTGCATTCATGGCTTTCTTTCTGTTAAAACTGAAATGAAGTCGATGTAGAAGAACCCAGAGCTTGTCACAGCTGAACTGTAGGGACTGATTCCATAACCTGCCCATCAGCGGTTGTCTCTCTTTCTATGGTTTAACCAGTGAACCCTTTATATAAGAAGCACCATTTTAAAATTTCTAAGGACATGAAACAAACATTGTTTGAAGCATCAGTAGCAATTGATCTCCAAACTTAGGCAAATTCACAAGCCTTGTTTCTATTCTCTTAAAAAAATGTAAATTTTTATATTGTTTCTTTTTTCATGGATATTTGCTGGTCATGTTAATCTATTTTCAATGAGGGGATCATCTTGAGAACTATCTTTGCAGTGACCATATTTCTAAAACAGTCTTTCCGACCTATAGTGGTTGCCATGATGCTCCCACTTCATCATGGATGGTGCTGTAATGCATTAAGTGTTCATCTCGTCCCCGGTTGATTACAAAGCCTTGCATCCGTACTCTTTTCTTTCTGGCCCCATGAGAAAGAGAATGTTTTAGCTAACTTCAACTTGTAGCTTTATCCGCCCTTCAAAAAAAAAAAACTTTAAAAAACTTTTAAAAATTAAGAAAGACCTGTCTTCTCAATGTTAAGCACTTAATTTCATAACAAATACTAAGTGGCACATAGCTGAGCTTCTTAGGGCATTGTTTTGTTTTTAGCTTCTGGAGATTCCAGAAGAGCAAAGAATATTTTTTATCTAGAATACAATGAACAGTTTTTGAAATACCTTCTCAGCACTCCCCCAAAGCAAAAGCCACATATGTAGTAAAACCAAAGGGAAACAATTTAATAAAATAACAATAGTATAGTAATGAAATAAAGATATAACATGATTACTGGTTTTAATGAGTTATCTTAACTTTGTTATTTGCCCAAATATTTATAGCATTGTTATGAATTATTCATAAAATTATGTCCCATAGTGTATAGTTTTGAAAAAACATATGATATACTACATCAAGTCTAACTTCTGTGGAAAGTAGATCAGAAAAAAATAAGATAGTCTTGAGAGAATTTTATTATAGAAGCTGTCTAATTTGACCTATTTTGCTTGCTCAGTGCTAAATCTATTGCTTTTTTTAAATTTCCTGGCTTGAAATTATATTTACTTCAATAGGAAAGGTAAAAATATCAGTTTTTACTTTTCAAAGTTAATTTTCTGAAATAATTGCATTTTAATGAGCACAAAATGGGTCATTTTATTATACTCATCTTGTTTACGCCTATACATAAACAGAAAAAGTTAAAGAAGAGAAAAATAAAGGAGCTAAGTTCTGCTGTTGAAGATTATTTCATCCAAGGCTTGGTTTTGAATAACTGAGGGAAATATCTCTAAATCTCAAGTTCATCAAAGCAGCTGCAATGGAATAAAATTGCTATTTTATCGAGAAACCTGGTTTGGATGCCTATAAATTCTGCTACTCTCAGCTTAATTTTCCTGAGTACGTGGTCATTGAAGCATCATTTAGACATTACATAAACTGGCATGCAGATAAACCTATTTACATAGAGGGAGAAAACAGTTTTAATGTCTTGGACAATCTATTATTTTAATGATTTACTTAAGAAAGAAATAATCTGAAAGTTTACCATAGCTTATCTTTTCTACTCACTTGGAGATTCAAGCTATTCAATGTGAGTTTTAAAAATTTAAGCACAGTTAGCGAGTGCAATAGTAGAATGTAGAACCCTTAAGCTTGCTGGTTGATAAACAGAATCAATCTTCCAGGACAGATAATTCCCTGAAGGGACCTACCCTTGCATAAGTGAACTAGTTACTCATAAAGAAAATGATCTGCACATCTTACTACAACACTACACACGAGAACTAAAAGATTAATGATTATCTGTGTTCTCTTCACTAATTACTATTATGGGGGAATAATGATTAGCAAATTATATGAATTCAAGTTCTCTCTATACTTTTATTAGTAAAGCTTATCATTTAATGGACTTTGAAGTAAGATGTGTTACCTTTATTCAAGCTATTTGTAGCCACAGTAAATGAAGGTGTATTTGAATATGGCATATATATTTGCATATGTCCCATCATTTTCTTGTCATAATGGGGGATTCAGGCTTAGCCAGTACTTCTATGGGATGAGACCTATAATCCCACCTATAGTAGCAAGTAACTACCCTTCATGATGATAGTGTACATGGAGCTGTGATTGTGAACATGCTGCCTTTCCTGCTGCCGTTGGCATTCTCTCTGTAAATTTTATTATGTGTGGTATCACACTCTCCAAAAATGCAGGGTATTTGGTTACTTAACCAGAATAATTAAAGAAGCAGTAATGAAACTGCAAAACCATGATCTTTTTTGAGCTAATGATTAGTTGGGCTTTCCTTTAAAATCATATAATCAGGCCAAGTGCAGTGGCTCACACCTGTAATCTCAGCACTTTGGGAGTCCGAGGTGGGCGGATCACCTGAGGTCGGGAGTTCAAGACCAGCCTGACCAACATGGAGAAACCCCCATCTCTACTAAAAAAAAAAAAATACAAAATTAGCCAGGCGTGATGGCACATGCCTGTAATCCCAGCTACTTGGGAGGCTGAGGCAGGAGAATCGCTTGAACCTGGGAGGCAGGGGTTGTGAGAGCCGAGATGTGCACTCCAGCCTGGGCAACAAAGAGCGAAACTCCATCTCAAAAAAAAAAAAATATATATATATATATATAATCAGTTCCCTTTTAAATAGAAAGAGGAGGAAAAAAAAAAGAAAAGGGGGGTTATCTCATTTGTATATAAATAGATTTTCAATGGCATTTAATAAAAGATTCTTTAATGGTTAAAATGATAAAGATTAATTCTACATATCTTGAAAAATCTTAATGACTCCTGTATTCTTGACTTCTTAAAAATATTTTCTTTCTTTTAGTGTGCAATAAGACAAACTAAGGGGAATTTTTTCAGCTTGTATCTCTTTTACCCATATTATTTTCCTTGCATAAGCAAAAAATAATAATAATTGCCTCTAAAACTGATTTGACAGTGTCCAGTGACGTCATTTAATATTGGTTATGGGGAGGAAGAGAAGGTAAGGAATGCCCTTATGGCCAAACCTAAAACACAGTTTCCTTGAGCCTTCTGAGCAATCTTAGAATCATTCAGAAGCTTTCAGGAAACTCAAATTCTATTAATTTGATTTGGTTCCTTTCCGAAATGTTAACAGACATGTATTTGCTTAAAATGTCTACCTATTCCATTTAATTTCCTGCTGATAAATGTATTTTATCTACAAGCAAGTAGAATATTTTGTTTTGGTTAAAGTCAAGTTTTCATAAAAGGAGGGGAAGTATATAGAGAGAGTTTCCTAGAGATACAATATCATCTCTGGAGCAAAATATTGAGGCCAAGTGTAAAAACAGACTATTTCTCTTTACTTCCTGCAGAATTTCATTTCAAGGGACCACAACACACCCTTGAAAATTACCATTTATTTAATGCCGATTGAACCAATGGGTAGCAAAAGAGGAGGGAGGGAACATGGTCATAATCTAACTACTATACCAGGTCTTCCTTTGTAAGAAATATTAGCCCTGCCAATATAAAACGCAGGTGGACATAGACAGAATAAGCATCGAGGACTTTTTCTTATTTACTTGAAATCTAGAAGCTCAGTCATCTCTGCTCATCCCTGGACCCACTGGAGAGTTTTACTCACTAACAGGTCCTTTCCTGGAAGAAATAATCTCATCTCCTGCAATATTAGTTTACAATAAAAATCATTCCAAAGTGAACCATTTCACATTGTATTTTTGCCACATGCACATTTGCTATCGAAACCACAGATTCTCAGCGTAAGTAAGACATAGGTGTTTCAGAAACTTCATAAATACACGATCTTTCAGGTGCTCCTCAATTTCTTAATCAAGGTATATTGAACTCCAGTGATTAGGATAGAACCTGAAAACATCCTTTGTTCTATTGGATAGTACAACACAGCAAGAGCACACAGTTATTTGTATAATAAAACAACTTAATTAATGAGGAAGATGGGATGTTTGATTCCTGCTACCACCAGTTCACTTCACAAAGGCCTTCTTCTGATATTGCCAGGAAAACTTTCCTGCATTTTCTAGGGAAAAAGAAAAGTCATTTATTAGGAGCACAATGCAGATATGTATCTGTGTTTTCATAGCTTCAGCAAACTTCTTAATAAAATTCCCATTTCAACAAAAACCAAAATACTGATTGTTTGAATGTAGAAAGGTATAGAATAAAGACTACAAAGGGGAATTTTACCAGGGCTCCTTAGACCAGCTCCCCCCGCATAATTTTTATATAACTCAAGTAAGCCTCTGCTTCCCCTCTCCCTTCCAGTCTAACATAAGACAGTCGGAACTGTTGCACAAAAGAACTTGGTTTCAATATGAAAATATAATATGTAATTTTGGTGACTGCAGACTTTCTGCATCAAAGATCTGGACAGCCTTAACTTTTATAAAAATAATTTTTCAATGCTCTCTTTTACTAACCAGGAAAACAAGATGTTTTCTGAAATTAATGACTTTTTCTATTTTGTGTCTGTTTTCTAAGTTTTTACAGGTTGAGGTATAAAGGGTCGTCTTCTCCTCATATTGCCTCTTCATAAGCACCTGGGGCTATTTTTTGCAAGTCACTGCATTTTTACAAAAAATAAAAATAAAAAGTATATCTCAAAAATCATAAAATTCTCCCTAGACTTCAGACAGTCCTTCTGGAGTAAAAGAATAGAAATACAGAAAGAAAAGAATTACAGGGTGGCTTTCTTTTTATTTTCCTATGGTTAATGTACTGTATGGTATATATGTTTACAGAATGTATCTGCCTTGTGATGTTAACAAAATGAATGACAAAAAATAGTACTGATGTGCCATTTGACAGTTTGCCTTAGCATCACTATTTATGTTCTTCTTTTCTGTCCTTTTTGAAAAAAAAAAATGCAGGTTGTATTCCAAAGCTGTATTAACACAACATTCTCTTCCCCACTCCTACCCAGCCTTCTTCAGAGCTGTGAATTTCATTACAGGAGCATTGAGGCAGAACCTTGCAGGTGTGGCCCAAAGGGGCTAAAGTGGGCATAGGTTGGGATTTACTTCTGCCCGTCTACCAACCAAACACGTATCTGTGTTCTCATATAAGCCTGAAAAATCACACCCTGCCTTTCAGGGAGACAGGCCACATGGAGCACATGACCTCTTGCAGTCATCTCCTTACAGTCCTTCCCACTGTGAGAGAAGGAAACTTGCAGATCCCCAACTGGGTCTGGGAGCATATTTTTAAGCACAGTTGGCATTGCTTGAAAAAGCAAGAGAGATGGACTCAAATTCTATGATTGAGCCATGACTGAGGAATGTGCCCATTCGTTATAGTCTAAGATGAGTAGGATGATATGGGTGAGAATAGGAGTGGCTGTAGAAATGGAATATTTTACAGTTATGTATTTTTTTAAGGAATAGTATTTTTATAATGAAATCTATATGCATTATGGAGCTTGAGTTGGAAAACACCCTTGATTGAGCTATTTCTTCATTCCATTAAAGGTAACTTTCTGGGGAGTCCTATAGCACTAGGCCAAGCCTTGGGGGCATGAACAAAGGGCCTGTCACTTGGCCTTGCACTGCCATTACATGAGATCCAGTGTTTCCAAATAGGCCTTGGTTGGAAGATCGAGCTTTCTATACCTGCCATTAGGTAGATTAGATAGATGGCTTGATAGCTCTCTGGGCTATACTTTTAATAATATATAATAATCTTTGGGAAGGAGATAGCTATTTTAAATGCAAGCAAAGCCCAGAAACTATCAAAGTCCAAATCTTTCACATATTTAAGGAGTAATTGCCACATTTGAGGTTAAGGGACCACTCACTGTGGTGCATTTGAGAAATATATATGAAACGGTGAGTCAGAGCCCTCTGACCATCTTCAGTCTATACATAAGCAGATAAACCACCAATATAAATCTTACAGGGGCCAGACGTGGTGGCTTATGCCTGTAATCCCAGCACTTTGGGAGGCCAAGGCAGGAGGATAGCGTGAGCCCAGAAGTTCAAGACCAGCCTAGGCAACATGTTGAGACCGTGTTGTTTAGTCTCTACTAAAAAATACAAAAATTAGCCAGCATGGTGGCACACACCTGTAGTCCCAGCTACTTGGGAGACTGAGGCAGGAAGATCGCTTGAGCCCAGGAGGTGGAGGTTGCAGGGGACCGAGATCTCACCACACCATTCCAGCCTGGGCAACAGAGCGAGACTCTGTCTAAAAAAAAAAAAAAAACAAAAACAATTATCAGTTGGCCTTCTACATAACACAGGGCTGCACCATATTTTTAGAGTTAAGTAGATACAGTAAAAGATTGTCTTTATCCTTAGAGGAGATTCTGAATTTTTAGAGTTTCTGAATATTTTTCCCCAAGTTTCTGTCAAATTCCTGAAGTCCCATCCCTATCACATTCAGTTTCCTGAAGCTCTTCCCAACACCTGCTCCTCTGTCTGGCTAACAGAGTTGTCATGTCTCAGAAACTACTTACCACTCTTGTGAGACTCTCTTCCTAAGCATCATCCTTCCTCAGGATGAGGCCTTCTTCTACCCGAGAGATCAAGACCCTTTTTCTAATAAGACAAGGTTATATCTACTCCATTTTCAAGAGAAATAACCCCTCTGGTTCCCATGCAAATCGTTTAAATTCCTTCATCACCAGAATCTCTCCAACAGGCCCAACTCTAGCCCAGCTGTGAACATTGCTGTCATGGAGACAACTCCAAAAATGAAAGAACTATGCAATTGCCTGAAGGTGCTAATGGAGAGCCAGTTTACTCTAATCTCTTATTACTAAGGAACCTCTCGGTTTCGAGATTAAGTGGGCAGGGAGACATCCAGTCACTTAGTTTTGCAATGACAGGTCTTGATATACACAGAGGCCACCAGGCAATGCCTGATCCGAACTATTCTGTATGTAGCTCCAACTCCAATTCTGTGATATCCTATTCTGGCAGGTGGGAAGAGTTCTATTCTTTGCAGGGTTCTGGAACATTCTTTCCTCCTCTCAAGCTCCTGACTTAGGAGAGTCAAAATCATACAGGGGTTCCAGAAAATGTTGTGTCTGATGCAGCTTTTCAGTGAATGTAGGTTGTTGGTGAAATTTTCAGCTTTAGCATCTCACTCGGGGTGAGTGACGTCTCTGTAAATACTTTCATTTGTGGTTGGTTGGTGGGGGTGGGGGTGGGAGCCTGTCGTGCTTACTCTGAATTAGCTTATTGGGCTAGCTGCTGTACTTTGTAACCTGAAGTGTACTTTGACTGTTCTGTTTCCTTCAGATGAAAAACAAAATAAAAACCAACTTCAGAAAAGACACTGCCAGCGACAGCTGATGCTGTACTTGTAGCTTCTCTCTGTTCCTCTGTACAGTATTAATAGACAATAAACTGCCTTTTCACTGCATCTACCTCTGTGTGTCTGTGCCCTGATTCTTTCCCCTTCTCACCTGCCACTGGCAGACTTCAGGCCAGACCGTGTTGGGAGCACCTTCCGCTGTTCGCTAAAACTAAACACTAACCCAGTGCCTCTCAAACTCCAGTGTGCTTCAGAATCACCCGGGGGTACCTGTTAACAATGTGGAAGCTTAGTCACACCTCTGGAACTCAGATTCCAATTCCCAGGTGGGGCCCAGTAGTGTGCATTTGTAATAATGTCTCCAGGTGATTCTGATACATGTGGTACCTGGACCACCAGTTTGCGTGCCCCTTGGTGGGAATCCTCATGGCCCACCTGTTGTAGTTGGTTTCTACACTAATCCAATTTCCCAACATGTCCTCCCTCTAACCCCCTTTGCACGTCTCTCTCCACACCTGTCATCCTTTTCTTGTTCCTTGCAAGCTCCCAGCAGCAGCCCAGACTGTGATCAAACTTGGGCTGCCCCTTAGGCTAAGTGACAGGGTTCATCTAGTGCAGTCTGCTGTTTAAGAGCATCTGAAGACACGTGGGGACTTTGTTTCTCTTGTTCACCTCTCTTTACCTGGAACAGGGTCAGCATAGTTTTTCAATAAATGGCCAGATAGTTTTGGCTTTGTGGGCCAAATGATCTCTGTTACAACTACTCAGCTCTGCTGCAAAGCAGCCATATATGACATTTAAATGAATGAGTATGGCCATGTTCTAATAAACTTTATTTACAAAAACAAATGCTGGGTCCAATTTGGCCTATGGGCTTATAATTTGCCAACCCCTGGCCTGGTCCATAGTAAGTGCTCAAAAAAAAGTTTCAAAAAATTATTGCATGAAAGAATGAATGAAGAGAAGATGTGATGCCTACCACCTGCAGAGCTGTCACAGAAAATGGTTTTCTTTGAGGATATTAAGTAAATGAATCAGTTGGGTGTTCTCATCTGGTTGGGCTCCATGGTAGATTTTTTAAATGTCTTTATGCATGGAAGGTAACTTTAAAGATGGAAATATGAATGGTGTTTTATAGATTGCTCAAACCGCCAGGTTAAGATTGACAAGAGTTTCAACCAATAGAAAGTGGAGGAAATGCAAGAACATCTTGTCCTCATCAAAAGTGCTGGGGATACCAGAACTGGGTGCTCCCTATGTACCTAAGCATTTAGTGCAGTTGTTTGTGGAGCTATGTTTTGTCAGATTCATCTTACACAGTGAATGACAGCTTTCTTTACATTATTCTCTTTGTTAATTGAAATACTTTTTAATGTGTAATTAAGTAGGCTGGAACCATTATAGCACATTACACATCCAACAGTTCTAGAGCATACCAATGGGTTCAAATGTAGGAGCATATGGAAAGTCGTGTGCTTACATTCATCCCTGGTGTTGTGAAGTTAAAGGAAATTATATTTATTAAAAGCACTGTGTAAGCTGGAAGTAGATGACAAATGTTAGTTTAGTTATAATGAGAAAGTGTCTGTTCCCCAACCAGGGGCCTCATCCTGCCCAAATATAGAGATTATAAGCTGTTCAGGCATGTTTCAGAACTAGTATAGAAAGGGAAGCTTCTTTGTCCTCCATTAGATTTGTGACTGCTTTTCTAGTACATTGAACCTTATGAAATTGCCATTTGTAGATCCATAATATTGACTATTGACAGTTCCATAAAGTTCAACCTCATAATTCTATTCTGGGGATTATTTCTCATCATGGAGGGCAAATGATTACCAGATGAACTCTAAATATAGCAGGAGGAATTAGATGAGAAAATTAGAACTTTGGAAGGGAATGTAGTTCAGTACTACCAAGTAGACTAGGCATTTCACCTGATAGGGTAGGATTTCCTTTAATCTCACATCAACCTTGTAAGGTAGCCATTGAGGTTACTGTCCTTTTATACATGAGGAAACTGAGTTATAGAGATAGTAAGTACTTTGGATAATGTAGCAGGGCTAAAAATCCGTGTGGGGTGGAGGAGGGCCAAGTTCCAACCTCAGCTGTCTTTACTTCCTCCCACACAGAGGGCTATGTTATGAAAGTGGTGTGGAGGCCAGGCACTGGAGGCCGGGTGCAGTGGCTCATGCCTGTAATCCCAGCACTTTGGGAGGCCGAGGCAGGTGGATCATGGGGTCAGAAGATCGAGACCATCCTGGCTAACATGGTGAAACCCCGTCTCTACTAAAAATACAAAAATTAGCCAGGCGTGGTGGCACGTGCCTGTAATCCCCGCTACTCAGGAGGCTGAGGCAGGAGAATTGCTTGATGAGCAATTCTCCTCAAGAATTGAGGAGGTGGTGGCTGCAGTGAGGTGGAGGCTGCAGTGAGCTGAGATCACACCACTGCACTCTAGCCTGGGTGATATAGCGAGACTCCATCTTAAAAAAAAAAAAAAGAAAAGAAAGTAGTGTGGAGATGCCCCTGAGACTGGAGACACAAAGATTTAGATAATGAGGTTATTTATGCAAGAAAGACCCAATGGCACCAGTTCTTATTTTACACCTTTACCTACGCAAGCAAATGCTCTGTTAATTATACCACCCCCTGGAGGCTGGGAGACATCTCTGCAGCACTTCCTTACCAAAGGAGAAGCAGAGGGTAAAATCACTTTGTTTTCTTATCTGTTCCTCAGGAGTCCTGTTGTTCTATTTGGCAGTTTTTCCTTCACCATTCATAAAAAGGATTAACAAAATTGCCCGAAACAACTCTATAAAGTCTAGGAGTGGCACGTCAGTCTCTGAACAAGCAAAGAGGGTTTTGTTATTGTTGCTGATGATGGTATTGTTATTATTTCACCACTGTCATAACAGCTAAGAGGAACAGCTGCCCTATGGTGTTATGCAAATGCCTTTTGATCTAGGCTATATCACCCTTCTGCAGCTATTAATAGACCACATCATCTCCCCAGCAGCCCCCAAGCCCTAGCTTCTGTCCTGCTTTTCTCAAACAGTATTAAATCTTCCATTTTATCAACAGCACAAAAAAGCAAAGATTTGCTATTTAGAAGTTAAGGTTGCAAGATCTTAAGTGATCATGTAGGGCAGAAGTCAGAAAATGGTTATGCAGATTCTGGGCTGAATCTGGCTTACAGTAAGGTTAGTTTACCTGCACAGCATTTAAAAATCATTTTGAATTCATTGCCAATAATAATAAATTAAGAGAGTTCTTATTTTAAAAGTATATTTCCGACTTCTCTTGAGAATTCAGTCTCTGGCAATAATAGCCTGTTCTCCCCACCGGCAATTGTCTGGAGCTGATGGTGGTTGCTAACTTTAGAGAAGCCATACTCCATTGTTCATCACCACCACCACCACTAACACCACCTCCTATTATTCATACCACCTTCTATTATTCTTACTCTTGGCCCACTTCCTTTGTTTGTATCACCTGCCTGGCCCCTACTGGCATTTGAGCATGTGACCCCTAATCTACCATCGTTCACTTATTTTATGGCTGGGTCAAATAAGTCCTAGGTGGAAATGGGACTTACCTTAGCAAGATAACAGCAGACTCAGAACTAAAGTCCCCTGAACTCTTTGGAAGAATGAGGCTTTGTACTATGTTGGGATTCGAATCTTCTAAGGGCATTTTTAGTTTTGAACAGGCTACAAGCAGAAAGCTAATGCCAGAATCTAGTGCTTTTGCTACAGAGGAACCCATGTGACTTATATAATGATGAATTAACCTTAGGTTAAATGAACAATGTAAGTTTGTAAGGAACTTTAGGGTATCCTGTGTTTCATGGTAAAAAGTTTCATTCCCAGGGAAATAAATAGAAACTTTGTAGTCAACACCTCAATAGTTCTGGAGGCTTCATGTTACTTCTTAGCAAAAATAACAAGAGGCACAGCCCATAATTATTTAAATTGAAATGTGATCTTCTATCCCTTCCTAATCCTTAGTCTTTGATTGTGTTCCTGAGGTCATGTGGTTATAGAATACTACTATTCTCTAATGTCCACTTTTTTATCCTCCTAAGAGCAATAATCCTCACAGAAGCTTGATAATTCAAAGGACTAATGAAACAGAGATCTTTACTCCCAGGGCTTGTCATAAATCCTGGCCAACATGGTGAAACCCCATCTCTACTAAAAATACAACAAAATTAGCTGGGTGTGGTGGCGCGTACCTGTAGTCCCAGCTACTCAGGAGGCTGAGGCAGGAGAATCGCTTGAATCTGGGAGGCAGAGGTTGCAGTGAGCCGAGATCGTACCACTGCACTCCAGCCTGGTGACAGAGCGAGACTCCTCTGCCTTAAAACAAACAAACAAACAAAAAAAACTGATATGATTTAGTGTTTGTTTGTTTTAAGTAAAGACTAATTTTTTTTTTTTTTTTTTTGAGACAGTCTTACTCTGTCACCCAGGCTAGAGTGCAGTGGCACGATCCAGCCTACTGCAACCTCCGCCTCCCAGGTTCAAGTGATTCTCCTGCCTTGGCCTCTCTAGTAGCTGGGATTACAGGCGCATGCCAACATGCCAGGCTAATTTTTGTATTTTTAGTAGAGACGGGGTTTCACCATGTTGGCCAGGATGGTCTCAAACTTCTGACCTCAGGTTATCTGACTGCCTCAGCCTCCCAAAGCGCTGGGATTACAAGTGTGAGCCACCGCATCTGGTCAAGGCTAATTACATTTAAGATGATAATTGTATTTCCCAACTTTAAAAAAAAATTTCCAAGTCACTGAATGTTAAAAACACGAGCTGTGGGCCTATTCTCTTCAGGCCAGGGTTCTTAGGTCAACCTCAGACAACCTGAAAGTGAGATAAATTCTGCAGTCAGAGTGAATTATTCATACTATCAGAATCTGCCAAATCAGATTCCATTTCTTCAAGAACTTATTTCCAATCAGAGTACAAAGATAGAGTCAGCGTTTCTACTTTTCCTGAAAGACTGCCTAAATTGTAACTATAGCTCAGAGACTCAGTGTGAGGTGCTGTCACATACCTTAACTCAGTTTTTCCTCAAACTACAGACTTTTGGGCATCACATTTGTTATTTTTGTTCTGTGTGTACCAGCTCACTCCTATTAAAAGAAGGAAATAGCCAGGTTAGAGAGATGTCAAAGACATAGCTCCATCTCTTCAATATAATCAGGTGGGAGTGAAAGAGAATCGAGATGGCAGTAACTTTCTTGCTATGTGAGTCAGTGTTATGTAATGCCATGCCCACTTACCCCCAAAATTTAGGAAACACTGTCTTGCCTCCTTGCATTCTCTTAAAAAAAAAAAAAATCCTAATTCCTTGTTTCAAAGAGACTAGGGTTAGAAATAGAAAGTGACTTGCTCAAAGCCACAAGAAGAGCAGACACAGAGCTGGGATTCAGACCCAGGCAGGGTGACTTCAAATTCTTTCCGTTGCACCAGGTGCCTGTCATGCTGTTCCTTTTCTAAGGATTGAATCAAGTACATCAGCAGCAAACTTAAAACTCTCCAGTAAGATCACGATCGTTTAAACAAACAAAAGTAACATCTGTTCCAGCTAAAGAGCTGTCTCTGGTGTAAGCAATTTTTCACCAATGGAGGCTAGATCTGACTGGGTTCTTGCTGAGTCATTTGAGCAAAGTTACATGGCCAGATGTGAGTTTTCAGATAGAAGGGGAAGGGAATGCAATATACAAGCACATGGGGAGACTGATGGACCCAATGGCTGGCTCCACTATAAAACACTCCAGCCTTGACCCTTTATTCCGCCTCCTGGGCATTAGCAAGCTGACTCCCGCACAGAAGACTTTTTGGTTGCCTCTTGAAGAGTCAGGGATTTAGTCAATGCAAGCTGTAAACTGGCTCAGCACTAGAGAAACAGCAGACATGAGTGGAAAAAGGTTCTCCCAAAGACAGCTCAGCTTCACTTTTCTCTTCTCTCTTCACTCCTTTCTTCTCTCCTCTTTTCTATTGAATGAACTTAAACATTTTTCAGCTGAGATGTGTTTCCACCTGCAGGGTGAACTGAACTTTTAAGAAGCCTATTAATTCTCCCAGGAAGCACCAGGCTGCAGCTCTCTGGTTCTCATTTCTTGCTTGCTATATATTAGAACCTGGGACATTTTCTCCAAAATATAATGCTATGAGGGCCCCCACTCCAGAGATCATGATTTAATTGGTAAGGTGAAGCCTGGCACATTTATTAAATGGTTCTAGGTGATTCTAATGGAGATTCAGCCAGTGTTGGAAATAGCAGCACACGGGTGCCCAGGGCAGGCCGCGGTGAGTCCAGGCTTATGATTCTTGCCTCAATTCTGCAAGCCAAGAAAAATGGGCTTTGGATTCAGGAACAAAGTAAAAGCCCAAGTCTGTCATTGGCCAGCTGAGTAATCTTAGGCAATTAATTTCAATTCACCAAACCTCAGTTTCCTCTTCTGTAGAATGGGAATAATACCTACCTTGCAAGGCTTCTGTTAGGAACATTGTAAAGACTTTTCTTTCTGCTTTCCCCTTCTCCTTTCCTTCCCATTACAAAAGAAATATATTTGAGGCAGTTGATTGAAAAAACACAGCAGAAAAAGAAACAGATAGAGAAATTAGGCCAAGAGAAAAATAAGGTGAAATTAGAAAACTCAATCTAGCTTATATTACTGAACGTTACTTCTCTCATTTGTTTGAGCAATTCAGTTTGTAAAATGTACCACATAATACTACTTTATCAACCAAACCACTTAATTCTAAGATCTTGGGTCTATTCTGAAAACAACAAAAACATGATGTGATAGAAGCAGCATTTTTGAGTATAAAGGGACCCATGGGCTGAGCTTTGTCTCATTTATGCCTTTATCGTATGACTTAGAGGAAGTCATTTTTCCTCTCTTGGTCCCAACTTGCTCATCTATAAAATGAGACAACGTGATGGTGGGTGACATTCTGGGTGGACGCCAACCTCAGGAGTATTTTTCTATAATTTAAAAAGAAAGGAGAGAAGAAAAAGAGAAAGAAGAAGAAAAAGAAGGGGAGAGAGAGAAAAGAAGGAAGGAGGGACAGAGAGAAAGAAAAGGAAGAAAGAAAGGAAGGATGAAAGAAGGGAAGGAGAGGAAGAAGAGGAAGGAAGGAAAAGAAAGAGAAAGACATTAAGAGGAAGGGAGTTGTTCCTTGAAGGTGCTGAAGTCCCTGGCCTTTAGAAGCCATCACATCAGCCATCTGCTGTGCCTGGCCCTGTGAAGTTCCTAGTAAGCCGCCCACCACTGCCTTGTTCCAGGGTCTTGAAACCCTGTGGCTGTTTTCCTGTGTATGAAATTCAGTGGGGGGAATACCTGCCTGACCAAAATTTGTAGTTCCCCATGGTTGAAAATAAGAGTCTGAATCTTCCCTTTAAATATATGAACAGAATGGTCTTTGCCTGCCATCTTTGTGCCCCCACTTTCTCCTTGGAGACTTGGCAAACCCCCCCACCTCGAGGGAGAATACTGCAGACACGTGCCACTGCTCACTTATTCTAGGTGGTTTCTCCAAAGGAACGTTGAGTTTGTGAGCAACAGGCTGACAGTGCTTCTCTCCACAGACAATGTTTAACTCTGGACAAAATACAGGCTCCTTCTCTTGTTCTCACTTGTGACTCCCTGCTCCATGAATGTCCAGTGTAACTGGATCTGAAAGAAGTAAGCCAGTTCTGCTCTTTAACAGCTGTGTCTTTGGGTCAGACACTTAGCCTCTTTGCTCTGTAGTATACCATAGAGAGTTGTCTTAAGTATAAAGATCCAGGCCAGGCACAGTGGCTCAAGCCTGTAATCCCAGCACTTTGGGAGGCTGAAGCGGGCAGATCACAAGGTCAGGAGATCGAGACCATCCTGGCTAACACAGTGAAACCCCGTCTCTACTAAAAATACAAAAAAATTAGCCGGGCATGGTGGCGGGTGCCTGTAGTCCCACCTATTCGGGAGGCTGAGGCGGGCAGATCACAAGGTCAGGAGATCGAGACCATCCTGGGTAACACAGTGAAACTCCGTCTCTACTAAAAATACAAAAAAATTAGCCAGGCGTGGTGGTGGGCGCCTGTAGTCCCAGCTACTCGGGAGGCTGAGACTGGAGAATGGCATGAACCCGGGAGGTGGAGCTTGCAGTAAGCCGAGATCATGTGACTGCACTCCAGCCCGGGCAACAGAGCAAGACTCCGTGTCAAAAAAAAAAAAAAAAAAAAAAAAAAAAATTCCAAATATTTCCATTGATCCAAAGAGTTTTAGAAGTGGTGGATAGAAAGTTAGGCATAGAAGCTCCAAGTTGAATGGGGTTAGTTAGCTGAAGTTTGGCTGAAGAGAGTTTGTTTTCATGTCTTTTCACCTACCAGGAGAAAATTTCCCTCACTGAATGTTGGAAGGAGACGTGGGAATTTTTAGATCATTTCCTGAGGCAGTGGCTGGGTAATGGAAACTCTCATTGTGAGTGTACAAGCATCCATCCTCATCACTAAGGCACTCTCCTACTCAGTAAGAACAGAGAATCACTGCTTTGTTCTCTTTCTCCAGAATTAAGATCAAACCCTTCTCTCTGGAATTCAACATTTGCTAAAATGCAACAACTTCTCCATCACCCCTCTCCACCAAACCTTAGTTCCCACTGATTCCCAACATAAATTTTTCTTTTTAATTAAGGATCCCACCCGGGCCCTCACTGGCCATGTTCACCCCTCCCCCACACTTGGCTCATGCTGTTCTGTGCACACTTGGAATCATGCCCCTCTTCCCCTGGAGAAGCCTTCATCCCGCTCAGCCCAGCTGCAGTGCTTTCATCTCATACTGCCCCCTGCACCCACCCACCTTTCGCTATCAGCCCTCCTCTGCACACTGCACTCCTGCTGTCTTTACCATATGGCTGACCCTTCGGTGGGGCTCCTCTGTATAATTAGATAAAATACTAATTTTTTAGTTCCAAAATGGATCAGTAGCAGCACCTTTGATCTCTGAGGTAGTTGACTTTCACCCTGAGACACAGACTTACAGACCATAGATGAAAAATGACAATCGAGATATAATGCATAAGTTGAGCACGGTGGTATGTGCCTGTAAGTCCCAGCTACTCAGGAGGCTGAGGCAGGAGGATTGCTTGAGCACAGGCGTTTAAGTCTGGTCTGCACAACATAGCAGGACCCTATTTCTTTAAAAAGAAAAAAAAGATGTAATGCTATCTTTTGGCTCCCAACAGTCAGTAGGAAGGATGGGAGAGGAGGGTACAGGAGCCCTTGCCAGAAAAGGAAATTGTAGTTTTATTTTCTCTCATGTGTCAGAAGAGAACAGATTGGTATGGTGTGCAGGTAGCCATGGGTCTTCTCTTACCAGGCCAGAGTTGAGGCTGAACTTCCCTCAGCAGTTCCCAAGCAAGTTTAGCAGCAGAAGCATAGACAAATTGTCTTCCTGTGCCTTGCAGTGTGGGTGCTTGTTTACTATTTGAGGGAAAAGTGTTTAGGCAAACATATATCCTAAGGGTGACCAGCTGTGCAAGGATTAGGCTACTGAAGTACACCAGTTCTGGCTGGTGAGAATGAGACTGGAGCTCCCCAGCAGGGCTGCCAAGTATGATTGTTCAGGTTGCGTACTGCACAATCCTAGAAGGCTCCATTCACATCAAGTACAATGTGAATGGTGCTCTTAGAGTTGTTCAATGCATAACATGCATACTATACCTGCTCAGGCAAAAGCAACCTATCAGTTCTTTGGAACACATAGCTAATATTCAACCAGAAACTTACTTTATAATCATAGCATTGCACATATATTAAACTTGCTGTAGCATGTCAAGTTGCAGGAATCAGTTTAAACCCTGAAAACTATGGACTTGACTTCTAGGAACCGGTAATGAAGGCATACTTCCAGGGACCAGGCGTATTCTTCCTTGATTTTCTCCAGTGAAGTTTAGCATGGTATAAACACATGGTATGGGGTAGATAGTTCATGATGTTGTAGCTGGGATCATGGAGCAGAATGAAAGGGCAGAACCAGTTGCTCTTTTCTCAGGCGCAGCATTGCCCAGGCATGAATTGTTATTGAGTGGCCACTTAGAAAGATTTCTCTGACCAGGGTGACCATATGTCCCAGTTTGCACATGTTTTCCCAGCCTAATTTTCAGTAATGTTCAGTTGGGATGATGAACCATATGGTCGTGTGACCTCTGGCATGGAGATGGGCATCTCTGCTTTGTCAACTAGTCCACATCTGCAACCAGCCTTTCCTTTTATTGATGCCTTGGCAATTCTCCATGATACAGACACAATGCTGAGGGCATGGCAAGACTTCTATACTCAAACTGTTCTGAAGGATCAGAGTGTTGTAGGGTGACAGTCAGCCTCATCCACATCAAAGCATTTCCTTTTTTTCTTCACCATTTTTGATCAGTTTCATATTCCTGTGGGTACTAATGAAAAGGAACAGCAGAACCACTATCAAGTCCAGTATTTACTAGACAGATAGAGACCCACTGGCTTCTGGCCTGTGCCACTTGCTGCTGCCCACACTAATCAGTGGAGGAGAATTCCCTACTAAGTTTTCAGTAGTTATAATTGACACCAACATTGCATGGGAGAGAGGAGCATGACTTGAAGTTGTTTGCAAATGTATGTTCATCCAACAACAGCCATGAAGCATACCCAAGACTGTGCAGGTGCTGCCCAAGGCCCGAACACATTACTGCACAGTTGCTCAGAGTTCTGGTTCGACTGCTACCTCTTGTACCCCAGTTTCTTCATGTGTAGAGTGGCAGTGAGGGTTAAATCTCTTACAAAGTGTTTTGGATACCGCCTGGTAAATACCGGCAGAACTAAAATATAGCTATTAGTAAGAATAGTAACAGCAGCTTTGAGAGCCAGGGAACAACCTCTAAGAATGGTATGAAGCAGGGGTTAGCAACCATGGCCTTTGGAGCAAATGTGGTCCTCTGCCTGTTTTGTAAATAAAGTTTTATTGGAACAGAATTATGTCCGCTTATTTAAGTATTGTTTATGGATGCCTTATTGAGTAGTTGGGGAAAAAATCATATGGCCCATAAAGCTAAAATATTTATTGTCTGGTACTTTACCAAAAAAGTTTACTGGCCCCCAATTAAAGCATAAGTAAGATACTCAAAATCTCATTCCTATTCCTATTCCACCAGCAGTTACTGAGCACTGATTAAATGCCCTGAACCATGCCAATTTTTTTTTGTAAGACAGAGTCTTACTCTGTTACCCAGGCTGGAGTGCAGTGGCACGATCTCGGCTCACTGCAACCTCTGCCTCCCAGGTTCATGCTATTCTCCTGCCTCAGCCTCCTGAGTAGCTGGGATTACAGAAGCGTGCGACCAAGCCTGGCCAACTTTTGTATTTTTAGTAGAGATGGGATTTTTGCCATGTTGGCCAGGCTAGTCTCAAACTCCTGACCTCAGGTGATGCGCCCACCTCGGCCTCCCAACAAATGTTTTAACATAGATTATCTTATTTAACTTTCATGAGAAGTAGCTCTTCAAGGTTAATGGAAATATCATCCCATTTTACATGTGAGGTTCAGAGCACTTGTGCTTGTGTACAATTGCAGAGCTAGGATTCATACCTGGTCTCCTGACTCTAAGTCTGGAATTTTAGGAGTTATGAGGACAGACATCCTGGAGGAGTTGGGTTTGCACTTGTTCTTGAAGAATGAGTATGGTTTTCAGTAAGCAAGGAGAAGACCCAGGGGAGGGTATTGCAGACTGAAGGAATTGACTGAGCAAAGGGCCTGAAATAGGAAGCTTGGGCTATCTCTGGTTGTCTGATTTGTTCAGCCTGAAGGGACTGAAGGAGACAAGGTGAAAGAAGTGGCTCTATGCCAGGATGTAAAGAGACAGGTACTTCCTCGAGGAAGCAGCTATAAACTGAAAGTTCAAGGTCATGCCCATAGACATATTGTGTTTGGCCTTTACTGTATTGATTCGCACAAGGGTGTTTGCTTTGGTTTTCACTTGAATTTATAACCAGCACATCCTACATTTCATCTCCTTGTAAAAGATTGGAAGATCTAGCCAGACTCAGCCACATTTCCAGGAGGCGGGAACTAGCTAGAGTTGAGTTTAGCTGCCTTCTTTAGATGCAGCTTCTGCTTTCCTATGGGCCTGATCAGTATCATCTTAGACTCAAGCAAGCACAACCCCCATCTTGGGCCCTGGGCTTTATAGGGCCTTGCTCTAGTCACACCCTTTTCTAAGGGGTGAGGAGTCTTTGGGCAAAGGCAACTTGCCTGCTCCCTACCCCTGTCCCCTGACTGTGCTTCACCTCCCGAGACTCTGAATTGTCTCCTGAAAAGTCCCAGCTCACATCCAGAACTCACATGGGCCTCTTCTCTGCATCTGTCTTCCCAAGGGTGGGCCACACTGAAGGGTGTACCAAAGGGAAGCAGTTTGCCTTGAGGGTAGCGTATGTGTGGATGGGGCTTTGAGGTGCAGGCTAGGGTGTCCACCATGGGTGTGCAAGGCCTCTAGAGGTGCAGGACAGAGCAGAGGGTACGAAGAGAAGGGAAGAAGGTAACAGGCCACAGAATCTCGCTCTGCACCACCAAATCTCAATATGGGACCGGCAGGAATCCAAGAACTCACAATTTGAACTTGGCTTTCTCAGTCAGTGTGAAGTATATTTGCCAACTTAGTAAGAGAGAACATAAAATATTTAATAATTTTGAATTTGATTTCAGATATTAAGATATACTGTATGTCAGCATCTATTTGTGCACTTGTTCCAAGCCCCAAAAATGTTTGGCGTAGGCCTGGCTTCAGCCCTACCAGTTCCTATTGTCTTACACCAGAGCTGTGTCTCTCATGGACATGACCTGTCTGGTGCTTACAGGAATGAGAGGTTTTGGCCCTTGCTAAATCGATTTAGTGGTGAAGAAGATTGAAGGTTTTGATCAGGGCAGATTGTGCCAAATGGGCTACCGCAGGCAGAGGCAGAGGCAGGAAGGCCAGTGAGGGAGCTACTACAGGAGACCAGCTGGGAGGTCAGAGGTTTGAACCAGTGGGAACAAGAGAAGAAGGGACAGATGCAAGATTAATTATGTCTTTCCTTCCACAATGATCTTTAGGTTAAGGTCACCAACTTATCCCGATTTAGCCTGTGACTTTCTTGGTTTTTGCTCTGCAAGCTTCTGTCCCAGGAAACCCAATACTGGTCACACTGGGGAGGCTGGCCCGCCTACCTACCACCTAAATATCAGTCACCATCATATTGAGCTCTTACTATACCTCAGCTGGGAACTTGAGCTCAAGGCTTTGGACTTGAGTATAACTTTGCTCCTGGAAGCAAACTGTCTGGCTATTTCTATTCCTTGACCCTAAATCAAAAAATGGCAAATAACTCTCAGGCCATGGAGCTTCCCTTGGGTGTTACAGTTACAGATTTTCAAGTCAAGGGTATGTTCAGGACCTAATTAGCTCAATCCAGACACTTAGAATCTAGATTCGTGCTGGAAGGGAAGAAGATATCTCCCTGTCCACCTTTGCTGGACACAGGGATGTGTCATCTTTCATCTGTTTCTTGCCATTGTCATTACCATCAACATTGACAGAGATAACACATAGCACCTTGAATTATGGAATCCTTATTAAGTTAGATACGCATCTCTTCTGGAAAATAAAATGTTTATTAGTAAAAGCAGAATCCTCGGGAAAACAATATTTAAGCCCTAGACACATGGCCCTGGACAAGTCACTTAACTTCTCTGAACCTCATTTTCCTATGAAGTGGGACTAACAATCCCTACCATAGATTTGTTTGGAGAATAAAGTTTAAAATGCCTCGTGCACAAAAGAATTGAGAGCAAGGACTCGGACAGATATTTGTATACCAGTGCTCACAGCAGCATTATTCCCAATAGCCAAAAGATGGAAAAAACCCCAAGCATCCATCCACAGATGAATGGATAAACAAAATGTGATATATCCATACAATGGAATGTTATTCAGCCACAAAAAGGAATGAAATTTTGATATATGTCACAACGTGGATGGACCATGAAACATAGTGCTAAGTTAAACAAGCCAGAGAGAAAAGGACAAATATTGTATTATTCCACTTACATGAGATATCTAGACTAGTCAAATTCGTAGTGACAGAAAGGTTACCAGAGGACCTGAGGGAGAGAAGAAAGGAGAGTTATTGTTTAACGGGTACAGAATTTCAGTTTGGGATGATGAAAAAGTTCTGGAAATGGCTGGCGGTGATGGTTGCACAACAGTGTGAATGTACTTAATGCTATCGAACTGTAAACTTAAAATGGCAAATGGTATTATGTATGTTTTACCACAATAAAAAAATAAATGCCTCGTGCAGTACCTGGCCATTGAAGATATTCAGAGGGGGAGAAAAGAGCTAAAAAGAGATATTAAGATGTTTCTAAGTGTTACTGAGTTCAGAAGTGGGAGTTCATACTTTAAACTAAAAGTAGTCAACGGAGGATTTGCCAAGGAGATGGGATTTGAGATGGAGTTTGTAGGACCAGGCAAGAGAAAAGGCAACCCAGTCAGGAGGAAATATGTAAGCAAACCATGAAGCTGCTGTGTGTGGTGTTGGAGACCCGGTGATGATGTTGTGATCTGTTTTGTTTTCTGTTGGAGACTAGAGTTGGGATGGGGTTTCAAGGGACTTAGAGTCCAAGTTGACCTGTTTAGGTGCCAGGCAGAGCAGAGGCACTAAAACTATCTGGGCAGGGAGGATGATAAGATCAGTGTTGGCAGAAAGATCAATCTGGGGTGTTGTAGAAGAAGGATTGAATGGTGCCATACCAGAGGTTCAAAGCAGCCAGGGCAGTGTTGCACAAGTCCTAGACTAAACTAGGATGGTGGCTGTGCAAAAGAGAGGAAGAAATGGAGACTAATTTCAAAGAAGCCTTGATAGACTTAAGATATCAAGGAAGAGGCGGCAAAGTGTTAAATGTTCAGCAGAATAGCTCAACCCTGGAGCCAGGTACCCTGCATTTAGTACTGCTAATGTTCTAATACCAGTACTGCTGCTTATGAGCTTGTGTGACCTTGAGTAAATGACTTAATCTTTCTGTCCTGTTTCTTCCTCTATCACATAACAATGAATGACAAAGTACTGCCTCTTTCACAAGGCTGTCATGAAGGTTAAAGGAGTCAATATTTGTAAAGATCTTACAATAGTATTCAGCACAGAATATATGCTTGCTATTTTTTATCTTTTAAGTCTGGATGGTTGCTACGTTGGTGTCTGTTACATTATATTTTGGTGTTTGAATATTTTAAAGCATGACCTTAAAATAATGTACTTTCAAAACAGTCTTGCTAAGCAGTGCTTCTTAAAGCTTAACATGCATGTGAAATGTTTGGCAGTCTTGTGAAAATGCAGGTTCTGTTTCAGTAGGTCTCAGGCGGTACTCAATGGTCTGTGTTTGTAACAAGCTCCCAGGTGGTCTGGTGCCGCTGGTCTGCCGGCCACTCCTTGAGTAGCAAAGTTGTTAAGGAACGGAGTTCCATCACGGTGTTTCTAGGATTGTTCTGGTTGTCTTTTGCCACATAACAAATCATCCAAACCTAGAAGTTAAAACGAAAACGATTTATGTTCTATGCTGTTGTTGTTATTATTAATATTATCTCTTGCAGTTCAGCTATGTAGTTCTTGGGATCTGTCACAAGGTGGTGGTTAGATGTAGCTGGGGCAAGAGTCAAGAGTCATCCTGAAGGCTTCCTCCCCCTCATGTCTGGTGGTTGATGCTGGCTGGCTGTGGGGACCTCAGCTGGGGCTGTCAGCGAGAACATCTCCCCAGGGCATCTCCATGTGGCAAGGGGCTCTTCACAGCCCAGCAGCTGTGTCTTAGGAGAGAGAACCAGGCAGAAGCTGTATTACCTTTTCTTGCCCAGCCTCCAAGTCTCACAGCATCGCTTCTGCCACCTTCTATGCATTAGAAGCAAGGCACTAAGGCCAGCCCATATGCAAGGGGAGGGCAGTGAGACCGTGTCTTTTTTTTTTTTGAGACAGAGTTTCATTCTGTTGCCCAGGCTAGAGTGCAGTGGCACGATCTTGGCTCACCGCAACCTCCACCTGCTGGGTTCAAGTGATTCTCGTGCCTCAGACTCCCGAGTAGCTGGGACTACAGGCAGGCGCCACCACACCCAGCTAATTTTTGTATTTTTAGTGGAGACGGGATTTCACCATATTGGCCAGGCTGGTCTCGAACTCCTGAATTCAGGTGATCCGCCTGCCTTGGCCTCCCAAAGTTCTGGGATTACAGGCGTGAGCCACTGCACTTGGCCAAGACTCCACGTCTTGAAGGGAGAAGTGTGAAAGAATGTTTAGACATGTCTCAAAACCACCACAACAGCCTGCTTAAGAAAGCTCTGGGAGGAACAGAAAGTGGTGGATGAGCCAACCAGGGAAAGTTGACTTTGTTGTGTTTAAATTTGTGGGTTTGGGGTACCATGAAGACCATTTGAAGTTATTCTCCAACAGGCAGGATGGCGTGTGAGTATCTGAGTATCTGTCTCTCACATCAGATTATAAGCTTCTTGAAAGCAAGGACTTGGTCTTTTTCTCTGCAATAGTTCTGGTGTCTACCACAGTGCTTGGCACACAAAAGTGACCCAAACAATGTTTGTTTGATGAGGGAATGAATGAATCAATGAACGAATGAATGGTAAAGGATTTAGGACTGAGGCTCTGTGGTCTGAAGAAGAAAGGATACTGGAATTCTGGAAATCTCTCCCAGAACAGGCCTCTCTGGCACTTCTGCCAGGGAGAGGGACTCCTGCATTTGCTCAGAGGCCACCATGGCCCTGGGGGTCTGGCCTGCCTGCTTTACAACTTGGGGCCCTCGCGTACCCCATAGGCTGTGGAAGGCCTGGATCTGCTGGGAAACCTCCTTCTTCCACTAAATGGAAACTGGAATTCCAGGAGAAAGCAAAAATCAACAAGAGTTATTTTGATTATAATGATATCGCATTTCTAAGCAGCTCTCTCTATTTCCTGTTTATAGCCCAAACTGAGAGCAGAAGTGACTAGATCTCTCAGGGAAAAGTTTTCTCCAGAGACTTCTAGCTATATCATCAACAGGAAACAGTGAAGGCTCTCCCAAGACAAAAGTCCCTGTCTCTGGCCACTCTGGTGGGTTTCATTGCACCCTACAAAGGGAGGTGGGAAACCTGGGTTTCTGAAAGAGGCCCTGATTTTGTGTTCAGCCTTCAGCATCTACCACTTGTACCCAGCTCCCAGTCCCCCAAATTTCTGGGGACTCCATGTGAAATCAATGCACAGGAATTGTCGGGGGAATCCCCAAGGAGTCCAGCCGCGATTTTCAGCGCTGACTGGGCAGCTACATTTCACTTCAAAACTCCCAGTAAGTCTGCCACTAAGACCCCTGGAAAGGCTGGCTATGTCAGCCCTCTGACTTCATTAGAAGAATCTCAGGATTTCTTCTAGTGACAGAACATGATCCTCAGATTCCAGGGAGTGACCCCAGACCCAATTCCTCTCCAGGCTATAAAACTGTGGAGTGTGACACAGAGAGACTGTGGCAATTCAGAGACTAAGTAGAAAACTGACTAGAAAGCAACTGAACAGAACAGCTGCAGGAATGTAAAATGCAAGGCCCTCTGATCTGACAGTCTTTTCCTGCACCTCTACAAATGTGCATGTACACATACACACACACATACACACACACACACGCACACACACACACGACTCCCAGAAAGGACCCTCTAAAGACCGGACATTTCAGCTGACATCTGAAAGATGAGGAAGGCAGCCATGCCAAGAGTATTCCAGAAAGAAGGAACAGGGGTTGCAAAAGCTCAGCAGCTCCACAGCTGCTGGTCTGGGCCAAAGAGGACAGCCTGTGGCTCTCCCCACACCTTGTGCTTCCTCACTCAGCCACTGAGTCTCCTCTCGCCTGAAACAGCCTCCCGCTCTGTCCTAACCTTCCAGCATCTTTCTCATTCACTCTGTCTCCTGAATGTCACCCACTAAGGGTAGCAGTACCAATCTTGGTCCACACACTTATGCAAGAAATGCCACTTTGTTTTCTTTAAATCAAATGATATCAGACTCTGTACCCCAAGGCTGCTGGTCTGGCAGGCGGTTCAAACTCAGTCATTCATGGGACTCTCTCCCACCCAAGGTCATGCAAAGGTGCCATGCTCATCTTGGGGAAGGCCCACCATCACTGGTTCTCACTGGATTTATCCTTGGGTGTGCATTGTCCTGGCTTTCAGAGCCCCTTCAGGGCTGAAGTCTGTGTGGCTTCTGAGCCAAGCTTGGAGACAGGAGCCTTGGCAGAGGCTGGGATCCTGGAATCAGCATCCAGCTTCCCTGCCTACACCACAGTGTAGCGCTCCCACATCCTCACCCCACCCCACCCCAAGTGCAGCCTACAGCCCCTCCCCTCTACTGCTTCTGGGAGAAAGTGCACCCCTCCCCAAACCCCACCAGGATGCCTAGCTTCATTTCTTTAGTGAACTTTTGGCTTTTGCAAAAGACCTGAAGGCCCATTGACCAAAAGTAGCCTCTGCCCAGGCAAGGGAGCACAAAACCCACTCATCTTCTAGAAATGGACAGGAGAGTGCAATACAGGAAGTGCCCACACAGATGTTTCCTAGACCTTGCCTTTAGGGTCCCTCTGTTCTCAGGGATGCAGTCTATCCAGCCCAGGGAACTTGAACTCCCTGAGAACAATGTCCCTCTCTATGGTAAAGGATCAGGTTTTGTTTTTTTCTTTTTAAGCTTCCAGTTCATCTCAGAACAGTACTTTTGTAAAGTACAGTGAAAGTGAATGATAAGAAAAGTGAAATTTTTAAAAGACATACAGAATACAGGTACTGATTTTTTATTATTAGATCAATAAATTGTTATTAAGGGTTCTAAACATATTCTTTCCGTTTCTGTACTCACTTGGTCACAAATCAGTAACCAACTGTGGAGGGACATGGATTGGTGGGCCACTCACTTTTAGGAGCACTGCCTTAGAGCACTCAGGAGGGAGCAGTGAGTCTCTCTTCACCTCTAGAAATGTGGAGCTTAGTGAAGTGTAGAATATTCAAGGGGTTAGGGTAGAAGCTGGAAACAGGGACAGCCTTTACCTAGTGAGCCAAGAAACAAAAATCCAGCCTCCTCTTACAACCACTTACAATGCAAAAAGAAGTACAGTGTAGGGCTATGGATCCTGCCTCTGGGGCAGGCTGCCTGGTGATACATTCAGCTCTGCCACTTACTGCCTTGACCCAGGATGAGTTAACAGCTCAAAGCCTCAGTTTACTCATCTGTCCAATTAGGATAGTAGTACTATCTCAGAGGGTTTTTGTAAAGACTGAAGTTAATAAGTGCATAATCACATAGAGTTGCTCTTGGAAAATAGTAAGTGCCTGCGAATATTAAAAATTTCCTGGCCAGGTGCCGTGACTCATGCCTGTAATCCCAACACTTTGGGAGGCCAAAGCAGAAGAATTGCTTGAGCCTAGGAATTTGAGACCAGCCTGGGCAACATAGGGAGACCCTGGCTCTACAAAAAAAATTTAAAAAATTATCTGGGTGTGGTGGCATACACCTGTAGTCCCAGCTACTCAGGAGGGTGAGGTGGGAGGATTGCTTGAGCCCAGGAGGTCGATCACACCACTACACTGCAGCCTGGGCAACAGAGCAAGACCCTGTCTCAAATAAAATAAAATAAAATAGTAAAAAAAATAAAATAAATAAAAGTTTCCTTAGAATGAAAGCTTCAGGAGTTTAGGGATCTTTATTTCCTCATGTTTCCAAAATGCCTAGAACCCTGCCTGGCACATAGCAGTGCTCAATAAATATCAGTAAATGAATCCATCTGCTTATCCAATGCTGGACTTCAGGCTTCCATGTTTATCCCACTCTTAGTCTTTTTTTTTTTTTTTTTTTTTTTTTTACAGAGAAAAGGGGTCTGTCTGTTTGCTCTTTGTGTTCTTTGTGTTCATAGTGTTTCCAAGCCCCAGGCCATTCAGAGCTTTTGTCTCCAGTGCCCCACACATTCAAGAAAGACTTGAATTGCCTCTCAGGTCTGAACCTGTTTTGTGCAGGGTATTTAAGACTGGACTCAAGATACATTTTTTTTTTCTTTGAGACAGAGTTTTGCTCTTGTTGTCCAGGCTGGAATGCAATGGACCGGTCTTGGCTCGCTGCAACCTCCCCCTCCCGGGTTCAAGCGATTCTCCTGTCTCAGTCTCCCAAGTAGCTGAGGTTACAGGCGATCACCACCAAGCCTGGCTAATTTTTGTATTTTCAGTAGAGATAGGGTTTCACCATGTTGGTCAGGCTGATCTCGAACTCCTTACGTCAGGCAATCCGACCACCTCAGCCTTCCAAAGCGCTGGGATTACAGGCGTGAGCCACCGTGCCCAGCCAAGATACATTTTTGCAGAGTGTAAAACCAGATCTTGTTGACCTGGCATTTAGACCTTCCAAAATCTGATTTCCACCTGTGTTTCTAGGCATGTGACCCACTGCACACTACACAGCTCCCACAGGGACCATTTCTCCCACCCTGAGCAAGCTGTTCCTCCAAGACACGCTTTTTTGCAACTCCTGCCCGTTGAAAGATTACTCATTCTACCAAGCCAGGCCTAAATGCTGCCTACTCTCTGAAGCTGTCTCTGATATTCCGCCAGAGTTCGTCTCTCATCTGCACATCTGCTAATTCTCTGTTCTCGACTCCTGTTCAGAAGACCTTGTAATCAAGTTCATTGTTTGCACATCTGTCCCTTTACTAAGGTGGAACTCCTTAAGGACAAGGGACCATATCTTCAGCAGCTCTGAATAGCATTGGTGCTTCATGCAGGGCCTCACCTACAAATACATCTTCACTGTATGGGAGTAGTGGGTGGATTCCCACCTGCAAGCATAAGTCAGCAGGCTTCACAGTGAGTGGCCTAACATAGGTGTGGATCAGAAGGAAATGAAAGCTTCATTCTAGCTTCCCCAATACTACTTGTCTCTTACCATTCCTTTGTCTTGAGTATTCTCTGGGGAACCTGCTGATATAGCAGGAACAGTGGCTTCAATCTGAAGGACTGTGCTAGCTTAGGGTGAGTATGACTCAGTCTGGAAGCAGAAGCAGAAGGGAATATGGTTTTGTGGATGAACGTGGGAGACAGCATGGCATGAGGTTAGTGCTCTGAGGTCTGGTGCGTCTGGCTTCCTGTCTAGGTTCTGCTGCTGACTGGCTGGATGACCTTTAGCATATTCTTCACACTTTGATGCCTGTTTCCCCATCTGTGTACTATGGACAATGTTGGGACCTCCCCTGACCCCTGCCACTAGGGGCATAATGAAGAGGAAGCCAAGGGGTGCGCATGTGACCCCACCACCAGTCTGCAGGGAGTGCCACAAAGATGCTAGCCTTTGCAAATTCTGGTGCAGTGTTGCGAGGAGACAAAGTTCACAAGCATTACCTTGCCCCTGGGTACCACGTGACTTGTGTCTCCCTATATCTCCTGCACAATTGCAAGGATTAAACGTGCTAATATATATAATGGACTTAGCACCCTGCTCTCCAATAATGGCTTAATAATGCTCTGGTTTCTCTTCAGATCATATAAATCTTTCACCTTTTACCAATAATGGCTTAATACACCTTTTACCAATAATGGGTTAATACACATAAGCAAAAAGACTCAGTTAATATAGGCTATAAGTTGGAATCAATAATCCATGAAAGAAACCCTGAATAGGGTTTTTAGGCCACAAGCACTGCTATACCCTAATAGAACGGATCAGCTTTCATTCAGTTAAAAAAAAATCTGCTTCTCTTTTATGCCACAAAGTGCCACTTAAATTTATCGTAGTGACTGAATGTCACACCCAAAAGAATCAAAAGCACTGGAGCAGTTGATCTGGTAGAAACTTCAGCATGTGTTTGTTCATTCCACAAAGGTTTACTAAACCCTTGCTTTGTGACAGGCACTGTGTACCAGTTGGCCTTCTCTCTACATTATGCTGCTGCAACAGGCAACCCCACTAATGGTTTCTTTCTTGCTCATGTTTGGCACTGCATGCAGGGTGACTGGAGCTCTGTTCTAGGTGTCTTCATTCCTGGACCCAGGCTGCAGGATCAGCCCCTATATGGAACATGCCATTCTTATGACAGAGAGAAAAGGGTATTAGGAGAGCCATATAGTGGCTCTTAAAGTCATGCTTGGATGTGGCATGTGTAGCTTATATTCCATTGGCCAAGGCAAGTCACATGGCCAAGCCTGGCACCAATGGGGTAGGGAAATATCCTCCTCCCATAGAGCAGCACTGCAGATCTCTTGACAATGAGTGAAGACAGATAATCCTCCTACAGCGAAGGCAGAAAAGAATTGGGAGCAGTAATACTGTCTGCCACATGCTGTCATGAATGCTATCTAGTTTTAGTCTCTTGATAACTCTGTGAGGTAGGTATTATTATCCTCATTTTACAGAGTGGAAAATTGAGGTTTGGTGTGGCTAACTAACTTGCCCAAGATGTAGCCAGTAACAAGCACAGCTGCCTGAATCAAAGCCAGTACCAATGGTATATAACCAGCCTTGGGCTTCTTGAGGACTCATTTTCATATAGATGTTGTCATTCAGTAAACATTGATAAAGCATCTACTATGTGTCTAGCGCTGTGCTGGGCATTGGAAACATAGTGATGTACAAGACAGACACTCTTCCCACTCTCATGGAGTTTAGAGTCTAAAGGAAGAGAAAGGCAGACAGGACACATGTAAAGTATGACTGGTATGTGCTTCTATGAGGGAGATGCAGACTACAGCAAGAGTCCATGGAGACAGCATGCAACCAGACTCAGAGCATAAGAAATGGACATGTCTCTGATGACTGCACAGAATCTAAGAGCTGGAGGACTGGGTCACATGGCTCTTGTCAAGGCCCTGCCTGGCAGGGTGAGTGCCAAGGGCAGTTTCTGATTCAGAATTCTAAAGGGCACTCACAAGAGTTCAATGCAGATAGGCATATGCCCAGCCTGTTGCTAACAGGACTGGACAAACTAGTGGCTGTGTGGCAGGAACCTACCATGTGCTTCCTACTAGTGAGTCTGACCCAAAGCCCTTTTCAGGCTTCTTCTGGGAGCGTTGCCTCTGCCTTATCTACACTCAGAGCCATGCACGCTGAAAAAAAAAAAACCCCAAAGACCCAGAGACATCAACAACAACCTGAGAGAGAAAGAGAAACCCAGATTTGATCTGATTTTAAATCGGCAGAGTGACACACGTTGCTTAGACTGCCAATGCATGCCACTCTCACTTCCCTGAACGGTTTCCATTTTAGTGGCATGGTAATAAAAAGAAGAAGGAAAAAAATCCCCTGCCATGGTTTACAAAGTGTACCACAATAGTAAGAAATACCATTTTCTCATCACTGCTGCTGCAGCACCAGAGTATGGGGCCCAGCACTAGGCCTGTCTTTGCAAGCACGACTAATTACATAGTAAGTGATTGCCCCTCAAACAGAGATGGCATGTGTGCTGGGAAATAGGTCACTTCTTAAAGAGGTGAAGCCCCAGCAAGAAGCAAGCACAGATGCAGACTGTTCCTCTTGGGATGCAAAAGGCATCTGAAAGGTGAGCACATATGTCCCATAGGGAAGCCTCTGGCCAAATGTCACATCTCCAAGGAAATGTCTTTGAAACAGATGACTCTACTTTCAGATTGGTTATGGACACACACAACCTTGAAAGTTTCAGAAAATAGCACAAAGCCAAATATATATGTATATGCATGCACACACACATACACACATGTTTATGTATATTAGGATTCTTAAGAAAAGCAGAACCAATAAGATGTATGTAGACATATAGAAAAATATTATGAGGGATTGGCTTGCTCAATTATGGAGGTTGAGAAGTCCCATGATCTACTATCTACAAACTGGAGGCCGAGGAAAGCTAATGATGTAATTCCAGTCCAACCCAGAAGGCCAGAAACCAGGGGAGTCAGTGGCACAAGTCCCAGTCCAGGTCCAATGGTCCAAGAACTAGGGGCACCAGAAGATGGACATCCCAGGTTAAGTGGAGAGAGAAAATTCACCCTTCCTCTACTTTTGGGTTCTATTCTGGCCTTCAACAAATTGGATGATTGCCCACCCACACTGGTGAAGGCCATCTTTTTACTCAGTCTACCAATTCAATGCTAATCTCTTTTGGAAACACCTTCACAGATATACCAAGAAATAATGTTTTACCATCTCTCTAGCCATTCCTTGGCTCAGTCAAATTGATACATAAAATTAACCATCACAGTAGGTATATGTATCTTCTTACCCTTGATTGTATTTGAAAACTACACATGGACACTATTGGGCTTTGAGTGTCGACTTGCTTTAAAAATAGTCTTGGAGCTTGGAAAGGAGCCCTTCTTGGAGAGACAAGCAAACTGACTCAGCCCGAGGTTTATGGGCAGAGAACCTGCAAAAATTGTGGTTCCCAGCCACCATCATATGTTCCTTGCTAACTCTGACATAAATGGTAAAGCGATGAAGAGCTACACGTTGTTGGGGAACCACAGGGCCTGTGTATTCAGGGTCAGCCGGTGTGGAGGAGGAAGAGCAGATTAAGCAAGTACGTCCCATGCCCCATGCCTCAGTAATCAAGATAAATCATATTTTAATAATGTAGTATTTTAAAAAATCAAATTAGCAAACTATGGCCATGGGCCATTTGCCTGTGTTTATAAATAAAGATTTATTGGAAGCATTTTTTCTGAAACTATTCCAAGTTTTACTGGAACGGAGTGTAGTGTGCCTGCTTAAATTTTACACCCAAGCCAAGTCCTTACCACCTCATCTTAGTCCTGGCCCTGCCCCATATCCATTCACGCATCATTTCCCTCTCATCCAGCACTACAGAGTGCCAGGCACCAGGAGACAGAGCTAACAGTTACTGAGCACTTAATATATGCCAAGTACTATCATTAGCAGTTTACACATATTACCTCACTTAATCCCCACAACAATTTCATAGGTAAGTACAGTTATTCATGCCATTTTACAAAGGAGGAAACTGAGGCATAGAAAGGTGAAGAAGCTTTCCCAAGATCAAACAAGTAGGAAGAGGTAGAGTCAGGGTTCATATGAAGAAGTTTTAGGGCTTTGATGGAGATGGATGCCTGGAGGAAGGAAGGATTACTCAGCTCTGAGAGGTCATCACAGAGGAGGTGACTTTGAGCAGGGTGTTGAAGGGTGAGTAGAAGTTTGCTAGGCAGAAATAATAAATCTAGATTGCTGTAGTGTTTCAGAAGAGCAATATCTGGAGAGGTTTTCTCTGGCTTCCCTAGGCCCAGGTGTTGCCCTAAAATCAGAACAGCAGCAAAATAATACAAATAACCATTTATTGAGTGCTTACCCTATACCCTATGTACTAGGTACTGAACTAAGTACTTTATATGTGTTATCTCATTAAATCCTCAAATAAACCTGCGAAATGGGTACTACTCTTATTTCTGTCTGACATATGAAGAGTCTGAGGCTCAAAGGAGTTAAGTAACTTGCCAAAGCTATACAGATAGTAAGTGGCTGAGCCAGGATGCAAACCCAGGGGATGCCACAGTGTGAACCCCAGTGGGAACTGCTCATCTTGTAGTCTGTGCAAAACCCAAAAACTTGGTGTCAGAGCTTCAGGCTTAGCAAAAGCAATATGCCAGTGGTGCTCAAACTTCACAATGCATCCAGTTCATCTGAAGGGCTTGTTTAAAAAATAATAATAAAATAAAAATAAAAATAAAAAAGAAAAACAGATTTCTAGGCCACCTTAGAATCAGAGGTTCTGATTTAGGAGGTCTGAGGTGAGGCCAAGAATTTTTATTTCTAATGCTGCTGGTCCTGGGACCAGACACGGAGAACCACTGTATCACATTGACTCTCAGCAACAACAATAGTACTGTCCTCCTAAGCTGCCCCAGGGAATACAAGTACAGGAGGTAGTTGAAAGAACATCCTTCTTCCTTCTTGGTATATAGATCAGGATCAACCTACTGAGAAACATCTGACCTCCCTTCTTTTTATTCCAGTTGTCCTTTTCTCTGATACTTGCATCAATTTCCTTGATTGCCTAGGCTCTTAATATTGCTTTCTGTTCATGTGGGCTTTAATGATTTGCTCCACATGCTAGTGTTTTTGCAGAATTAGGCAGCCCATGTCCTACCACTCCTGCTCTGAGCCTGATGTGCCTCTTAAATTGACACAAACTCCAGCTATCAACGCGAGAAGGATCATGTGTTTCCTGGTGGTTCTCTAGGCTCCACAGGGGCCAAATTACACCAAATAATAATTGGTTTCATGTATTAGTCAGGAGTCTTTGGGTTGCAAGTGACAAAACCCAATTTGAACTGACCTGGAAAAATTGACATTTACTGACTTACATATCCTGATCACAGGAAGAGCGAAGGTGCCACTGGTCTGTAAGCGCAACTCATCAGGGCTTTAAATGCCACTGGGACTCTGCCCTTCACCCCCTGCCTCTCTCTGGGTATCAGCAGCATCCTTTCAGGCAGGCTCCAAACAGCTGCCTTTGACTCCCAAGCTCTGTTTTCGGTCCCACCTTGAAATAGGGACAAACAGACCTGGTTTCTGGATTCTGGGGAAGGGCTCTCGATGGCCTAGCTTAGATAGTTGTCCATCCCTGGACCAGGACCTTGACCTTTCAGATGTCTGCCCATACCAATCTGAGATAGAGTGGGACAGGGCTTGTGGAAGATGTTAGCTTTCCCTTAAGCCATAATGTCAGAGTGAGTGAAGGAGCATTTCTAGAAAAGAGAGGAAGAGATATTAGGTAGGAAAATAAAGCCTCAGAGATGAGTGGGTGAGTAGAAGGAGGGATGCATGCGTTCTCAGGACCAGGTACTGAGTTGGCAGAGGGGAGATGGAGAGAAGGGAGAAGGAAAGTCTCAGCCTTCCTGGAGCTCACAGTCTAGAAAGGCCAAGTCATGCCAGAGATGTCAGTGGATGTTGGCAGACATTTCTGTGGATCACAGCAGGAGGCATAGCAAATATTTCATCTCAAATATTTTGAGAAAACCTGGGTTCTTCTGGATGGGCTCATCTATTCACCCCCACCCCCAACCAACTTTTGAGCATCTACTGTGTGTTAAACAACATGTCTGCACTCAAGAAGCTGAGCATTAATGGAATGCCCTAAGGTGGCATCAAACCTTGTTTCTAGTGGATCAATCACTCCCAAAGATGCATTTAAAACTCCCTGAAAAGGAGCATCTACATCTTCACTGGCTACTGTCCCCACTCTCCTTATGTTGCCTGTAAGAACTCTCTTTCTACATCCACTCAGGCTTTCACAGGCCAAGGCTCTACCTCACTTTTGCAGGGTAATCTCACTGAGAATGAAGAGTCCCCTCACTGTGGCCTTCTATTTTCTGACTCTGGGTCTGTAAGTGGAGATAGTCTTTCTATCCCTTTATGTCATTGCCTTTGATTTCCTTGGGATTCTCCCTGAGATTCCTTGGCCATCTTAAGCTGTGTCTTCTAGAGCTTTGTATTAAAAAATAGAGCAATCGAGGCCGGGCGCGGTGGCTCATGCCTGTAATCCCAGCACTTTGGGAGTCTGAGGCGGGTGGATCACGAGGTCAGGAGATGGACAGCATCCTGGCTAACACAGTGAAACCCAGTCTCTACTAAAAATACAAAAAAATTAGCCAGGCCTGGTGGCAGGTGCCTGTAGTCCCACCTACTCGGGAGGCTGAGGCAGGAGAATAGCATGAACCCAAGAGGCAGAGCTTGCAGTGAGCCAAGATCATGCCACTGCACTCCAGCCTGGGCGACAGAGCAAGTCTGTCTCAAAAAAAAAAAAAAAAAAAAAAAAAAAAAAAAAAAAAAAAGGAGCAATCATTGCAAAGCCCCCTCAGCCATTCAATAGTGTCACTAGAGACATGCTTGACTCCATTTCTCTGACTGAGGTGGCAGATTTTGACCCTGGGAGAGGACAGGAGGCAGATGCCACTGGGCCTCTGTTTCCCTTTCAGTCTTCTCCACATGCCTGTCTGCTCCAGGCCTTCTTTTTTTTTTCTTTTGAGGCAGAGTGTTGCTCTGTCACCTGGGCTGGAGTGCAGTGGTGCAATCTTGGCTCATTGCAACCTCCTCCACCTCCCAGGTTCAAGCAATCCTCCCACCTCAGCCTCCAGAGTAGCTAGGACCACAGGCACATGACACCATGCCCAGCTAATTTTTGTATTTTTAGTAGAGATGGGATTTCACCATGTTGGCCAGGCTGGTCTCAAACTCCTGACTTCAAGTGATCCACCCACCTCGGCCTCCCAAAGTGCTGGGATTACAGGCGTGAGCCATTGCACCCAGCCTCAGGTCTCCTCTTTCTAAGAGTCTAGCCATGAGGGTGGAGGAGGAATGCAAGCCTTGCTCTCAAGCCCCACTTGTCTAAGAGTCTGAGGGGCAGTGTGGCCTGAGGAACTTATGTGTGGCAACGTGGGGATATCAGTCACCTGTCTCTTACCTCACTGGTAATGTCAGTAGCCCCTGTCTCTACCTCTGCAGCAATGTAGTAAACCAAGTTTAAAGGTGTCTTACATCATCTTTGTACTTTCCATATTGAGGATACCTTTCTCTCTGCCCGTTTGCCTGGGAGCTTCTATTTGGTGGCTGTCTTTACTGTCTTTATTTCCTCAATGCCTAGCATAGTGCTTGGAGCACAACAGGTATTCAACAAATGACTGATCCCATTAATGGAACTAATCAAGGAACCAGCTCAACCATTCCCTTAAAAGTAAGGGATGAGTAGGAACAATATTGTGGGGGCTTCTGATGTTATTGTTGGATTTGGTGAATGATAATTAAGAGCACCCTTAAGTTCCCTTTAAATTCAAAATAGATTGAAAAACGAGACAACATGAGCTTTTTATTTGTACAGCTGATTAGAGAATATGATTTAGATCTGTGTGCTGAATACATCCTCAGCTGAATTAAACTCTCCCCCAGACGCAGACAGGCCTGGATGACACAGTCATCCTCTGGGAATAGGCTGCTTTTCAAAGGACACAGGAAAGAAGTGTGTCCTCAGGATATTCCCAAAAGGGTAGAAAGGCCATCCCACACATGCCCGTGCCTGTCATAGCTGGGCCTGCTCTGAGCTCCCTAAACCCTCAATGTGCCCTGTGCCCACAGTAGGCCACTCCACCATCACTCTTCTTGGTTCTCAAGTTCCAGGAGCTTTGCAAACAACAGATGCTTCCCTAGTATAAAGGAAAGAACAAGTCTTTGGGCCATGGGTCCTCCTCTTCTCAGTGTCCCTGGATAAAGTCGTCTAATCACCCTGAGCCTTGCTTTCCTCAGTGAAAGAATGGGGCTGATCTCAACCTTGCCTGCCATCGAGGCTCAGATGACCTCCAAATGCATCCTAAACTGCTTGCATTCTTTTGCGAGGAGGGTTTTTCTTCCTCAAAGCAAATGGGAGGGCCAAGTAAAAGAATTTATACAAGGGCTTTGAAAAGAGCTCTGCATGCTTCTTTTGGAAACTGAGGCAAGTGAGCGCTAAGTAACTTTCTGGAGGCCTCATCGTACACCAGCTGGGATTCAACCTCAAGTTGTGCATGTTGGCCTCCAAAAGCCCTGACTTCTCGCTAGAAGGAGCCTTCTCAAAATGAATCCTATGACGACCTAATGCAGGCTCATAGGTCTCACTCCAGAATACTGAATCAGAGCATCTGAGATCAGGGCCTGGAAACCTACAGGTTAACAGGTTCCTCGGGTGCTTCTTACTGCAGTAGCTCAAGCTGTCCCATGGTGATGGGCTGGAGCTGCCACATACAGGCCAATTCTTCTACTCAGTTATTCTCATCTCTGCCATTTCCATAATGACTTAGCATCTATACCCATCTCTAAAACGTTAAGGCACTTTGCCAAACATTATTCTGTTTAATTGACAGACTGAACCATATAGTGGTTAAGAACCTAGTTTCTGGAGCTAAGCTGCTTGGTACCCAGTTGCAGCTGGGGCACCTGCCAGCTTCATGGTTTGTGCCTCCATTTCCTTCTCTGTACCATGGGAATGCGGTTTGCATCGTACCTCATAAGAGTTGTTAGCAGTGAAGACTTCAGTGCACTAAAGTACATAGAATAGTGCCTGTTGTGGAGTAGGTGCTTAATAAATCTTCATTTATTATTCCTAATGAGGAAATGGAGGATAGATTTGTGTAGGATACAGTAAAAAGTAGACTGACCACAGCCAACACCCAGATTTTCTGGTTCTACTTCTACACTTTCATGAACTTAATCTTTGTTTGCCTTTCAAAGTCACTTAGAATTTAAAGCAGTAGTAAAAATACCTCAAATGCAGTCAACCAACAAATATTTATCACGTTTTACTGATGTGTGCAGGATGCTGTAGGAAGATATGAATGGATGTTATTAGCACACCTAAGCTGCTTAGATGGGCTTGAAGGGTTGAGAGAGCAGAGAAGTAGCGGAATGAAAGCAGCTTTGAATGGCAGGAGCTTGTCTAGGGAGCAGAGGCCTAGGTCTAGCTGAGCTGCTCACCTGGTCCCCATCGCCCACAAAGCTTTAATCAAGATATTCTGATCAGGCCAATGCCTCTGAACAGGCTAATAAGGAATTAACACATAGATGTTGCTTAGCAAACTTCTCCCTAGCATGGAACTGAAACAGGGACAGTGCTGAGAGGGAGGTTTTGTTTTGTTGTTGTTGTTTTGGTTTTGTTTTTGAGATAGGGACACAAATGGCAAACAGGTATTTGAAAAGGTGCTCAACATCACTGATGATCCAAAAAATGCAAATCAAACTACAGTGAGAATCATCTCACCCCAGTTAAAATGGCTGTTACCTAAAAAACAGGCAATAACAAATGCCGGCAAGGATGTAGAGAAAAGGGAACACTCTTGGTGGGAATGTAAATTAGTACAACCACTATGGAGAACAGTTTAGAGGTTTCTCAAAAAACTAAAATTAGAGCTACCATACGATCCGGCAATCCCACTGATGGGTATATACCCAAAAAAAAGGAAATCAGGATATTGAAGAGATGCCTGCACTCCCATGTTTATTGCAGCATTATTCACAATAGCCGAGATTTGGAAGCAACCTAAATGTCCATCAACAGATGAATGGATAAAGAAAATGGTACATTTACACAATGGAGTACTATTCAGCCATAAAAAAGAATGAGATTCTGTCATTTGCAATAATATAGATGGAACTGGAGGTCATTGTGTTAAGTGAAATAAGCTAGTCATAGAAAGACAAACTTTGTTTATTTTCACTTGTTGGTGAGGACTAAAAATGAAAACAATTGAACTCATGGACATAGAGAATAGAAGGATGGTTACCAGAGGCTGGGAAGGGTAGTGGGGAGGGGGAAGTGGGTATGGTTAATAAGTACAAAAATATGATTAGATATATAACTAGAATGAATAAGATCTAATATTTGATAGCACAACAGGGTAACTACAGTCAACAATAATTTATTGTACATTTTAAAATAACTAAGAGTATAATTGGATTGTTTGTAACACAAAGAAAGGATAAATAGATAAATGCTTGGGTGATGGATACCCCATCTACCCTGATGTGATTATTTTGCATCGTATGCCAGTATCAAAATATATAATGTACTTCATATATTATACCTACTGTGTACCTACAAAAATTAAAACAGTAAAATTTTTTTAAAGAGAGAGAGAGACAGGGTCTCATTCTGTCACCCGGGCAGGAGTGCAGTGCATGATCATAGTCCACTGCAGCCTAGAGCTCCAGGGCTCAAGAGATTCACCAGCTTCAGCCTCCCAAGTAGCTAGGGCTATTGGTGTGTGCCACCACGTCCAGCTATTTTGAAACTTTTTGTAGAGATGGGGTCTCACTATGGTTGTGTAGGTTGGTCTTGAACTCCTGATCTCAAGTGATCCTCTTGCTTTGGCCTCCCAAAGTGTTAAAAATATAGGCGTGAGCCACTCCACCTGGTCTTTAGTCTGGTTTTTGACAAGAAAGAGCCAGCCAGCTGTCTGCCCATTGAAAGTCTTTGAGCTACATGAAGATTAGATCCCATTAGTCTCGGAGAGGGAGCAACAAGAAATAGAAGAGGGCACAGAACTGCATGTAGCCTCACCTACTTCAAAAGTTTCCCCTAAAACTCCTTAGGCATTCAGGAATGGGTGGGAAAAGGGTTTTCTTTCTATGAGAGTGGGGATTCCTCTATAAAATTTCCGGCTTTCAGGCTAGTGGACTCACATTAAAGTGTTAGGGGCTAGCCTGGAAACCTAAATTGTTTTCCTTGACAAAATGTGCCATAGATGTGAATATCTGATTCTGGTTAAAGAGTTGTTTTTTGCTGATTGTATAGTATAAAATGGAATCTGTTTTCCACTTTCCTTCTCTTCTACCATCCCTTTGCTTTTTCTATGCTCTCTCCTCTCTCACCATTTGTTCCATTCATGCTCTCTCTCTTCTTTTTCATCTCCTTCTTTTTCCTTCTCACCCCACTCCTCCTTTTTTTTTTCCTCTCTCTCCCTCTTCTTTTCCTCACTATCTATCTGTTCTTGTTTTCTTAACCCCATATTCTACAAAGCATTTAGGGTGGCTTGCAGAAATGGAAACTAATATAGTAAAATGTAAGTAAAACATGTAAGATCTGGCTGGGTGCAGTCTCATGCCTTCAATCCCAGCACTTTGGGAGGCTGAAGTGGATGGATCACTTGAGGCTAGGAGTTTGAGACCAGCCTGACCAACATGGTAAAACCCCATCTCTACTAAAAATGCCAAAATTAGCCAGGCATGATGGCACATGCCTGTAATCCCAGCTACTTGGGAGGCTGAGGCATGAGAATCTCTGGAACCTGGGAGGCAGAGGTTGCAGTGAGCCAAGATCATGCCACTGCACTAAAGCCTGGGCAATACAGCCAGACCCTGACTTAAAAAAAAAAAAGAAAAGAAAAGAAAAAAAATTTGTGAGTCAGATGCTCAATGGCATCAAGGAGATAATTTATATAGAAAACAAGTATTCAGGGATGAATTTATTGAATAAATCATCATAATTAATGTATTTTTCAGAATCAAGAGGAGCAAAATAATTTAGGAACAAATAGTTCTGATGAGATGCTAAAAACTCACCTAATGTGTATATGACTTCATCTTTTTTCTTCAGTCTTGACCACTTTTTGGAGTGAATTTCTCCATTGACTTTGAGACCCTTAACCCTATATATTTTTAATAATACTATTGGGGTAGCTAAAATGAATTAGTACAGTGAAGTATATCTCTAGTCTCTTAAATACATCTCTAAATAACAAATATATTCCTGAAGATCTCTTTGTATTTGTAATTATTGCAGATCGAATATTTTATTTCCATAGAAAACTGACCTTCTAAAGATGATACAAGGTGTTTCTCTTTAGTATTAAAGAATTTATGCTTTAAAACTTTAGATACTGGGTATGGTGGCTCTTGCCTATAATCCCAGTATTGTGGGAAGCTGAGGTGGGAGGATCACTTGAGGCCGGGAGTTTGAGACCAGTTTGAGTAACAAAGCAAGACCAGATTGAGCAATAAAGTGAGGCCCTACAAAAGAATTTTTAAAAAAGAAGTTAAAAAAATTAAAATAAATAAATAAACAAATAAAATTTTAGAAACTTTGGGCCAGGTGTGGTAGCTCATGTCTGTAATCCCAGCACTTTGGGAGGCCAAGGCAGGAGGATTGCTTGAGGCTAGGAGTTTGAGACCAGCCTGGGTAACATAGGAAGAACCTATCTCTATAATTTTTTTTTTTAAAGAAAAATTAGCTGGGTTGTGGTGGAGTGCCTTTAATCCCAGCTACTCAGGAGATTGAGGTGGGAGGGTCACTTGACCCCAGGGGTTCGAGGTTTACAGAGCACTATGATCGTGCCACTGCCACTCCAGCCAGGGCAACAGAGCCACACCCTGTCTCTTAGAAAAAAATTTTAAAAAGGCCGGGCGTGGTGGCTCATGCCTGTAATCCCAGAACTTTGGGAGGCCGAGGCAGTCAGATCACCTGAGGTCAGGAGTTCAAGACCAGCCTGGCCAACATGGTGAAACCCCATCTCTACTAAAAAATACAAAAATTAGCCGGGCATGGTGGCGCACGCCTGTAGTCCCAGCTACTCGGGAGGCTGAGGCAGGAGAATCACTTGAATCAAGGAGGCAGAGGCTGCAGTGAGCCGAGATCACACCATTGCACTCCAGCCTGGGCGACAGAGCAAGACTCTGTCTCAAAAAAACAAAACAAAACAAAAACAAAAAACTAGATATTTTGCATGTTACCTTTTTTAAAAGCCTGACATATCTGTATGATATCCCTGCACTAAACATTTGCTATCCATAACGAGGTAAAATGTGCTTGGGCTTTTTCCCCGATGTGAAATATGCTTAATTGTCTTGTAAAACTGTCTTGAGTAATCCCAGCACTTTGGGAGGCCGAGGTGGGCTGATCACGAGGTCGGGAGATCGAGACCATCCTGGCTAACACAGTGAAACCCCGTCTCTACTAAAAATACGAAAAAATTAGCCGGGCGTGGGGTTGGGCACCTGTAGTCCCAGCTACTCGGGAGGCCGAGGCAGGAGAATGGCGTGAACCTCTGGGGTGGAGCTTGCAGTGAGCCGAGATGGCGCCACTGCACTCCAGCCTGGGCGACAGAGCGAGACTCCATCTCAAAAAAAAAAAAAAAAAACTGTCTTGAGTTTTCTTTTCTTTTCTTTTCTTTTTTTTTTTTTTAACAGTCTTGCTTTTTTGCCCAGACTGGAGTACAGTGGTATGATCTCTGCTCACTGCAACCTTCGTCTCCTAGGTTTAAGCAATTCTCCTGCCTCAGCCACCCAAGTAGCTGGGATTACAGGCATGCACCACCATGCCCGGACAATTTTTGTATTTTTAGTAAAGATGGGGTTTCACCATGTTGGCCAGGCTGGTCTTGAACTCCTGCTCTCAAATGATCCACCAACCTTGGCCTCCCAAAGTGCTGGGATTACAAACATGAGCCACTGTGCCCGGCCTTTGAGTTTTCTTTTATTCCGGCTGCATACCTCCCAGTTAATCTGACATCTCTCTCACTTCATTAAACTGGCTCCAACTGGTAATACGTCATCAAATTCAAAAGAAATGCGACCCACTACCAAAATCCAGATCTGAAAACATTTAACCTTAGACTGTGGTTCAAGGTACAAAGAAAGCTAATATCTAACAAAGCCTTGGTATAGTGTGTTCCTTGAGTCAACGTTTGAGAAACTGAATGACATAGAGCTGTGTGAAAGTTTAGGGGTAAAAGTGTATTTGATTGAATGTAATTAATGTGTTTTTCTGAATGATTTTCTTACAGTTCATAATGAACCTTCTAATTTTACAGTAATTTTCTTGGCCTTGATTTTCTGATCTGTCTTAATTTAGCTGTCAATACTATGAGTAACAGAATTCAGTTTCATTGGTGATCTTTGAAAGAGAAATTCCAAAAATAAAGGGCTATAAGCACCTCCTACAAAAAGATTCCTGCAGCTGTTTCATCTAATATGGATCTGATAGGTTTCCTTTATGTCCAGTTCTTCCTTTCTCAACATTTTCTCTGATTTTCAGGCACATGCAAATAGACTTTTCAGTGCTACAGCTTCTCTGACTTAGATTTTCTATTTCCCTTGTGTTTGTGCCAATTAAAACAAGACTCAGTCTGTGCTTGTGACATATTTTTGGAAATTCATTGTGTAACAAATATTGACATTCTCTTGTATTATTTTCCCTGAGTCTTTACCCGCCTCATCACAATTCTTGCCTTTCTTTTCTTTGAAGTCTGTGTGTTTCATATGTTTTGAAAACTTCTGTCACATATTTTAGTTATTATAATGGATAACTGCATTGAGGAGAAAGCTCTAAATCATAGGCTTGGAATGACTAGTTCTAGAAGCATTTCCTAAAGCACATGCCCCTCCTCAATAGACATTTCTCTGCCATTTATTTTGTGCAGCAGTTCATATTTGTGGCCTGATGCTATCTCTTTTCTCAGAAATTTCAATAAGTATTTCAACTTGAGTAATCATTTATAGAAACATAATGTAGTGGACATTCAATAATAAACTATTGCCATGACATTGAATTGTCTTATGATCTTTGGTGGAAGCCGTGTGAATATTTACATTGTCAGGATCATGCACCTACCCTTTATGTTCTGCCTTCCTTTCTCTTTTCTTTTCTTTTTTTTGAGACAGAGTCTCACTCTGTTGCCCAGGCTGGAGTGCATTGGCATGGTCTCACCTCACTACAACCTCTGCCTCCTGGATTCAAGCGATTCTTCTGCCTCAGCCTCTTGAGTATCTGGGACTACAGGTGTGCGCCACCACACCTGGCTAATTTTTGTGTTTTTAGTAGAGAGGGGGTTTCACCATATTGGCCAGGCTGGTCTCGAACTCCTGACCTTGTGATTCGCCCACCTCAGCCTCCCAAAGTGCTGGGATTACAGGCGTGAGCCACCATGCCCAGCCTGCTTTCCTTTCTCATAATGTGATTTTCATGTACACATGTCTCTGCGTTTTTCAGCTTGAGATAAAAACTTGCTATCTTTTGGGCATTTCTTTGATATATCATCTCCAAAGTGACTTATTAAGTAAAAAATATAAACTATTTTATCATTTCCTGGAATGCTTTTGCTACAAGTAACAGAAAATTATATCTCAATTGGCTTGAACAACAAGAAAACAATATAATTGCCCATAACAAGAAATCCTGTGGTAGGGCTGCTATGGAGTTGTTTAATTTTACAACACAGTGACATCCTCAAGGGCCCAGTTTGCTTCCATGTTTTCGTTCTGCCATCTTTGGGGGAACATGTGTGTCATGAACGATGTTCTCATGGTCACAAAATGGCTGCCACAGCATAAACATCACCGTACCTCACAGATATGACAATGTTCAGTGGAAGAAGAGAAGGAAGTTTCTTCATCTGTATCTCTTTTAACGAGCAAGAAAATATTAGAGATTCCTCATCAGTCTCTGTTTCATTGTTCATTCAACATTTCTTTGGCCAGTCCCTTTCCTAAACCAGTCCCTGGCAAGGGACATAGGATTTCTACCATAAATTTAGTATGGGTTCTGTTCTACAGAGTAAGAGTGCTTTCTGCTACATGTCCTTTGACATGTGGCCTAGGTTATTATTATCTCAAGAGGCAAAACCGCTTTATAGTACCAACCTGCAGTCTAATAAGTGTGTTTGTTCCCTGACAAAGCTAAGTTTCTATATGTTTTTGCTTATTATTATAAATTTGAAGGGTCCTTGTATAATGAAAATGTTGTTGTAATTTATGTTTCTTTAGTGATAACAAAGTCATATGCAGTCTTTTTAGAATGAGTTAGTTTGTTTTCATTTCCTCTAGTGTTTTACCTACACTGAATTTGAAGACTCCATTCTAACCAATTTTATATAGTCATTGTGCCAGGATATTTGCCACCACTCATTATTCTGTAACATTTTTGAGTCACAGACCATATCTACTAAATAAGCCAATATTCCAAAAGTCTTCCTTATAAGATGTTAACATTTAAAAGTAGGTGAAAATAAAAGAAAGAAAAGGAAGGAAGGGAGGGAAGAAGGAAGGCAAGAAGGAAGAAAGGGAGGGAGGGAGGAAGGAGGAAGGAAGGAAGAAAGGAAGGAAGGAAGGATCGAAGGGAGGGAGGGAGGAAGGAAGGAAAAGAAGGGAAGGAAGGGAAAGGAAGGGAAGGGAGGAAGGAGGAAGGGAGGAAGGAAGGAAGAAAGGAAAAGAAAAAGCAAGCAAACAAAGAAGTAAAGGGATAGTAATGTAGTTTGGTTGTATCCCCACCCAAATCGTATCTTTGAATTGTAGCTCCCATAATTCCCATATGTTGTGGGAGGGACCTGGTGGGAGATAATTGAATCATGGGGGTGGTTTCCCCCACTGTTCTCATGTTAGTGAATAAGTCTCACAAGATCTGGTGGTTTTATAAGGGGAAACCCCTTTTGCTTGGCTCTCATTCTCTCTTGTCTGCCTCCATGTAAGATGTGCCTTTTGCCTTCTGCCATGATTGTGAGGCCTCCCCAGCCAAGTGGAACTGTGAGTCCATTAAACCTCTTTTCGTTTATAAATTACCCAGTCTCAGGTATATCTTTATCAGCAGCATGAAAACAGACTAATACAGATGTGTTGAGAGGTCAAAAATTCTAGATACTTTGGGATTGAAAGACATATTGAATCTGGAGCGAAAAGGACACCCCATTTAACAAACTGCCAAATGCCCCTCTCCCAAGGGCCCCTCCCTTCCCAGCTTTATCTGAACATCAGATTGTGCCATCTTGTTGTCTTGCCCAATAATGATTGGCAAGGCAAGCAGCTGGGACTATCTACTCGTAGCTTGTCACAAATGTGCTCCAACTCCAGAGGATGGTACAGTAATTTCCTCCCTTTTTCTTTCGGGTTGTGCTTTCTGCTCCTCAAAAGTTCTGCTCTCCTGTGATCAAGATGGTAAGTCCTGTTTCATGCTCTTGCCCCTTTGGAATTGTGCCTCCAAATTCCATTTGCCTGGAACAGTCACATTCTTCAGAGTGATGGGCCTCAACCACAAAACAGCAACAGCAAAAAACATTTTTCTCTAATATTTGTTACTCCAAATAGGTCATCTTCAATATGTTATTGTGGTAAGAGGTTCTTCTCAGGAGTGTTTGCTGCTGTCAGGGGTAACATGGTGAAGGACAGAGCGAGCTCTGCCATGCTCCAGTCTCAGCTGGCTGTGTGGATTCCACCCAGGAAAACCCTGCCAGCTTCTCCTACTGCGGGTCCATTACAGTCTGTCCATTCTTGTCCCATGGAAGATGTAAGTTGCCATAGATGGCTGCCCCTTCCACCATTCGCCACGTGGGCATGTAGGTCACATCTTAGTATGTCCCTAAAGATCCCTCTCCTAATCTAAATGCTGAACTTCCACGTCAGTTAAGATTGTTTCTCTAAACACACACCAAAAGGAGAAAACATAGTTACTTCCTAAATTCTTATATCCGAATGGAAATAATTTTGGGAATAACAAACTCCTTACGTTTACTACTCTTCCACTGTTTAAGTCACTGTTTTCTTTTTTCTTTCTTTCTTTCTTTCTTTCTTTCTTTTTTTTTTTTTTTTTTTTTTTTTTGTGGCAGGGTCTCACTCTGTCACCCAGGCTGGAGTGCAGTGGTATGATTTTGGCTCACTGCAACCTCTGCCTCCTGGGTTCAAGTGATTCTCGTGCCTCAGCCTCCCGAGTAACTGGGGTTATAGAGCCCAGCTAATTTTTCCATTTTTGGTAGAGACAGGGTTCCAGCCATGTTGGCAAGGCTGGTCTCGAACTCCTGATCTCCAGTGATCCGCCTGTCTCAGCCTCCCAAAGCACTGGGACTACAGGCGTGAGCCACCGTGCCTTGCCTGAATATATTGTTTTCTCAGGGATTGGCTAGATGTCTTCATGAAGATGCAACAGGCTGCACTTCAGTGTGTCAGAACAGGTGTGGCACAGTGAGCCCACATATTTCTGTATACTGTCATCAAAGCTCTTTCCATTAGTGACCCTATGTAAGGGTACCCCAAGTTGATCCTAGTCTAAAAAGCAGGGTCTCAGGGCAGAGTTCAGAGCCAGCTCCTCAGATTCTTAGTCCTTGCTTCAAGAGCTACCTTTAAAATGGCTCAAAAATTCAACCGTCTGTCGAAGTAAAAGTGAAGCCATCTGGCTAGGTTGAACAAAGGCAGCTTCGCTTTACTGCAATAGGCATCAGACCAAAGCCACAGATCATTTGGGTGTGGGAATGTAAAGCTGAGTCAGTGACATTGCCAGAAAATGGCACATTTGCCAGAATACTTTGCCTTTTGTTCCTTGTGAGATAAACGTGAGCTCAGAATCCTGTAAATCTGTGGTAATATTTTTACTCTGGGAGAAAAAAATTAGAAGACAACGTTGAGAGGCTTTTTCCACATATTCCAAATTTCCTTTTGGTGCCGAGTAATTTGTTTTCAACTAGTGTAAGAGGGCCATCTTGGGCTAGTAGGGAAGTCCTCTAAGTTAGGGCCCAGGGATATGGGCTCCCTAGGGCAATTACCCCTTACCTCTGTTTCTGACTGTTGGGGGATCTTGAAGCAGCTCGCCTGGGGTGGGACTGGTGCAGAGAGCAACATTTCTGCATCTCTGGTTGGGAAGGGAGCCAGGTTATTTTTTTAAGTGCTACCTACTGACAACATTTTCTCTATGTCTCAGTTTTTCTTCTTCCTCTAAGAGCTTTTTATTATAGCCTTAACCATCATCACATTTTTTTCTTTTTTCTTTTTTCTTTTTTCTTTTCTAAGATGGAGTCTCCCTCTGTCACTCAGGCTGGAGTGTGGTGGCGTGATCACGGCTCACTGCAGCCTCAATTTCCTGGGCTCAAGGCATCCTCTCACCTCAGCCTCCCGAGTAGCTGGGACTACAGGCAAGCACCACCACACCCAGCTAGTTTAAATTTTTTTTTTTTTTTTTATAAGAGACGGGGCCTCCCTTTGTTGCCTAGGCTGGTCTAGAACTCCTGGACTCAAGCAATCCTCCTATCTTGGCCTCCCAAGGTGTAAGGATTACAGGCATGAGCCACCACACTTGGCCACCACATATCTTTAAGATTATGAATAAAAAGGTGTCACTTTCGAAGATTCTCAGAGGGAGTAACTCCTCCCCCTAATACTGAGCTGCAGTCCATCTTAAGCCTTGCTGGTGTACATCTCAAAGAAGAAGATATCGAGGGTAGCTTGTGCAACGTAGCTCGGGTGGCCACTAAGGAAAGAGCAAACAGCTCTATGGCTGCAGACATCAGGCTTTAAATGACACCAGGATGGTGAATGACCTAGGAACATAAACAAAGGGATGTCTCAGCTGGGACATAATCGCATCCTGGAATGCCTCAAGGCAGTTTTGTAGAGGAAGAATAGACATATGTTTGACTCTAGAAGGCCATGCTAGGACCAGTAGTTACATAAAGTTAAATTCTAGCTCAGTATCAAGAAGAACATTCTGACCTGAAAGTTGCTAAAAATGGAATGGGCTGTGTATTGGTTTCTTAGGACTGCCATAGCAAAGTACCACATATTGGGTGGCTTGAAACAACCTTGTTTTTTTCTGAGTGGAAATTAATTTCTTCTCTCACAGTCCTGGAGCCTAGAAGTCCAAAATCAAGGTGTTGGCAGGGCTATACCCTCTCTGAAGGTCTAGGGGTGCTTCCTGGCCTCTCTCAGCTTCTGCCCCGAAGCATTGCTTGGCTTGTGGTAGCATAACTGTCATCTCTGCCTCTGTCTCCATGTAGCCATCTTCTTGGCTGTCAGTCTCTTCTTATTAAGGACTCCCAGTTATATTGGATTAAGGCCCACCTTGATGACCTCATCGTAACTTGGCTACATTTGCAAAGATCCTATTTCCACATAAGATCATATTTTGAGGTACTAGGGGTTACGATTTCAAAATATCTTTTTAATTTTATTTACTTTCTTTATTTATTTTGAGACAGGGTCTACTTCTGTCGCCCAGGCTGGAGTGCAGTGGTGTGATCACAACTCACTGCAGCCTTCCTGGGCTCAAGTGATCCTTCTATCTCAGCCTCCTGAGTAGTTGGGACTGCAGGCATGTACCACCACAACCAGCTAATTTTTGTATTCAAAGTATCTTTTTGAGGAACACAGTTCAATCCATAACAGGCTGTCTCTATCAAACTGAGTTCCTTATCCCTGGAAGTGTGCAAATGTAATCAGAGTTTTTCAAAATACTTGAAGAGGTGTAAGCGCTAAAGAGAGAATGAAACTAGCCAGGCGTGGTGGCTCATGCCTGTAATCCCAGCACTTTGGGAGGCCGAGGCGGGCAGATCACCTGAGGTCGGGAGTTCGAGACCAGCCTGACCAACATGGAGAAACACCGTCTCTACTAAAAATACAAAATTAGCCAGGCGTGGTGGCACATGCCTATAATCCCAGCTACTAGGGAGGCTGAGGCAGGAGAATCACTTGAACCTGGGAGGCGGAGGCTGCGGTGAGCCGAGATCGTGCCATTGCACTCCAGCCTGGGCAACAAGAGTGAAACTCCGTCTCAAAAAAAAAAAAAAAAAAAAGAGAATGCAACTAGATGACTTCTAGCATCTCTTCTGACCATAGCATTTCCTAATGCTATGAGTCCTGTAGTAAATGACTCTACTAAATCCTGGGACCACACCTGGGAGGACCACACAGTCTTGGTGAAATGTCACATGCACAGAAGCATAGTCTAGCTTCCAAAAACCATTCAAAGGAGTTTCAATCTTTTCTTTTAAATTCATATATATATATAGAGAGAGAGAGAGAGAGAGAAAGAAGGAGAGGAGAGAGAGAGAGAGAGAGCAGAGAGATTTTATTTGGGCCAAGCCTGGGGACTGCAACCCAGGAGCATAGATTCAAGTTGCCCTAAATATACACTCCCTCCTTTTAATTCTTGAAGAACATCAATGAAGATTCCTTTTTCTGTCCCCTGCAGCTGCTCCTCTTGGAGTCTCTCTGTTCAGTACTCTTTTGGTCACACATGACAGAATCCTAATTCAAAGTGCCTTAAAAAAAAAAGATAATATCTTCTTGCAAGTTTCAAAAGTCCAGGAGTTGTTGTTTTGGCTTGGACTCCATTTCCCAGCTTTGCCTTCCTCTCTGTGGGCTTTCTCTTCTGCATAGTGTTTCCCCTAAGAGGTGGCCACCAGGACTCCCAGGCGTTATTTAGCAATTGAGCAATTTGGCAAACTCATTGAGAAAAGTTTCCTTTTTCCAGCATTCTAAGGGAAGTCCCAGGGTTGGCTCTCATTGGGCCAACTCTGTCACCTGCATTTATCACATGCCCATCCCTAAACTTGTCAGTGGGACTCTGACCACCTCCTGAGGAAGGAAACTTAGGAATGGAGGCACCTCTATGTGAGTTGCATAAACTAGGAATAGAAGAGGGTAGCAGCCCAAAGGGAAACTGGAGTGCTATTAACATAATAAGGGGGAGTCCGTGTTGGGAGGGCCAAAGGCCAAAACAATCACTGTCTACTCTGATTCCTCCCCTCAAACCACTGTTCTCTCTCCTTCCTCTCCTCATTCTCCCTCCCCTTCCTCTCTCCCTTTCTTCTCTCCCTCTCTGTTTCTCTCTCTCTCCTTCCCTCTCTCTCTCCCTCTTCTTTTTCACTCTCTTTCTCTCTGTCCCCCTTTCTTCTCCTCCTCTCTCTTTTACTCTCTCCCCCTCTTTTTCTCCCCTCACATCTGTCTTCATCTCTCCCTCTCTCTCACCCTCTTCCTCCTCTCCCTCAAGTCTAGGCAGCTCAGCCTCTGTCTTTTTTCTCCTTTCTTTTTCCCCCTGCCTCTCCAGCTTATCTCTTCCTACTTATTTTCCCAATTCAGTTTTATAAATACCTAGCTACTGGGCTGGCAAATACTGAACTCTCCCTTAAGGGTAAGGAAGGGAAAGAAATGGAGCCTGCCAGTGCCAGGTTCCTTCAGCAGCTGAGGGGAGGGAGGAGAGGAGGAACTCCCATTGGTAACTTTTATTCCCATCGTATATCAAATCATCAGAGTGATCCTGTGTCATTTTGAGTTGTGAGTGCTTTCAAAATTTGCATTTGTGTCCAGGACAGAGATAGATGAATTTGCACATGATGGCAGAGGAAGACTTTGGGATGTATCCACTTTGATGCTAAGTTATGGATACATCCCAAAAGACTAGACAAACAGTATCTGTGTTTTAGCTTCCAGACTTCTGTAGCGGGTCCAGCCAAACTCCCAAATGAGTTTTTAAACTTGAGAAACCTCAAGCTTTTTTGTTTCCAATCATACAAGCACTCTTGAATTGAAAGCAACACTGGGTCATAAAGCAATATGAAAACTACATAACTAATATCTTGATCCATCTGCTTTCAGCACATTTAGCCCCACAGCAGTTTAGACTCAAATCCTCTAAACAAACCAACTCCCTTACCCCACTCACAAACAGCCTGCCAAGAGCATTGAGCGCCCAGTCCCTGGACTCCATCCTGACCACCTCCTACTCCCCCGTCCTGCATCACTGGTCTTGCTTTGGTCATCTCTGTGTTCTCCATTGCGCTGTCTCCCCTCCACCACCCCATACCCACAGGCTTGGTGAGTTGTCCCCCAACACTCACATTTAGACTCTCCCTTCCTCAAGCCCCCTTGCTCTCTGACTCTGCTGGGAGGCTCTGATCCTGAGCCCTGCCATGGACCTGGTTCTGAGAGTTGACCTTTGCCCCACACCCATCAGCTGCGAGTCAGGGGCTCTCTTGTTCTATGCCTTGACCTGGTGGTACCCAAGTGTATTCATTTGCTAGAATTCATTTGCCATAACAGAATACCACAGCATGTCTACAAGCCACCAGGGCTGCCATTTATAACTCTGAGTGGATGATTACCCTAAGACCCTTCTGGAACTTTCCAGACAATTCTTTTAAAAATATTCTCTTTTATAGGCTTCTACTTGATTCAAGTGAGTTTCCTGAATGGCTGGGTGAGCTCCCATAGGTGACCTGACACTACCACAGCCCTCTCCCACCCAGGGACTGGAGAGGAAGCTCTGGCAGGACACCCAGAACTCAGGGTGGAAATGGAACATCCTGGCCACCTACCCAGGAGAGGCCTCATGTAGTAAGAAAAGGGAGAGGAAGAAGCAGTGCTGGAAATCAGATTATCCAGACAGAAAACCACCTCCCAGACTGCCTAATGGCAGGGGGTGGGTCTTTCCATCTTAATCTCTCCAACCCAAGCACCATGCCTGCAACACAACAGAAATGCAAGGAATGCAGTTGAGGTGGTGCATTAGTCTATTCTCACGCTGCTAAAAAAGACATACCCAAGATTGGGTAATTTATAATGGAAAGAGATTTAATTGGCTCACAGTTCCACATGGCTAGGGAGGCCTCACAATCATGACAGAAGGCGAAGCAGGAGCAAAGTCACATCTTACGTGGCGGCAGGCAAAGAGAGCATGTGCAGGGGAACTCCCCTTTATAAAACCATCAGATCTCATGAGACTTATTCACTATCATGCGAACAACATGAGGAAGACCCGTCTTCATGACTCAGTTACCTCCCACCAGGTCCCTCCCATGGCGTGGGCATTATGGGAGCTACAATTTGAGATTTGGGTGGGGACACGGCCAAACCATATCAGATGGGGAGTGATGTGAGCACAGCTACATTTCTGAAAAATAATGATGGTCATGGAATGGAAGACAGATCTGAGCTGAGGACCTTGGAGGCCTGAACTGGTGCACTTGCCATGGGGATGGAGAGGAAGGATGAGGCAGGAAAGATGCTGCAGGTCCCAGCTTCTCCATGAATCCAAGGGCTTTGCTCTCCACTCTGCCTTCAGCCTAGTGACACAATTTATACAGCAAGAGAAGGAATGTCACAGACCACCAAATGGGTAGCTGACCCTTCCAAGAGCACAAAGACTCTAAGTATGTCCCTGTCACCACCTGCTGTTTTAACGACTAGTTGTTCAATACATCTCCTCTGGATGGAAACTAGATCCAAGACAGTGACTTTGGGTTTTGTTTAATTTTATGTCACATTTTTAGGGAGCAAATGTTAAATATGTTTCCAGCCTAGTAAAATAAGGGTGGCAAACGTAATCATTAGTGTATGTGGAGAATATAACAGGATCTTTTATTGGACCCGAAAAGGGGCCCCACTGAATGGCAATATCTGTGAAATAATTGGAGAGGAAACCAAGTTTTAAGCTGTTAGTTCTCTAACCTTTGAGTAGGGAAAAGGAACAGTCCCTTGAACTTGCTGCAAGTCTCATGGTTGTCTAAAAAGGCTTTAATTTCTGAGGACTGGCACAGGCCAGCCAAAACAAACCATTTCCAAAGTTAGTTTGGGCCTCAAGGGTCCTATAAAACTCATTTTAAACAATGTACCATGATCCTTTTTTGCTCTTATTTTGTGCAATTGGAGTCCGCTTCCTTCTTCATATACAGAAGGATGTTTAAAATGCACCTTTGAGAGTAGGGTGTTGAAACACCCAGTTTTCTGACCCACTCTCAGATGCTATGACGGAGAAAAGCTCTTTTCTCCTTCAAGAGAGGTCCAAGCTCCTGAGTGTACTGTGGTAGCTGGAAAGCTATTGCAGCTTCATGCCCAGATATGCTCTGTGTGTGCACATGCACGTGGGTGTGTGCATGGGCTGTGCACATGTATGTGTGTGGGTTGGCATGTGTACACACAAGCCTGCACATAAATATCTAAGAGTGCATGTGTGTGTGCATGTGTGTACATAAGAACATATGGCCCAGGTGTGGTAGTTCACGCCTGTAATCCCAGCACTTTGGGAAGCTGAAGCAGGTGGACCGCTTGAATCCAGGAGTTCAAGACCAGCCTGGCCAACATGATGAGACCCCGTCTCTACTAAAAATACAAAATTTAACTGGGCGTGGTGGCATGTACTTATAGTCCCAGCTACCCAGGAGGCTGAGGTGGAAGGATCACTTGAGCCCAGGAGGTTGAGGCTGCAAGTGAGTCATGATCACTCCACTGCATGCCAGCCTGGGTGACAGAGCAAGAGCCTCTCTTGAAAAAATAAATAAATATCTAATAAAGTAATAATAAATAAATAAATAAATATTGATTCCATCACTTGTTAGCTCAGTCATTTTAACTTTTGCAAGCCTGTTTTCTCATCTGCAGGGTGGGGATAATATTGTGTCTACCTCATCATGTCGTATGAGGATTAAGTAAGGTAATACACATAAAGGCTATATATAGTACGTCCTCTGGACAGTCTCGCTGTCATTACTGCTACTATTGCAGCCCCACTGGCAAACAGAGCAAGGGGGTTGAGAAGACATGGGGCCACACTGGCAAGACATTGAGAGTTTTATATACATATATATATATATATCTGAGGTCCTTTAACATCCACTCAGAGGCACTCAGAGAGGACTACCCTACTCAAGGAGAAATAGTTGGGGTTGCAGGAGAGGTTTCCAATAACCTATGGGTGAGTTTGAGAAAAATAACTTATCCAAAAGACGGACCTTCCTGTTTCCCAATGAGCTCTCCTCAGAGAGAGGAGCAGAGGGAGAGGGAATTGCCCTCTATTTGGAGGCCCCAGGGACTGGTCCTCACAGCTATCCCAAGGAAGAAAAAGCTCAGGACCAAGGAAGAGCCACCACCTGGAGTGGGGAGGGTGGGACGGGGTTGCATCCTGCCCTCCTCCTTCAAACCCGGGGCAGAGCTTCCCATCCAGAGGAAGCAGGCCCCATCAGCTTATCCTGGGGTGGGGCTTCCTAAAGCCAAGTGTTTAAAGGCAAATCATTGTTCTGAAGTTCCGCTAAGTTTTAATGCCCACCCTGCTGAGAAATCCTCCAAGAACAAAGTGAGATTTTAAAAATCCACAGGGTTACTTGGAGCCAAAGGCAATTAGGAAGAAGAGAAATAACTGGCCAAGTCTCACTGTGATGGCTCTCTGTGCAGAGACTCTAGTGAGGAAGAGAGCTAACCCCATTCTTTTTGTTGTGATCAAGCAAGATGATTTCCCAGTGGGCCAATCTTTTTCCTATAAAATGAGGTTGATATGATTTTGTCCAGGAAGAAGTCTGGTTTAGGAAAAGCAGAGGCATTCTTGTCTCCTTCAGTCCCAGCTTAGTGGCTACTGACTGTGAGACCATGACAATTTATTTTCCAACTCAGAGCCTCGTATCTCTCCTTGAAACCCAAAAGGCCAGGCTCCAGACTTCCTCAAAGTTCCTTGGCTGTGTCTATGACAGTGGGCTGATGAGGGTAGAGGCAGGGGTGTGATGAGGAAAATAACCAGGATGGATAGGAAGGCTGGAAGGCTGAGAAGGGTCTGCTAAAGTCCCAGCAAACAAAAGCGAACACTCAATAGCCACGGAGGGTACCTCACCATGTCCTCTCCAGAAGCCAGGCTACATAGGTCATCATCTGGGATCTTATTTTTCTGAATTGTTTGTGGCTCAGCTCTTCTTAATATAGTACTTTCTGACCGGGGCGGGGCGGGGGTGGGTAGCCTGTAGTCTCAGCTACTCAGGAGACTAAGGTGGGAGGATTGCTTGAGCCCAGGCATTCAAGGCTGCAGTAAGCTATGATTGCACAACTGCCGTCCAGCCTGGGTGACAGTGAGACGCTGTCTCAAAACAAAAAAAAAAAAAAAAAAAAAAGGATAGTCCATTCTAGCTGCCCAATGTGCATCACCTTGTGAGGCAGTAAGAACCATGATCAGGAAAAGGCAATGTCATCCATCAGGTGACTTTGTAGAGGAGGCTTCTGCCCTGATGGGAGAGTAGCTTAGGCAGCCTCAAGGCCCCTTCCACTTCAATTTGGGAAATATTTAATGAGCTCCCACTGTGTGCCAGCCCAGGCTGTGCTGACTGAGGCCTGGGGTGGGACAGCAGGGAGGACAGTCCCTATCTTCAAAGTACTCAGGGTCTGGCTGGGCACGGTGGCTCACGCCTGTAATCTCAGCACTTTGGGAGGCTGAGGTGGGTGCATCACCTGAGATCAGGAGTTTGAGACCAGCCTGGCCAACATGGCGAAATCCCATCTCTACTAAAAATACAAAAATCGGCTGGGCTTGGTCACGTGCACTTGTAATCCCAGCTACGTGGGAGGCTGGGTCAGGAGGATCACTTCAACCTGGGAGGTGGAGATTACAGTGAGCCAGGATCGCACCAAGATCACACCACTGCACCACTCCAGCCTGGGTGACAGAGCAAGACTGTCTCAAAATAAATAAATAAATAAAATAAAAATAAATAAAAATAAAAAAATGTGCTCAGGATCTCACCACCCAGACATGGTCTAGTCTACTCCACCCATGTGGTTCCTGCCTCTCCAGTTTAGGGGGATGGACTGAGGCCTGGGACCATCTGTTCCCAGTGCCCTCTGCCTTCTCTCTTGTAGCATTCTTCTTTTCTCCTTCGGCACTCTCTGAAGTTCCTGTCGCCCAAACCTTCCTGCCCAGAACTAACACTTCTCATTTAACAGACACTTGGATGAGACTAACTGTGTATAAGCCCAGTTCCTGCCCACAGGTGCTTTGCCTGGAGAATGGCCCGCTGAAGCAGCATCGACCAGGAAACACCATGAGACACATGTCAGGGCTCTCCCTGCCCAGGCCCTAATTTGTGTCCCACTAAATGGGGCCATGATCAGAACTGTGAGTTCCCAGCAGAGGGTGGAGGTGGAGATGCCACAATGGGGCTGAGCTAAGACATCAACAAGGAGGAGCTGGCAGCAGAAGGCTGAGTCCCAGGATCCCCTGTGTACTTAGCTTACACAAATTTGAGTGTAGATTCTTTCTTTTCTTTTTTTTTTTTTAAAAAAGACTGAAATTTTTGTATTTATTGAGTGGAACATTCCATTTTTTCTCTATTTTTTTTTCTTTTTTTTATTATACTTTAAGTTTTAGGGTACATGTGCGCAACGTGCAGGTTTGTTACATATATATACATGTGCCATGTTGGTGTGCTGCACACATTAACTCGTCATTTAAAATCAAGGATATCTCCTAATGCTACCCCTCCCCCCTCCCCCCACGCCACAACAGGCCCCAGTGTGTGATGTTCCCCTTCCTGTGTCCATGTATTCTCATTGTTCAATTCCCACCTATGAGTGAGAACATGTGCTGTTGGGTTTTTTGTTCTTGCGATAGTTTGCTGAGAATGATGGTTTCCAGCTTCATCCATGTCCATACAAAGGACATGAACTCATCATTTTTTATGGCTGTATAGTATTCCATGGTGTATGTGTGCCACATTTTCTTAATCCAGTCTATCATTGTTGGACATTTGGGTTGGTTCCAAGTCTTTGCTATTGTGAATAGTGCCGCAATAAACATATATGTGCATGTGTCTTTATAGCAGCATGATTTCTAATCCTTTGGGTACATATCCAGTAATGGGATGGCTGGGTCAAATGGTATTTCTAGTTCTAGATCCCTGAGGAATCGCCACACTGACTTCCACAATGGTTGAACTAGTTTACAGTCCCACCAACAGTGTAAAAGTATTCCTATTTCTCCACATCCTCTCCAGCACCTGTTGTTTCCTGACTTTTTAATGATCGCCATTCTAACTGGTATGAGATGGTATCTCATTGTGGTTTTGATATGCATTTCTCTGATAGCCAGTGATGATGAGCATTTTTTCATGTGTCTTTTGGCTGCATAAATGTCTTCTTTTGAGAAGTGTCTGTTCATATCTGTCGCCCACTTGTTGATTGGGTTGTTTGTTTTTTTCTTGTAAATTTGTTTGAGTTCATTGTAGATACTGGATATTAGCCCTTCGTCAGATGAGTAGATTGCAAAAATTTTCTACCATTCTGTAGGTTGCCTGTTCACTCTGATGGTAGTTTCTTTTGCTGTGCAGAAGCTCTTTAGTTTAATTAGATCCCATTTGTCAATTTTGGCTTCTGTTGCCATTGCTTTTTGTGTTTTAGACATGAAGTCCTTACTCATGCATACGTCCTGAATGGTATTGCCTAGGTTTTCTTCTAGGGTTTTTATGGTTTTAGGTCTAACATTTAAGTCTTTAATCCATCTTGAATTAATTTTTGTATAAGGTGTAAGGAAGGGATCCAGTTTCAGCTTTCTACATATGGCTAGCCAGTTTTCCCAGCACCATTTATTAAATAGGGAATCCTTTCCCCATTTCTTGTTTTTGTCAGGTTTTTCAAAGATCAGATAGTTGTAGATATGTGGCATTATTTCTGAGGGCTCTGTTCTGTTCCATTGGTCTATATGTCTGTTTTGGTACCAGTATCATGCTGTTTTGGTTACTGTAGCCTTGTAGTATAGTTTGAAGTCAGGTAGCGTGATGCCTCCAGCTTTGTTCTTTGGGCTTAGGATTGACTTGGTGATGCGGGCTCTTTTTTGGTTCCATATGAACTTTAAAGTAGTTTTCTCCAATTCCGTGAAGAAAGTCATTGGTAGCTTGATGGGGATGGCATTGAATCTATAAATTACCTTGGACAGTATGGCCATTTTCACGATATTGATTCTTCCTACCCATGAGCATGGAATGTTCTTCCATTTGTTTGTATCCTCTTTTATTTCATTGAGCAGTGGTTTGTAGTTCTCCTTGAAGAGGTCCTTCAGGTTCCTTGTAAGTTGAATTCCTAGGCATTTTATTCTCTTTGAAGCAATTGTGAATGGGAGTTCACTCATGATTTGGCTCTCTGTTTGTTATTGGTGTATAAGAATGCTTGTGATTTTTGCACATTGATTTTGTATCCTGAGACTTTGCTGAAGTTGCTTATCAGCTTAAGGAGATTTTGGACTGAGACAATGGGGTTTTCTACATATACAAGCATGTCATCCGCAAACAGGGACAATTTGACTTCCTTTTTTCCTGATTGAATACCCTTTATTTCCTTCTCCTTCCTGATTGCCCTGGCCAGAACTTCCAACACTATGTTGAATGGGAGTGATGAGAGAGGGCATCCCTGTCTTGTGCCAGTTTTCAAAGGGAATGCTTCCAGTTTTTGCCCATTCAGTATGATATTGGCTGTGGATTTGTGATAGATAGCTCTTATTATTTTGAGATATGTCCCATCAATACCCAATTTATTGAGAGTTTTTAGCATGAAGGTTGTTGAATTTTGTCAAAGGCCTTTTCTGCATCTATTGAGATAATCATGTGGTTTTTGTCATTGGTTCTGTTTATATGCTGGGTTATGTTTATTGATTTGCATATGTTGAACTAGCCTTGTATCCCAGGGATGAAGCCCACTTGATCATGGTGGATAAGCTTTTTGATGTGCTGCTGGATTTGGTTTGCCAGTATTTTATTGAGAATTTTTGCATCGATTTTCATCAGGGATATTGGTCTAAAATTCTCTTTTTTTGTTGTGTCTCTGCCAGGCTTTGGTATCAGGATGATGCTGGCCTCATAAAATGAGTTAGGGATGATTCCCTTTTTTTCTATTGATTGGAATAGTTTCAGAAGGAATGGTACTAGCTCCTCCTTGTACGTCTGGTAGAATTCGGCTGTGAATCCATCTGGTCCTGGACTTTTTTTGGTTGGTAAGCTATTAATTATTGCCTCAATTTCAGAGCCTGTTATTGGTCTATTCAGAGATTCAACTTCTTCCTGGTTTAGTCTTGGGAGGGTGTATGTGTCGAGGAATTTATGCATTTCTTCTAGATTTTCTAGTTTATTTATGTAGAGGTGTTTATAGTATTCTCTGATGGTAGTTTGTATTTCTGTGGGATCGGTGGTGATATCCCCTTTATCATTTTTTATTGCGTCTATTTGATTCTTCTCTCTTTTCTTCTTTATTAGTCTTGCTACCGGTCTATCAATTTTGTTGATCTTTTCAAAAAACCAGCTCCTGGATTCATTGGTTTTTTGAAGGGTTTTTTGTGTCTCTATCTCCTTCAGTTCTGCTCTGATCTTAGTTATTTCTTGCCTTCTGTTAGCTTTTGAATGTGTTTGCTCTTGCTTCTCTAGTTCTTTTAATTGTGATGTTAGGGTGTCAATTTTAGATCTTTCCTGCTTTCTCTTGTGGGCATTTAGTGCTATAAATTTCCCTCTACACACTGCTTTGAATGTGTCCCAGAGATTCTGGTATGTTGTGTCTTTGTTCTCGTTGGTTTCAAAGAACATCTTTATTTCTGCCTTCATTTTATTATGTACCCAGTAGTCATTCAGGAGCAAATTGTTCAGTTTCCATGTAGTTGTGTGGTTTTGAGTGAGTTTCTTAATCCTGAGTTCTAGTTTGATTGCACTGTGGTCTGAGAGACTTTGTTATAATTTCTGTTCTTTTACATTTGCTGAGGAGTGCTTTACTCCCAACTATGTGGTCAATTTTGGAATAGGTGTGGTGTGGTGCTGAAAAGAATGTATATTCTGTTGATTTAGGATGGAGAGTTCTGTAGATGTCTATTAGGTCCGCTTGGTGCAGAGCTGAGTTCAATTCTTGGATATCCTTTAACTTTCTGTCTCGTTGATCTGTCTAATGTTGACAGTGGGGTGTTAAACTCTCCCATTATTATTTTGTGGGAGTCTAAGTCTCTTCGTAGGTCTCTAAGGACTTGCTTATGAATCTGGGTGCTCCTGTATTGGGTGCATATATATTTAGGATAGTTAGCTCTTCTTGTTGAATTGATCCCTTTACCATTATGTAATGGCCTTCTTTGTCTCTTTTGATCTTTGTTGGTTTAAAGTCTGTTTTATCCGAGAGTAGGATTGCAACCCCTGCCTTTTTTTGTTTTCCATTTGCTTGGTAGATCTTCCTCCATCCCTTTATTTTGAGCCTATGTGTGTCTCTGCATATGAGGTAGGTTTCCTGAATATAGCACACTGATAGATCTTGACTCTTTATCTAATTTGCCAGTCTGTGTCTTTTAATTGGAGCATTTAGCCCATTTACATTTAAGGTTAATATTGTTATGTATGAATTTTATCCTGTCATTATGATGTTAGCTGGTTATTTTGCTCGTTAGTTGATGCAGTTTCTTCCTAGCATCGATGGTCTTTACAATTTGACATGTTTTTGCAGTGGCTGGTACCGGTTGTTCCTTTCCACATTTAGTGCTTCCTTCAGGAGCTCTTTTAGGGCAGGCCTGGTGGTGACAAAATCTCCCAGCATTTGCTTGTCTGTGAAGTATTTTATTTCTCCTTCACTTATGAAGCTTAGTTTGGCTGGATATGAAATTCTGGGTTGAAAATTCTTTTCTTTAAGAATGTTGAATATTGGCCCCCACTCTCTCCTGGCTTGTAGAGTATCTGCTGAGAGATCAGCTGTTAGTCTGCTGGGCTTCCCTTCGTGGGTAACCTGACCTTTCTCTCTGGCTGCCCTTAAGATTTTTTCCTTCATTTCAACTTTGGTGAATCTGACAATTATGTGTCTTGAAGTTGCTCTTCTCAAGGAGTATCTTTGTGGTGCATTCTCTGTATTTCCTGAACCTGAATGTTAGCCTCTCTTGCTAGATTGGGGAAGTTCTCCTGGATAATATCCTGCAGGATGTTTTCCAACTTGATTCCATTCTCCCCGTCGCTTTCAGGTACACCAATCAGATGTAGATTTGGTCTTTTCACATAGTCCCATATTTCTTGGAGGCTTTGTTCGTTTCTTTTTCTTCTTTTTTCTCTAAACTTCTCTTCTTGCTTCATTTCATTCATTTGCTCTTCCGTCACTGATACCCTTTCTTCCATTTGATTGCATCGGCTACTGAGGCTTGTGCATTCATCACGTAGTTCTCGTGCCGTGGTTTTCAGCTCCATAGGTCCTTTAAGGACTTCTTTGCATTGGTTATTCTAGTTAGCCATTCGTCTAATCTTTTTTCAAGGTTTTTAGCTTCTTTGCCATGGGTTCGAATTTTCTCCTTTAGCTCGGAGTAGTTTGATCGTCTGAAGCCTTCTTCTCTCAACTTGTCAAAGTCATTCTTCGTCCAGCTTTGTTCCATTGCTGGTGAGGAGCTGCATTCCTTTGGGGGAGGAGAGGTGCTCTGATTTTTAGAGTTTCCAGTTCTTCTGCTCTGTTTTTTCCCCATCTTTGTGGTTTTATCTACCTTTGGTCTTTGATGATGGTGACGTACAGATGGGGTTTTGGTGTGGATGTCCTTTGTGTTTGTTAATTTTCCTTCTAACAGTCAGGACCCTCATCTGCAGGTCTGTTGGAGTTTGGTGAAGGTCCACTCCAGACCCTGTTTGCCTGGGTATCAGCAGCGGAGGCTGCAGAACAGCAGATATTGGTGAACAGCAAGTGTTGCTGCCTGATCATTCCTCTGGATGTTTTGTCTCAGAGCAGTAACGTGCCGTGTGAGGTGTCAGTCTGCCCCTACTGGGGGATGCCTCCCAGTTAGGCTACTCGGGGTTCAGGGACCCACTTGAGGAGGCAGTCTGTACATTCTCAGATCTCCAGCTGTGTGCTGGGAGAACCACTACTCTCTTCAAAGCTGTCAGACAGGGACATTTAAGTCTGCAGAGGTTTCTGCTGCCTTTTGTTTGGCTATGCCCTGCCCCCAGAGGTGGAGTCTACACAGGCAGGCAGGCCTCCTTGAGGTGCGGTGGGCTCCACCCAGTTCAAACTTCCTGGCCTCTTTGGTTACCTACTCGAGCCTCAGCAATGGCAGGCGCCCCTCCCCCAGCCTTGCTGCCGCCTTGCAGTTTGATCTCAGACTGCTGTGCTAGCAATGAGCAAGGCTCTGTGGGCGTAGGACCCTCTGAGCCAGGCACTGGATACAATCTCCTGGTGTGCCGTTTGCTAAGACCGTTGGAAAAGTGCAGTATTAGGGTGGGAGTGACCGGATTTTCCAGGTGCCGTCTGTAACCCCTTTCCTTGGCTAGGAAAGGGAATTCCCTGACCCCTTACGCTTCCCAGGTGAGGCGATGCCTCGCCCTGCTTCGGCTCACACTCGGTTTGCTGCATCCACTGTCCTGCACCCACTGTCCGACACTCCCCAGTGAGATGAACCCGGTACCTCAGTTGGAAATGCAGAAATCATTTGTCTTCTGCATCACTCATGCTGGGAGCCGTAGACTGGAGCTGTTCCTATTCGTCCATCTTGGCTCCACCTCTTTTCTTTTCTTTCTTTCTTTCTCTCTTCATCTCTCTCTCTTTCCTTTCTCTCTTATCCTCTCGCCTGCCTGCCTGCCTGCCTGCCTTCCATTTTCTCTCTCTTTCTTTCTTTTCTTTCTTTCTTTCCTTTCTTTCCTTCCTTCCTTCCTTCCTTCCTGTCTGTCTGTCTGTCTTTCTTTCTTTCTTTCTTTCTTTCTTTCTTTCTTTCTTCCTTCCTTCCTTCCTTCCTTCCTTCCTTTCTTTCTTTCTCTCTTTCCTCTCTCTTTCTTTACAAGATCTCACTCTGTCATGCAGTGTTGCAAACACAGCTCACTGCAGCTTCTACCTCCTGGGCTCAAGTGATGATCCACCTGCTTCAGCTTCCCAAGTAGCTGGAAATACAGGCTTAGACCTGTGCCACCATGCTCAGCTAATTTTTTTTGTTTGTTTTTAGAGATGGAGTCTCGCCATGTTGCCCAGGCTGGTCTCGAATTCCTGGGCTCAAGTAATCCTCCCACCTCAGCCTCCCAAAAGTGCTGGGATTACAGGCATGAGCTACCATTCCTGGCCCTGAGTGTATATTTCTAACTAAATTAATGAGAACAAGAGAGAAAAAAATATAAATTTATATAACATAAGTGATTCTGCCTGCCATTCCAATCTACATGTGCATCCTCTTGTGACAGACTGACTCTACTAAGTGCTTAACTGATGGCCACCTACATATTCCTGTCTTTGTTGCTAGTCAAGATCCTGTTTCATTCCTTTGTTCATCCTCCAGGTGGCCACATCCTGAGGGAAGGCTGAGACCTTCCTCAACCCAGGGGGTTAGTCTTGGTTCATTAACTCCAAGCCAGTTTTGATGATTCTATTCCCTTTCCTTTATTGGTTTAGGAGTAGGGTTATGCTGTATTTTTTATCAGTGAGACTTTGGGGGATCAGCTTTGGTGAGGGGTAGGGGGTGCTTTGGGGAAAGCTTCTTTTTTCTTATAAAGGGAGGAGGGGAGAATCCTCCCTTTTCCTGTCTCTGAACCTTTTAATGACACATGGAACTGCTGTGTCCATCTTGGGACATCAGAGGAAAGCCAAGAGAATTGCAGAGAGGTCAAACTGAGGCCATCAGGGCATTGAGCCACCGAATTAGCCACCTCTGGTGCCATACTACCTTGGGACTTGTTGTTACATGAGCCAATCAATCCTCTGTTGTTTAATCCTCCATTAAATAATCTTTCTACCACCTGCAGGTAAAAGCATTCTAAATGATACAGTATGAGGATGACTGTTCCCACAGTTGGTCTCAGCCTCTTGTATCTCTCAAAATCTGAGCATCAACAAATCCCAAGAAATTCTAGAGTTTCAAGATATATATTTTTGTACAACATGATTCTTAGTACAAGCCAACAACATCATCTGGTATTTAACATAAGAAAAGGAGGTCTGTTCCTAGGCTGGAACTTTTGGGTTTTAGTGAGGTATGACACTATATTGTACTTATTGGGAGATTTAAAGAGTTCTCAAGGGGAGTTTTGACTATGCAAACTTCTGCCTTTTCTCCTTAGAACCTAATCCTTTCCTGAGATGCCACTGTAGGGAACTGAAAAGAACTTTCCCTTTCACCCTGTGAAGGTTCACTGAAAAATCAACTCACGAAAGGCAGATTAATTGGTGGAAAGACATATACATTTGTTTAACATGTGCATGGGAGCCTTCAGAAGGAATACCCAAAGATATAGGTGAAATTGTCCATTTTTATACTTAGGTTCAACAAAGTTTGGACAGCCATGTAGATCTAAAAAGGATATGATCTAATGTTAATAGACAGAGTGAGGAAACCCAGCAAGGCCTGTCTGTCTAGATTCTTCTTGAGCATGCATCCTCTAAGCATGCATTCCTTCCTTCTGAGTGTGAGGCAGGACCCCTTCTGGAATGGGGGTCTTATGACCTATAGTCAAATTAGGTAGGTCAGATAATTTCTTCATGGCCAGTTGTTACACAGAAAGGTGGTGGGAAAGTTTGAGTTATACCTGCAGGTTTTATGGCTGGCGCTGGGGGAAAAAAGGGTTCTGGTTTCTGTGACTACCCCTTGGGGAACAGGGATTCTAGTTTCTATGGCTAGCCCTGGGGAAGAATGAGACTGAGAGACAGGAGGACAGAAGAATGTCAGAGAAAAACTGTTGTTTCTGAGGTTTTCATTTTAGGGTATGTTTTCTGAGTCCCAACACAACTAAATCGTGCAACTGGGCACAGTGGAAACAGAGAGTGGCCCAAAAGAAGTAGAAAGTATGAGCCATTCAAGACCAGCCTGGGCAACATGGTGAAACCTCATCTCTACAAAATTAATAATAATTATTATAATAATAATTAGATGTATTTAATAAAAAAGAAAAAGAAAGTATGGGCCATTATAACCTGGTTGAGGAGACAAAACTTAAATGGCAGGATTGATTTTGAGGCTAGAACACAGCAAATTTATCCAAAGGAGTCTCTATCATGGGACTTGGAGGTTGATGGGGAAGGTGAGTCTGGAAAGACTCCTTCTTCTCATGAGGCTGGCCTAGGCTATGCTGGTGTAATAAACAAACCCCAATCCTGTGGCTTCAAACAATAGCAGTTTAGTTCTCACTCATATTACATGGCCAAGGTGGGTTGCTTGTGTTTCTGTGCTGCATTGCCCTTGCACTGGGGTTTAGGCTAACAGAATTGCCACTATCTAGGATTGCCAGTTGCTGTGGTAGAGGGGCAGGGTCATGTGACCAGTTCTGGCCAATGGATGTGGGCGGCAGAGACATCTATTACTTCTGAGTTGGAGCATTTAACTGCTGATGTAGGACACCTTGCTGCCCACACCCAGTGGCCAGAACTGGTCACATGACCTCAGCAACTCTAAGGAGGCCAGGAAGTGAAATCTTGTTACATGTCTGCAAGAAGAAAGAACTGGGAATATTTGCGTGAGCGGCATTAATGGCCACCAGTCACCCTCTTTGTCCAGTGATCCATCTAAAATCTGTGTGGACAATGAGCAAGAACAAATTTCCACTTTCTTGCACATTCGGGTCCATTCAGACTCGTCTTTCTCTCTTACTCTGTTTTCACGTGGTGGTGCCTGGTGATTCCAGGGAGTGTGAGTACAGTCAGTGTCCTTCCATGCAGTGCTACTCTCTCCCTCTGAGGCTTTGACCCTTTACTTTTACTTTTATTTTATTTTTAGTACTAACCAAGGTCAGAGCTAAGGAAGTCACCCAGTGATTTTTTCTGGAATGCCATCCATTGCTGCTTCCCCAGGTCTCTTTAGCCGCCTGACGCCTTCATTGCTTAGTGTTACATTGTCTCCCTTTGTTCAAAGATGCAAAGTTATTTTGTCTACACATTACTCTACTCAAACCCTCATGGCTTCCTGCTACCAGCCCAAATCCCTCTCCCTGCAGATCCTCATGTGTGTCCTTGGTTTCTCCAGCTGGGTCCTGAACTCAGCTCCTTTGTTTTGGTGGTACCCCTCTGTCTGCCCTCACATGCACTCTTCCCAACAGAAGTTAGTAGCAGAGAGGGCAGCCATGTAAGTCAACAGAGCACGCCCTGTGAATGGAGACACAGATGTTGGCACTAAGGAATTGGAAGCCTGGGCTAATGGACTTATTCCTCTGACTGTGCAGCTAGGTGAGAGAGTGTATAAAAAGCAATAAAAAAAAGTTATTGTGGTTGATTTCATTTATTCCTGAGAGGTCTTTATAAAACTGTCCCTGATGGATATTTATAAACATAACCTCAGCTACAAGTAGACAGGTCTCAATTTCTCTTATCACAGGGAAATGCAAACTTATTCTCTTCTTTCCTCAAGGTTTGGTCTTGTATTTTAAAAATGGAATAAAGACTGTAGTAATGTTGCTAGGGATTATAGGAATAATATAAATATAATTTCTCTTCTCAAAGACATTATAAATAAGAATTTCAGCAAAGGGAGAAGAGGAATGTAAGAGGAAAATGGTTGTTTGAAAGTGCAGTATGTAGAAGTATAATATATATTTGTATATATAGAGATAGAATATACAATTAATATACATATTATATGTATTATATGTATTATACATATACGTATAATATGTATAATACATATAATATGTATTATATGTATTATACATATACATATAATATGTATAATACATATAATATGTATAGAATATATAGTTAATATAACAATATATAATATAATTATATAAATTCTCTACATATATAAATTCTATATATAGAATATGTAAATTTTCTATATTTCTATATGTTCTATACATTCTATTCCATATATATTCTATTCTATTTATATGTTCTATAAATATATAGAATACTTAAATTTATAGAATACTTAAATATATTTTAAAATACTAAAGTATATTTATAGAATATATATACTTTTGGGCCAGGTGCAGTGGCTCACACCTGTCATACCAGCACTTTGGGAGGCCAAGGCAGGTGGATCATCTGAGGTCGGGAGTTCCAGACCAGCCTCAACATGGAGAAACCCAGTCTCTGCTAAAAATGCAAAATTAGCCGGGTGTGGTGGTACATGCCTGTAATCCCAGCTACTCGGGAGGCTGAGGCAGAAGAATTGCTTGAACCCGGGAGGCGGAGGTTGCAGTGAGCCAAGTTGGCACCATTGCACTCCAGCCTGGGCAACAAGAGCGAAACTCCGTCTCAAAAAAAAAAAAAAAAATATATATATATATACTTTTGTATAGAATATATAAATTATATATTTCTCTCTATATATATTCCATATATATTCTCTGTCTAGAATATATAAATGTATATATGTAGAGAATATGTATAATTTTTTATATGTATAGAATATATATATGAATTTATATATGGAGATAATATATATAGGATTTATATATATTTCTATTTTTTATATATATATATACTTTTTTCCCCAAGTTCTTAGGTCAGATTCTTTCTATAGGGTCTTCCCTTACAACCAGAGGAAGCTGTGTTTGTATAACTAATAATAGAAATACATCAGCCTAGAATATCTGTCTTTTACAATTGAACATCTAAGCTGTGCAAATATTGGTGCTATAGTTATAAACCATGGATCTTAGTTGAGGGGAAACTCTTCTCAGGAACTCAAACATGAAAGCCGATGTTAAAAGTCATTACTAAAATTCTAGAGCTGAGGGGATTACAAATCTGCATTCTAAGCTATCCTCCTACCCACTGGTCCAATGCATTACATGTTGGCAGAATGGAAATCATTTTGGAAAAGGGAAGTGGCATTTTCAGATGCACAAACATCTTCCTATAAAGAAGTGTCTGTCATTTTCTATCTCCAAGTTCTCAAGAAGACAGGGTCTCCTGCCCCTTGGTATCCAAATAAAATTGGCCGGTAGTCTACTGTGTGCAGTGTGTGGGTTAAGTGCTTTCTCCAAGATTCTTAGCGTTGTGTCCTCCTTCAACTCCACATTCTCAGCGAGCTCCCATGGGCACACAGCTGCTCTCTTCTTTCCATCCTCAAGTCCAAGTGGGATGTCATTCAGCTTCCAACAGACAACTCTAGCACAAGATACTGGTGTAGAGCAGATCTCCACCGTAGGTACGAGAGTGAGGGAAGAATTACATCATGACACAGCATAACAAATACTTTAAAATGAATTTGTAAACATTGCTGTTCTGAAAAGTCCTTTTTAGGCTGGGCACGGTAGCTTATGCCTGTCTTCCCAACACTTTGGGAGACTGAGGTGGTTGGATTACTTGAGGTCAGGAGTTAGACCGGCCTGACCAACATGGCAAAACCCTGTTTCTACTAAAATTACAAAAAGTATCTAGGCATGGTGGTGGGTGCCTGTAATCCCAGCTACTTGGGAGGCTGAGACATGAGAATTGCTTGTGCCTGAGAGGTGGGGGTTTCAGTGAGCCGAGATAGTGCCACTGCACTCCAGCCTGAGTGACAGAGCGAGACTCTGTCTCAAAAAAAAAGAAAAAGGAAAAGAAAAAAAAAAGTCTTTTTTTATTACCTCCTGGTAATTTCTTACTGCCAATTTTTGCCCTAATTTCTTTCAATTTCTTTCCCTCTTCTAACTGCACCTCTTCCTTTTTACCTTCCTTCTGTGATATGGGACCCACATTTTCACACCCAAATGGTCCATAGAGTTGCTTTGTTCTCCAAAATAGTTTTCTCCTTGGAAGGAATTTTACCTCTAGCTTTTAAAATAACATTTCTGTTCTCACAAACTTATCATCAGGATTAATCACATTTTTAAATTAAAATGTTATTACTAAAACATTTTAAACTAAAATAGCATTTTTAAACTAAAATGCTATGTCTGTTTTCTCTCACTCTTGTTATGAAATATTTCCTAATGTGAAGTGTTTTCTTGATGGAAGACTAAAATATTGAGACAACATATATATTTATGTCTCACATCTCCTTCTTATGGCCATATAGCCTTTAATAAAGGTAGTGTTGCTTACAAAAGGAATGATTGTATAATAGCAGAGAAAAAATTCTTTCCAAAATGAAATAATATATAGAGATGAAAACCAACACTTGTGAATGAAACTTTTTTTTTTTTTTTGCGACGGAGTCTGTCGCCCAGCCTGGAGTGCAGTGGTGCAATCTCCGCTTACTGCAGGCTCCGCCCCCCCCGGGTTCAAGCCATTCTCCTGCCTCAGCCTCCCGAGTAGCTGGGACTCCAGGTGCCCGCCACCTCGCCCAGCTAATTTTTTTGTGTTTTTAGTAGAGACAAGGTTTCACCGTGTTAGCCAGGATGATCTCGATCTCCTGACCTCATGATCCATCCACCTCAGCCTCCCAAAGTGCTGGGATTACAGGCGTGAGGCACCGCGCCTGGCCAAATGAAACTTTTATATGCAGAATTATATTTGCATAGTTGAAGGTAAAAGTACTTGTCCATAATGATTTTCATATATAATTTTGGTTATAGATTGTATCTATTAGCTATTGTTACAATAATGCTGCTTGACAAACCATCCCAAAACTCATTGGCTTTCGTTGTCATACATATGTAGTTGGCTGGGGCTTGGCTGATCTAGACCTGGCTTGGCTTCCAGGTGCAGATTGGATCCAGATCTGCTCCCCAGGACTCTCATCCCTTTGCAGGCTGACTGGGGCTTGTCCTTCTCATGCTGTAGCAGAAGTGTAAGCCTCACTTCTTAAGCTCATTTCAAACCTTTGCTTGCATTATGCGCTCTAACATCCCTTTAGCCAAAGCAAACATCAGTGAGACAGGGAAGACCATTTCTCCCACAGCAGGAGAGGAGGAGAATGAATAATTGCTGAACAGTAATTCAGACTCTTACATAAGTGAAATATCATCTGATTGTCCAACATGTCCAACATCTGTGTCTCTCTGCCAGCCAAATCCAACAGGTATCAAAACTGGCTTAAACCAGGAGGGGTTATTAGTCGGTTAAAAGCAAAGCATGTCAAGGAAATAATCTATTCATGTAGGAGCAAAGATTTTTCTTCTATAAACTTGCATTTAAGATAAAGCTGACAATCTCCTTGCAGCAATTTCTTGAGAAGAACGTGTAGGTCAAGGCACAACACTCCTCTGGCCCAATTCCTGCAACCTAGTCAGAGAGGACAACTATTTGCACCATGAAATGAATTACAGCCAAACAGGTCTTGTGTAATTCGTTGTGCATATATCCTATGAAATGAAGCTCTCAAGGACCCAGAATGTAAAATTTAAAAAGTAACCAGTGCTAATACATTAAAATTTAATTAATTTCGTATTAGTTTATTGAAAGCCTCATGTAATTTCAAGCAATTATTAGTCATTTATCACCTTTTGTTCAGTTGATTCTTACTAGAAATGCTGGAGTATGGCAATCTTACACATCTCTGGGTTCTTGATTTAGCACAGAGGCTGGTAGAGTACATCTCATGGGACAAACTAGCTCACTATCTGTTTTTGTCAATAAAGTTTTATTGGAACACACTCATGCCCATTTGTTTCTATGTTGTCTGTAGCTGCTTTCACTCTACAAGGGCAGACTGAGAAGTTGCAACAGAAATGCTATGAACTCAAAGCCTAAAATATTTACTATGTGACAAGCAGAAGAAAGATGGCCAATCCTGATTTAACATAATGCTAGACAGTTGAAATTTTGGAATTTGGGTTATTCACACAGTTCTGGGATGAATATTGTTCTTGAGTTGTCCTTAGATAACTATCTAAATACTTAGAGAAAAGTATTTTTTAGGAAAATCAATAATGTAAACAAATATTACACAGATAATTTTAACCTCCTTAAGAAAATAATCTTTTTAATACATTAGGTTATGAGCACTTATTTCCAAACAGTTATTATACCAATCATAAAATTTGTATTTGCTTGTTAAAGGAGACCCTGAAAAACTCTATCAAATATTGCTTTATTAACCTTTAAGGAGATGATTATTCTCGCAATAAACCTACGGTTTTTAAAAATATACACTTGCCAGTTGGGCACAGTGGCTCACTCCTGTAATCCCAGCACTTTGGGGGGCCGAGGTGGGCACATCACGTGAGGTCAGGAGTTCGAGACCAGCCTGGACAACATGGTGAAACCCTGTCTCTACTAAAAATACAAGAATTAGCTGGGTGTGGTGGCACATACCTCTAATCTGAGCTACTCGGGAGGCTGAGGCCAGAGAATTACTTGAACCTGGGAGGTGGAGGTTGCACTGAGCCAAGATTGCACCACTGCATTGCAGCCTGGGCAACATAGAGAGACTCTGTCCTCTGTCTCAAAAAAAAAAAAAAAATATATATATATATATACATATATATGTATATATACACACACACACATATATCTTGCCATTTCTTCAAACTTTTCACCAATGTAGATCATTTTAACTCTATTCACATACATAATTGCATCTGAATTAGTACAATTTTACTATATTGTGTTTAAAGATATTTCAAAACACCACACTGGCCCCTGATCTTTTCTTTGATATTAGAAAAAACAAAATCTTGTGTCTTGCCAGATATCCACTCTTGGAGACAATCTGGTGGCTTTAGAAGAAAGAAACATTAGCATTTCTAAAGACTTGGAGAGAGAACATGGGCAGATTTTAAAAGTGACAACACATTCTTAGTTATTTCCAGTAGATAAATTGAGAACACAGAAAAATCTGGAGTCATATCTATTGGATATTGAATTAGATGTGTGTATTTCTGTGTTCTGGGATTCACTTTAAAGCCCCAAGTGAGTCCTCAATATGAGGCCTAAAATGGAGAAGAAGAAGAGTTCATGGAGAAGAACAGAAGGGTGGCTCACACCTGTAATCCCAACACTGGGAGGCCAAGGTGGGTGGATCACCTGAGGTCAGGAGTTCGAGACCAGCCTGGGCAACATGGTGAAATCCCCGTCTCTACTAAAAATACAAAAATTAGTCAGATGTGGTGGCGGGCACCTGTAATCCCATAATCCCAGCTACTTGGGAGGCTGAGGCAGGAGAATTGCTGAGGCAGGAGGCGGAGGTTGCAGTGAGCCGAGATCATGCCATTGCACCCCAGCCTAGGCAACAAGAGTGCAACTTGGTCTCAATAAATAAATAAATAAAAATAAAAAGAAGAAGACGAAGAAGATGAAGAGTTCATCCCAGCCTCTTCTCCACCCTGGGCTAGGAATAGCTCTCTATTCCTAGACAATGGATCCTAAATTGGAGATTAGGTAAAAACAAAAGAAGTGCTCCAGGACTACACTTCTGAAAGGAAGTTTTCCTGGCCCAGTAACTGCAAGATAGGTATAGAGCTATAGGTCATCATCAGCTCCCTTTACAAGTCACATGGTATTGTAATCTGAGAAATAACAACTGTGTATCCATGTCAGCTGAATGACTTGGCTCAAATGGCACTTCTTTTCTTCTTTCAGGCGTCGGGTGGGAGAATGTGCTGCTAAAGGAAGGTGAGTCAGCCTTGAACGCCACAGAAACGTCCGGCCCAGACATGACTATCAAGGTAAGGGATTCTCTTCAGGTTGATTCTCAAAGTGTATCTCTAGAGTAAAGGCAGCCTATGGCAGGTTTTACTGGGAGCAAAATGAACACTACCAATCCACCTTGCTGGAGTTCTCTCTCTACTCACTGAGGTCTTAGGGAGGCAACCGTACATAAGATTTTCTGAAATTTGGGATCTGGTCTACAGCCATACCACCCTAAACACGCCTGACCTCGTCTGAAACTTGGGATCTGGATTAGGAAACTGCTTGAAAACCAGAATCTAAGATGTGATTTCCAATGGGCCTGTCGTAGGGTCTTCAGTGAATATCTACACGTAAGCTATTTGTAAATGGTAACCCCAGTGGGCACAGTGGAGCAAATCTGAAAATTCTGAGCTGAGAATTCAGGCCCCACTGTGCATTGTGAGGAAAGGTCAGAGAGGCATAAAGTAGCTTTGATCTTGGCTCAAAATTTCCACTGATGTCAGCGGGAAGGCAGCACATGGCCCACTCCAGCTGAAACGCTAATGGCCAAAGGTTTACAAAATGAGTCATCTGGAAATCCACTTAACTATCACTGTTCAAATTAAATGCATCAATTTGTAAGCACTGGCCAGATTAAAGAATCTGTAGCAAAAGTTATCAGAGGCTCAACCATTTCCCCTCTGTTACAGGATTAGACACAAAGGAATGGTCTTCCTCTCTTAGAACTCTGCTTACATATTAGTTAACAAAGGATGGGGGTGGGAGGGCTTTCTAACATTCTTGCTTGAATGATTATAATTTGAATATATGCTACTTATGAATTTTTCTTTGAAAAATAAGAAGTAATGTCTTATTTTATATAGAGCTGTGACTGGAGATATTTCTTTTTTTTTTTTTTTTGAGACGGAGTCTTGCTCTTTTGCCCAGGCCGGAGTGCAGTGGTGCGATCTCGGCTCACTGCACTCGGCTCACTGATCACCTCCTGGGTTCAGGCCATTCTCCTGCCTCAGCCTCCCCAGTAGCTGGGATTACAGGCACCAGCCACCGCGCCCGGCTAATTTTTTGTATTTTTAGTAGAGACGGGGTTTCACTGTGTTAGCCAGGATGGTCTCGATCTCCTGACCTTGTGATCCGCCTGCCTCAGCCTCCCAAAGTGCTGGGATTACAGGCGTGAGCCAAACTGGAGATATTTGTCTCCTGGATCTATTAGTAGAAGTTGTACAAAAGAATATATAGCATGGATTTACTCAAGTTTTCTTTTGTAATGTGAAGGCTAAACTTGTGTTGTCTATGTTACAAATGGTAGAGAAAGCAAGCAAATGTTACCATAGTAAAGCTAAATGAAAGATAGGATAGTAGCCTGATTAGTCAAAAAGTCAACTAATCTAAGTGGTAACTATCCAGTGCTGAAAGAACTATAACTACGTTTAGCAGAATTTGTAAGACAATAATATAAATTGCAATGACATGTTGGTGTTTTATTGGCTATTATTGCAATGATTGACAAGTTTGAGTCTATGACCACATTGGACGAAGGGGAATGGGTGCCAATAGTGATGGACAATACCTGATGGATTTAGATTTGTTATTTCAAAATCTGTTATCATCTGGAGAATTAGTTTTTGAGATGAGTTGCTAGTGGGAGAGGAGACAGCATGTTGCCAGTGTAGCTGCAGATGTGGTACAGACAGACATTCAAGTAGTCAGAAAGACTGGAGTTTACTTTTATAAAGCAAATGGCATATTCTTTTTTTTTTTTTTTTAGACAGAGTCTCGCTGTGTCGCCAGGCTGGAGTGCAGTAGCGCAAACTTGGCTCACTGCAACCTCCGCCTCCTGGGTTCAAGCAATTCTCCTGCCTCAGCCTCCCAAGTAGCTGGGACTACAGGCGCCGGACACCATGCCCAGCTAGCTTTTGTATTTTTAGTAGAGACGGGGTTTCACCATGTTGGCCAGGTTGGTCTCCATCTCTTGACCTCACGGTCCACCCGCCTCAGCCTCCCAAAGTGCTGGGATTACAGGCTTGAGCCACCACTCCAGGCCACAAATGGCATATTCTAATAGAAGCAAGTCTTGTCCAAATCCCATTTGATAAGATTGCTACTTAACCAGGCTACTCATCCATGGTACCAGGATCTTGACTGAAGTTGTATTTGGGTCCCTCTAGTTTAGACATCATTCTCAATCTCCCTTTCTTTTTCTTTTAATGAATACCTGAAAATTTCTCATAAGAAAAGATTTCTTTTACCACTGCCCTACCCCAGGAAGATTTTTCATCCATAAGAACTGAACTCATTCTGAGGAATAAATACCATACACTTTAAATAGTTGAGCAATATAGAAATTTATTTCTTTATTCATTTTGAGGCAGAGTCTTGCTCTGTCACCCAGGCTGGAGTGCAGTGGCATGATCGTGGCTCACTGCAACCTCCACCTCCCAGGTTCAAGGGATTCTCCCACCTCAGCCTCCCAAGTAGCTGGAATTATAGGCATGTGCCACCATACCTGGCTAATTTTCGTATTTTTAGTAAAGATGGGGTTTCTCCATGTTGACCAGTCTGGTCTGAAACTCCTGGCCTCAGGTGATCTGCCCGCCTCGGCCTCCCAAAGTGCTGGGATTACAGGTGTGAGCCTCTGCACCCAGCCAGCAAAATAAAAATATATTTAAACACATCAATAAACCCCTACAAATATTCTAGAGTTCTTCTCTTAATGCCAGTTCCTTCTCACTAAGGAATTTGTGAATTTTTTAGGTGGATATAACTCCAGAAAATGCTTCTGTTTCTATTTTCTCCTTTAGGATTCCCAATTATGGAGCAGTCATTGACTTTTTTCCTTTGGGAATCATGTTGTCTCCCACCCCACATTGCCTTACATAACCATCATGTCTTTGTATCCAAATGAAAGTATTATTTTTTCTGCTCCACTTCACTAATCAGAGAAATGCAAATTAAAACCACGATGAGATACCATCTCACAGCTGGTCGTGGTGGCTCACACCTGTAATCCTAGCACTTTGGGAGGCCAAGGTGGGTGGATCACGAGGTCAGGAGATCGAGACCATCCTGGCCAACATGTGAAATGCCATCTCTACTAAAAATACAAAAATTAGCCGGGTGTGGTAGCGCGTGCCTGTAATCCAAAGCTACTTGGGAGGCTGAGGCAGGAGAATCGCTTGAACCAGGGAGGCAGAGATTGCCGTGAGCTGAGTCTGCGCCACTGCACTCCAGCCTGGCAAAAGAGCGAGACTCTGTCTCAAAAAAAAAAAAAAAAAAAAAAAAGAGAGATACCATCTCACACCAGTCAGAATGGCCATTATTAAAAAGGCAAAAAGTAACAGATGTTGGTGAGGATGCAGAGAAAAGGGAACAGTTATACACTGTTGGTAGCAATGTAAATTAGTTCAACCCCCATGGAAAACAGTATGGAGATTTCTCAAAGAACAAAACTACTGTTTGACCCAGCAATGGATATCTACCCAAAGGAAAATAAATCATCTTATCAAAAATACACTCATACTCATATGTTTTCTGTAGCACTATTCACAATAGGAAAATCATGAAATTAACCTAAGTGTTCATCAGCGGTAGATTGGATAAAGAAAATGTGGCATATATACACCATGGAATACTACATAGCCATATAAATAATGACATCATGTCCTTTGTAGCAACTTGGATGCAGAAGGAGGCCATTATCCTGCATGAATTAATGCAGAAACAGAAAATCAAATACTGCATATTCTCCCTTATAGGTGGGAACTACTACACATGGGCATAAAGATGGAAACAGTAGAGACTGGGGACTCTAAAAGAAGGGGCAGGAGAGAAAGGAGAAAGGGTTGAAAAACTACCTATTGGATACTATGTTCCCTATTTGGGTGATGGGTTCAGTAGAAGTCCAAATCCCAGCATTACGTAATATACCTTGTATCAAGCCTGTACATGAACTCCCTGAATCTATAATAAAAAAAATTAAAATTAAATAAAAAGAATTATTTTTTTTCTCTCTGCATATAACTGCCTGGAGCTCATTAAGCACACACTCCCCCTCTTACATTTAGCTGCAGCTATTCCTACTTCTAATAGCTACTTTATATATCCTTGCAATATCAGCTATTCCTGCCTTTTGCCTGAGAAAACAAAATATTCTGTTAATAAAACCTGATACATTGACACTTTTCAAGGGAAATATCAGCAGAAATTACAAAGATAGTTGGGTTTCTTCCATATTGCTCTTCTTGTGATAGAGGTGTCTATCTTAGTATTTAGAAATTTTCTTTCTGAAAAAGGAATACAATGTTTTGAAGGTGCTTGCTTCCTCTTTGCCTTCCATTTGCCTTGCCATGATTGTAAGTTTTCCGAGGCCTCCCAGTCATGCTTCCTGTTAAGCCTGTGGAACTGTGAGTCAATTAAACCTCTCTTCTGGCTAAGCACGTGGCTCATGCCTGTAATCCTAGCACTGTGGGAGGCCAAGGTGGGTGGATCACCTGAGGTCAGGAGTTCAAGACCAGCCTGGCCAACATGGCGAAACCCCATCTCTACTAAAAATATAAAAATTACCCGGGCATGGTGATGCATGCCTGTAATCCCAGCTACTCAGGAGGCTGAGGAAGGAGAATTGCTTAAACCCAGGAGGTGGAGGTTGCAGTGAGCTGAGATCACGCCACTGTACTCCAGCCTGCGTGACCAGAGTGAGACTCCATCTCAAAACAAAAAACACAAAAAACCTCTCTTCTTCATAAATTACCCAGTCTCAGGTAACTCTTTACAGCAGTGTGAAAATGGAATAATACACCTGTGAATGTGACTTATTTGGAAAAAAGTCTTTGCAGATACAATTAACAATCTTGGCTGGGCGTGGTGGATCATGCCTGTAATCCAAGCACTGGGAGGCTGAGGTGGGTGGATCACTTGAGGCCTGGAGTTCAAGACCAGCCTGGCCAACATGGTGAAACCGTGTCTCTACAAAAAATACAAAAAAATTAGGTGGGCATGGTGGCACACGCCTGTAATCCCAGCTACTCCGGAGGCTGAGGCACGAGAATCATTTGAATTCAGGAGGGAGATGTTGCAGTGAGCTGAGATCACGCCACTGCCCTCCAGCCTGGGTGAAAGAATGAGGCTCTGTCTCAGAAAATAATACTAATAATCTTGAGATGAGATCATCCTGGATTTACCAGATGGGCCCTAAATCCAATGACACATGTCCTTGTAAGAGACAAAAGAGGATACTCATATACACAGAAGGCCATGTAAGGGGACAGAGGCAGAGGTTGAAGTTATGCAGCCCAAGTCAAGAAACACGTGGATCCACCAGTAGCTAGAAGAGGCAAGAAAAGAGTCTTCTCTAGAGCCTTTGGAGGGAGAGGAGTGCAGCCCTCCTGACACCTTGAATTGGAACTTTTGGCCTCCAGAATTGTGAGAAAATAAATTTCCGTTGTTTTAAGCCACCAAGTGTGTGGTAGTTTGTTATGGCAACCCTGGGAAATGAATGCACTCAGATTCTGCCAAGAATCACACCTACGCTTCTTGAGTGCTAATGCCATAGAGGCTGATAAACCAATATTATGCAGATCCACATAATTTTCTTATTTTACTCTACTTACCCTTATAAATTGTTTTTACCTGTTCTTGTTTTGGGAGAACCACTAACTTTTTTCAGCCTATATTTATCATCCTTCACTGGAAGAAAAGGGTAGCTGTATCTCAAACTAGCTTCTATTTGATATCCTATTCTGTTTTGTTGCTTGTCCAGACATTGAATTAAAAAAAAAAAAAAAAAGTTATGGATCAGTATTTCTTGAAATGCCTGACCCTGAGAATCACCTGCAGCAATGTAGAAAACAGCAATAACACAGCTTGCCAGACTTCTTTCAGAATTCAGATTCAGAAGACCTGGGCTTGAGAATTAGCATTTTTAATAAGTGCTCCAAGTGACTTTCATGATTTGTTTCAGAAAATCTTGTCTTAGCACATACTAATGCAGTCTGGGGGTGGCCATGTGAGCCCTACTATTGCTCTTGGCTCTCCAGTTGTCCAACCAATCTGAGGCAGAATTTGGATACTTCCCTATTCAGTGCCCTTTGATTACTTCCCGTTTCAACACTGAATAAGCCTCAGGCTTCCCCTGGCTTCTAGACTTCCTTACTCTTAACTTCAATTTCATTTTTAGTGTTGTCTTTCACTGTGTCTTTCTTTGTACCCATTCTTGCCCTCTTTATCTGGTCTACTTGGAGCCTGGATACTGTAGCTTTCTTTTTAAAAAGCTGAGCTGAGCTGGGCATGGTGGTGGGAAGATTGCTTGAGCCCCGGATTTCAAGCCTAGCCCAGGCAACACACTGAGACTCTATCTCTAAAAAAATAAATGAAAAGATCAAGCTGATAATATCCCTCTGCTAAGGCCCTGCTGGCCTTCCCATGGCTCCTGGAACAAAGACAAACTCTTGCAGGCACTGTGTTTTTTAAAAGCCCCTGGCTTTCATTCACTTCTCCCTTTCTCTTCCTGCTCTCCCTCTCTCTTTATAGTCACATCTTTGGCTCAAATATTCGCTCCTCCAGTGGCACATTCTTTTCTTTTTTTTTTTTTCTTTCTTTTTTTTTTTTTTGAGACGGAGTTTCACTCTTGTTGCCCAGGCTGGAGTGCAATGGCGCCATCTCGGCTCACCACAACCTCCTCCTCCTGGGTTCAAGCAGTTCTCCTGCCTCAGCCTCCTGAGTAGATGGGATTAACAGGCCTGCGCCACCACACCCGGCTAATTTTGTATTTTTAGTAGAGACAGGGTTTCTCCATGTTGGTCAGGCTTGTCTTGAACTCCCGACCTCAAATGATCCACCTGCCTCAGCCTCGCAAAGTGCTGGGATTACAGGCGTGAGCCACGGCACCCAGCTCCAGTGACACTTTCTAACAAGCACTGTTTGTTTCATATTCTCATAGGACCTAATAGCTCTCCTTCATAGCCAGTCACATCAATAACCATAGAAGTCGGGCAGGTGTGGTGGCTCACACCTGTAATCCCAACACTTTGGGAGGCCAAGGTGGGTGGATCGCTTGAGACCAGGAGTTCGAGACCAGCCTGAGCAACATGACAAAACCCAGTCTCTACGAGATATAAAAAAATAGCTGAGTGTGGTGGCATGTGCCTGTAGTCCTGGCTACTTGGGAGGCAAAAGGCAAAAGATGGGAAGATTGCTTGAGCCCAGGAGATTGAGGCTGCAGTGAGCTGTGATAAAAAATAAAATAAAAATAAAAATAACCATAATTTTCATTGCATAATATCCAGTTGCCCTTGCTACAATATCATTTCCATAAGGTCCATTTTTCTGTTTCATTTTTTACTTGTTAGAGGCTCTAAATTGTAGTTCTTTTTTTAAAAAACACAACTTTATTAAGGATAAAATTTGCATGCCATATGGTTCCCCCAAGTAAGTGTACCGTTCAATAATATTTCATAAATTTACTAACCATCACACAATCCAGTTTTAGAACACACACAGTTTTAAATAATTTCCATCATTCCAATAAGATCCCTCATGCCCTCTTATAGTTAATCTCCATTCTACCCCATCCCCAAACAACCACTCATTCCTTTCTGTTTCTATAAATTTGGCTGTTCTGGACATTTCATATAAATGGAGTCATACAACATGCAGTGTTTTGTATCTGGCTTAGGATGGTGATGATTTTTTCTTTTTTGAGGTTTATCCATGTTGTAGCCTCAATCACTATCCCTTTCACTCTTTTTAATGCTGAATAATATTTCATTTAATCAATATGCCAGGCTGGGCATGGTGGCTTATGCCTGTGATCCCAGCACTTTGGGAGGCCAAAGTGGGTAGACCACTTGAGCCCAGGAGTTGGAGACCAGCCTGGACAACATGGTGAAACTGTGTATCTGCAAAAAATACAAAAATTAGCTGGACGTGGTGGCATGCATCTGTAGTCCCAGCTACATGGGAGGCTGAGGTAGGAGGTTCACCTGAGTCTAGGAGGTAGAGAGTGCAGTGAGCTGTGATTGTGTCACTGCACTCTATCCTGGGTGATGACAGAGTAAGACCCTGTCTTTAAAAAAAAAAAAAAAAAAAAAAATATGCCAGTGTCTTGGGTTTTTTTTTTTTTTTTACAGCCCAGAGGTCTTTTATTTATTTATTTTTTTAACACCTATTATGCCATGAATTCATAGGGAATAAGTTCCAGCAGTTCAGGCTCCTTCCCATTGGTTCTCACAAAGTGCTTCTCTGGGTGGAGCAGGTTGGCACTTCAGTTGAACCCAGGTACCTTTCTCTTTGGCTTCTGTCTTTTTCTGATCATTTTCCTTCACGCATTTCAGGAAGCTATCTCGGCTCTTAGAGTGCTTAATGTGCTCAATACACACATTAATTCTCTTGGCAAGAATCTTGCCCTTAACTTGTTTGTTTACAACAATGCCAACAGCATGCTGGGTAACATTGTAGACTCTTCCAGTTTTGCCATGGTAACACTTGTGGGGCATTCCTTTTTGAACAGTGGGCATTCCTTTTTGAACAGTACCCATTCCCTTGATGTCTACAATATCACCTTTCTTATAGATTCGCATATACGTGGCCAAAGGAACAACTCCATGTTTTCTAAAAGGCCTAGAGAACATATATCAGGTGCCTCTCCTCTTTCCCTTTGTGTTCGTCATTTTGGCGAATTACTGGAAGATGGCGTTTCTGGCCGAAAGGCTTTTTTTTTTTTGTTCATTCAGAAGTTGATGGATTTTGAGGTTGTTTCTACTTTCTGGCAGTAAGTATTCTTGCTATGAATAGTCGCTGCTGTGGATAGTCACATGTAAGCCTTTGTGTGGACATAGGTCTTCCTTTGTCTTGGGATCATACCTAGGAGTGGAATTGCTGGGTCGTATGGTGAATCTGGGTTTAACTTTTTAAAAAGCTGTCAGACTCTTTTCCAAAGCATCTACACCACTTTACACCTCACCAGCAATGAATGAGTCTTCCAAGTTTTCTACATCCCAGCCAACACTTGCTACTGTCCATCTTTTGATTATGACCATCCTAGTGGGTGTGTAGCAGTATGTCATTGTGGTTTTGGTTTGCATTTTCCTAGTGGCTAATGACACTGAGTTATTTTCATGTGCTTATTGCCTATTTGTATGCAGTTAATTTTTAATGGCTTGATTTCCTTTTTTGTCATAGTTTGTTCAATTATTAAATTGAAGCACTCTCTCATTGCAGCTGCCCAGTCAGTGTTTTCTGAGTGAGGGACCCTCTTGTTGGCTGTGGCAGGAGGGTGCACTCAACTCACCCTTCCCCTTTAAGATCACTGCCCTCTCCACCACTACGTCCCTCTGCAGGGGTCACATCAATCTCTCTTCTTTCTATTTATTTTCTTTCTCTCACTCTTTTCTTTCTTTCTTTCTTTTAGACAGGGTCTCACTATGTCACCCAGGCTGGAGCATGGTGCGATCATGGCTCACTGCAGCCTCAACCTCCCAGGCCCAAGCAATCCTCCTACCTCAGCCTCCTGTGTAGCTGGGCCTATAGGCGTGCAGCACCACACTTGGGTAAATTTTTATTTTTTGTAGAGAAGGAGGACTCCCTATGTTGCCCAGGCCAATCTTGAACTCCTGGGCTCAAGTGATCCTCCTTCCTCAGCCTCCCAAAGTGTGAGATTACAGGTGTAAGCCATCACACCCAGCGATTATCTCTCTTTTCTATTTTCCCTTCACATCTTAGCCTTTTTTCTTTAATTATTTTTATTAGCCTAATCAATCCTATTTTTTATTGTGGTAAAACAGATATAACATAACATTTACCATTTTAAGCACTTTTAAAGGGTACCCGTCTGTGGCATTAGGTACATTCAAAGTGTTCTGCAACCATCATTGTCATCCATCCTTCTCCAGAACTTTTTCAGCATCTTCTTCAACTGAAACTCTCTACCCATTAAATACCAGCCCCCCATTCTCTCCTACTCCAGCTCCTGTCAACCACCTAAATGTTACATTTTACACCTAAAATGTATTACTATTTAATTGCCTTCTCAAAGGGATTTTGAATACATTATGTTAATAGTAAAAAGCCAGTAAGGCCGGGCGTGGTGGCTCACTACTGTAATCCCAGCACTTTGGGAGGCCAAGGCAGGTGAATCACTTGAGGTCAGGAATTCAAGACCAGCCTTGCCAACACAGTGAAACCCCGTCTCTACTAAAAATACAAAAATTAGCTGGGTATGGTGGCACACACCTGTAATCTCAGCCACTGTGGAGGCTGAGGCACGAGAATCGCTTGAACCCAGGAGGTAGAGGTTGCAGTGAGCCGAGATCGTGCCACTGCACTCCAGCCTGGGCAATAGAGCGAGATGCAGTCTCAAAAACAAAAACAAAAACAGAAAAGCCAGTAAGATGGCTACTCCTCAGAAATAAAGTAGGAAGCTGCTACAAGCTAGATTTTTAAAGATATTGCTGGTTAAAGAAGTTCCTTTCTTATGTGGCATGAACTGTCCAGGACCCTCATACTGGAAATGTCTTGGCCTTATTCAGCTGGTGGTGCCTTGCTGCAAGTCCCAAATCACACCTGCTTGGCTCTGCATCATTTTCTTGAATTTTGTTTATCCAATGACTGGATAAAATGACATCAAGTAATCCATGTTAAAGAAATATCTTTAGGATAAAAATTTTGTGATTTGGCTGTCATTTTCATCAAATACACCAACTAAATCCTAAATGCTTTCATTATCTTGCCCTCTTGTCCATATATACTAAGACTAAAAACTAAGTGTTTGCAAAAAGGAATACAAAAAATTTTAGCACAGCAGAATTTTCCTCAGAATGAAGTCTGGTATTCTTATTTACATGTTCAATATTTCTCATTTATGCTTGAACGAGAAACAAGGTTGGTACCCCTTAGGCAAGCTAGAGATTCTGGCTGTAAAACCATTTGAAAAGGGTACAGTTTCTATTCAAGGACATGGGAAAGCCACATTTAGAAAAGGATGTTGCTTCTCTACACGTAAAACTTGTTGGAAGACAGATTATCCTCCTAGAAGGGCAGATGTTCTGTATTACAAAAGAGGAAAAGCATTTAGACTCTTCCGGTGGTGAATAGAGGCCACAGGTTACAGCTTTCTTTGGCCTTTGCTTTTAAAAAAACATTCTGCTGAAGGCCTTTTGTTGCCAGTGGTGTCCAGCCGGTTGCCCTTTGTATTTGATGATGACGACATTGAAAGGATTGTTTTGTGCAGGGACTCTGGACAAAAAAGAGACATTTGGGACAGAAAACCTTTCTACATTGTGTATATACATACAGATCGCTCTAAATTTGGTTCCTTGCCAAAGGAAATATTTTTGAAGATTTTTTAAAAAAACCTTGAAACTATTCAGGGTAGTGGATCTCAGAGGGGGTTTGGCAGTGGTGGGTAGGAGGCATATCGGCCCTATATGGGTCGGTTTTTATAATACATGTCTTTGAGAATCATTGTCTTGAATTTTCTTTAAAATGAATATGAAGAGCTCTGTTGTAAACTGTAATAAACTATATCATTAATGGTTATTTATTATTCCTGTGTGCTACTCCCTATTTGTCAAATAAAATAAATGTGAAAGAAATGAAGTCACAACCATTGACAGCTTTCAATAATCTATGTATAGATAAGGAATATTCGTGGCAAGTGAATAATCTCAGGTACCTTCTTCTTTGCCATTTTATTTCTTCACCGTGTTCTCTTGCCAACAATAATAGCTAACATGGGTTGAACGTTTGCTTTGAGCTGAGTACTGTGCTACACATACGCCATCTCATATAATCCTCCAGATGACTCTGCTAAGGAGAAACTGTTATTAATCCCATTCTACAGATGTGTGACTGTGGCACGGTAAAGTAACTTACCCAAGATCTCAAAGTGAGTGTGTGGTGGAGCCAAGCTTTGAACCCAGATGGAAGGACACTTTGTAGCCTCTCTGTTTGGGTTTTAATAAGTGCAAGTTTATTTTTTTATTAGCTAAAGCAGGGGAGCTCCAAGGACAGGGCAAGGGTAGCTGAGCCAGATAAAATACTAGATGCCCAGTTCGATTTGAATTAAATTGCATGGGACATACTTATATTAAAAAATTATTTGTTGTTTACCTAAAATTCAGATTTTACTGGGTGTTCTGTATTTCTATTTGCCAAGTCCAGTGGCCCTAGGCAAGAGGAGTGTTGAAAAGGAAATGAAGGGAACCGCATAATGTGTTTTGATTATTGTCCTTTGGGATTATTTGTGGTTTTGGGTTCTTTTTTTTAAAAAAAAGAAAAAAAAGACTTTTTTCATTTTGAACATGACAATGTATTTTATTAAGCTTTAAACCAGACAGATGTATATTTTAAGGACCTGTAATATGCTGATAACCTATCAAGGGACATCCCTTGATATGCTTCTTTGCTAGGAATCCAAATCTGATCCATGCCAAGATTTGTACCTCATTGGTTTCTCTACGAAGTGAAACTGTGAGAAACACTACCCTCTATTTGTTTGTTTGATTGTTTTTTCTTTTGAACAACAACAACAACAAAAACCCTTTACCTCAATCTGAGTATATCATGACTTTGTGGAAGCCTTATTCTAGGATCTTCTTTTTAGTTGGGATATCAGTGTTAGCCTAATTTCATTTTCTGCAGATAGCTTCATCATCCCAATTTTTAAAATGTTGATGAAATACTCTTGTGCTTTTACCAACTCCTACTTGGTAAAATCCCCTATCTCTGAGTGGTCACCCTAAAATACATGACATGGGCATGAATATTCCCAGCAAAAGTTCTGACACATTCATAAATGCTTCCTGAGGACATCTGTCTGTTTCCTTCTATGCACATTTTGAACATTCCAGCAGTGAGAATGACTAATGATGCTAAAGCTCTAGAAACTGTCACGTGTTGCTGTTCAGTATGTCAGAGCCTGTCTGCAGATAAGCCTCATTTCTTAAGAATAATCTGTCCCAATCCAGCTAGTTTTGCAACGAGGCTCATTTGCAAGTACCAAAGTCTATGACTTGTGAAAGAACCAAGCCACACAAACCAAACATAGAACCCAGTGACAGAAACTATTGGTCTTTAGTGCTACTGGAAGGTAGCCAACCTGGTTCTCATTTAGGCAGGGAACCAGTTTGTCTCTCTAGTTAATGTCTGAATAAATTACCATTCATGTCCCTGAGGGTTTGGAATGATTGCAAATTATTTCTGAAATCCTGGGTAGAACTCATGTGGCCACTTACAATAAGCCTTGTCCTTCTGCAACTGGTCAGGTATCAGAGAGGTCTCATAAATCAAGATTGTAGTTATCAGGAAAAGTTGTTGGATTCATAGAGTAGGGGCCAAGGGAAAACTTTCCCTTTGCCCTCTGAAATTTCGTTGAAAAATCAATTGACACTAGACAGATTAACGGGAGAAATGGCATAGAAGTTTACTAATGTGCAAAGAGAGAAAATTACACACAATGGCGTACAGATGGTTATATACCCTTCTTCTTAGAGGAAACGGAGATAGGAAGTGTGGAGATAGGAAGTGGGCGGCGGGGGGGCAGTAAATGATTTTTACTTGAAGAACAAACAGTGACCTGGGACAAAGTCTGTTGGGCCCACAGAACAGACAACAATTTGTGACAGAAGTCTGTTCAGATATGTTGACAGACTTCAGTCTTTCTTCCTGCTATATGAGTTTCAGTTAATGAAAACTCAAGGAAGAGACCAGAGGTAATTGTTTTCTTCTCTGGAGGGTAAGATTTTAGGCAGATAAGGGAACTTCACAGAACCATTTCATCCTGTGCTTAGGGGAGAGACAGAAGATTGACAGACAGGAGTGAGGGGAGGTCAGAAAGACCTTGAGACTTCTTCAGGTTCAGAATATCAAAGCATCATATTTGGGGATATAGGTTTCTGAGCCCTAACAATGGGAAGAATGATCTTTCTGTATCATATGAATACTGAAGATTGTTGAAGTGAGCATCTAGTGCTCCTATCTCGATAAATTATCCAATGCCTTTCCCATCTCTTTCTCCTACCCATTCTCTAGTGGCCTGCCCTCTTGCCTTTTTTATTGTAGTGAAAACTTAGTAGTAAAAAACACACTTGGTAAAAATCATGACATACATGTAAATTGTATGTAAAAAGATGACATGCTTATACAAGATGCTTGATTCATTGCCTAGCAGAGCAGGCCACTGATAGGTCTGCATACCACGAGCTGGTCTGTTTTGAGGTCACTTATGCTTACTATCATTGCAACAACTACTTCTTCCTCAGAAGTGAGTCAGTGGAGATGTGACATTTATTTGATCTCAGCATTTTTATGTCTGTTTCTGAAAAGAAAAAGGTACCAGCAGTTGCAGTTCCCACTCCATCTCCCAAAGGGATCTGGGCTAGAGGGTAGGGTATTGGATTTGTCATCATACTTTCCATCTGTTCACAGATTGTGAGGTTTATTTTTGTTTCTGTTTTTGTTTTTTGAGACAGGGTCTCACCTTGTTGCCCAGGCTGGAGTGCAGTGGCGCCATCTCAGCTCACTGCAACCTCCACCTCCCGGGTTCAAGTATTTCTTGTGCCTTAGCCTCTAGCCTTCCTGGTAGCTGGGATTACAGGTGTGCGCCACCACGCCTGGCTAATTTTTGTATTTTTAGTAGAGACAGGGCTTCACCATATTGGCCAGGCTGGTCTCGAACTCCTGACCTCAACCGATCCGCCCACCTCAGCTTCCCAATGTACTGGGATTAGAGGTGTAAGCCACTGCACCCCACCAGAGTGTGAGTTTTGATCTCCAACAGTATGCATTTTCTAGTGAAATTCAGTTTAATAAAATGAATAAGGAGATAATAGCTAACATGTATTGAGAACTTCCCATGTGTCAGGTAGTGCTCTGGGTGTTTAGGGTATTCTATTATTTAATTCTTACCACAACCCTATGAGGTGGGTACTAGGATATCTCCAGTTTACAGAGAAAACAAGGTGCAGAGAGATTAAGTAACTTGTCTAAGGTCACACAGACAAGGAGTGCCGGAGCCTAGGTCTAAGCCAGACAGCACTAGATCTTCATGACTTTGTCACAGTGCTTCACCTTGGAGAATAATGAGATGATGCTGGTATGTAGACATGCTAAGGAGGTCTTCCTTGCCTCACAGTCCTGATCAATACGGGGGCTTTTATGTAGTTCTGTTTGCATTCATTCTTCCAATGCAAAGCTGGAGTTTACCTAGTGGGATAAGATTTGATTTTCATCCTTGAGAATGAGTTGTTCTTCAGGCTTGCCCATGAGTCTTCATCCTGTCAGCATTCTGATTACATTTCTCATTATCATTCTCCTGCAGTGATTCATGAGTATGATAAAACCAAACAGCCTTCTCAGTAAATAAGCAAAGCTTAGCTTATGGTAAAAAAAAAAAAAAAAGTAGAGCTTTCTTTGAATCTGGAGAAATTAAGCACACAGGTGTCCTGCAATATTAGTTAAGAGACTACTGCACCCATCATACTGTAGCTTAAGACAGTTTCTTCTTTTAGTTTTTTCTAAAATATCTCAATGTCTGTGTTATGCCACAAATAATACAGCCTTGGTTAACTTTTGGATTAAAAAAAATCAACTTATTGGCCAGGCATGGTGGCTTACACCTATGATTGTAGGACTTTGGGAGGCTGAGGCAAGAGGATTGCTTGAACTCAGGAGTTTGAGACCAGCCTGGGCAACTTGGCCAGACATCATCTCTAATTAAAGAAAAAAACTGCTGTGCGCGGTGGCTCACGCCTGTAATTCCAGCAGTTTGGGAGGCCGAGGCGGGTGGATCACGAGGTCAGGAGTTTGAGACTATCCTGGCTAATATGGTGAAACCCCGTCTCTACTAAAAATACAAAAATTAGCTGGGTGTGGTGGCGTGTGCCTGTAGTCCCAGCCACTCAGGAGGCTGAGGCAGAAGAATCGCTTGACCCCAGGAGGAGGAGGCTGCAGTGAGCTGAGATTGTGCCACTGCACTCCAGCCTGGGTGACAGAGTGAGACTCTGTCTCAAAAAATAAATAAATCAATAAATAAAATAAAAAATAAAAAAACAAACAAAATAAAAAAATAAAAAAACAAACAAACTAGCCAGGTATGGTGGTGTGCACATGTAGTCTCAGCTACTCAGGAGACAGGTGGGAGAATCACTTGAGCCTGGGAGGATGAGGCTGCAGTAAGCCACAATCCTACCACTGCACTCTGTCCTGGGTGACAGAAGGAGACCCTATTTCTATTAAAAATAAATAAATAAATTTATTGAATGTTGTATTATATGTAGCATACCATATTTAAGCAGGGTCAAATTTTTGGCCTGACTTTTCAAATTAATGTGAATAAGTCATTTTGAAATTTTGGAGACAAAACCTTATTTAAGTTGAGAAATAGACAAACATTCATCCACTAAGAATTATTCTTTTTATTATTCTTAGTGTGTTTGAGTTGGTTCTTGCACAGAAAATATAAATAAATCCCAAATATGAAAAAATTTCTAAGTTTATATTAAGTGTATCCCATGAGTGACATAGGAAAATCCCTTTTAAGAGAAATGATATTGCAAAAGACACAACAAATCTTTTTCTCTTTTAAATAAAAATATGCATTCTGTTTCTAAGCATTTTCCAAACCTCTCTCCTTTGTGTGGCTTTTACTAAACCTTCTATCCTGTAACAGTCATTGACTTCTTCCTACTTTCTTTTTCTCTCTTTCCTTCTCTCCCTTCACTACCTTTCTTTTTCCCAGTGTTTACTGTGGGCTAGCCACTGTGTTAAACACTTTACCTGCATTACTCTCTTTAACACTCAAAATGATGCCATGAGATAGGTACCATTTTTTGTCCCATTGTGCAGATGAAGAAATCAACACTTTGAGAAGGTAAAGACTTTATAAGCTCACAAATTCTGGAAGAGCAGAGTCAGAATTCAATTCCAGGTTTGTCATATTTCAGAGCCCACAGTTTATTGCTTTCTCTGTAATGAGTAAATATTTCTTTTAGAATCAAAAAATATTTTAATTAAAATGTAATGACAGGAAAATAGTTATGATCCTGGGAGCAAGAATTAGTCAAGAATGGACCTGATCTAAGACCACTCTAGTTTTTTGGACAGGCTATGAACCAGTGGACTGGCACAGATTAATACAAATATCACATAGCTAATATTAATTGAGAATCTAAAAGGTATATTCTGTGGCCTTCATAAGCATGAACTTATCCATTGAGTTCCATGAACCCATGATATAGATACTATACACTTGTTCTTATTTTAAAGACTAGGAATCTGAGGCACAGGGAGATAAAGTAACCTGTGGAAGTTCCTGCTCAGAATCAGTGGAAGAATGAGGATTCTGCCTTCATTCCTAGCATTCTTCGTGTGGTTAGCATAGTCCCCTAACCACAGTGCCAGGGCACCTCTTGCCTGTGATCCCTAAGTGCTCTTCTGCATGTTTCTTTCTTTCTTTCTTTCTTTTTTTTTTTTCCTATTTTTTTTTGAGATGGAGTTTCACTCCTGTTGCCCAGGCTGGAGTGCAATGGCGTGATCTTGGCTCACCACAACCTCTGCCTCCTGGGCTCAAGCAATTCTCCTGCCTCAGCCTCCTAATTAGCTGGGATTACAGGCATGCGCCACCACGCCCGGCCAATTTTGCATTTTTAGTAGAGACAGGGTTTCTCCATGTTGTTCAGGCTGGTCTCAAACTCCCGACCTCAGGTGATCCGCTCGCCTTGGCCTCCCAAAGTGCTGGGATTACAGGGATTACAGGCGTGAACCACCACACCCAGCTTCTTTTGCATGTTTCTTGGGGAATGCAGAGCCAGTTAACTTTACAACTAGCCATTCACTTGGAATTCAGATCCACAGCATAGAAAAGACCATAGCGTATGCTTTCCCTATGGAGAGAATCCAATAACTATCAAGCCGTATAGTCCCTTTTTTTTTTTTTTTTTTTTTTGAGACACAGTTTTGTCGCCCAGGCTGGAGTCCAGTGGTGTGATCTCAGCTCACTGCAACCTCTGCTTCCCAGGCTCAAGCGGTTCTCCTGCCTCAGCCTCCCGAATAGCTGGGATTACAGGTGCCCACCACCATGCCTGGCTAATTTTTGTATTTTTAGTAGAGACGCGGTTTCACCATGTTGGCCAGGCTGGTCTCAAACTCCTGACCTCGTGATCCACCCACCTCAGCCTCCCAAAGTGCTAGGATTACAGGTGTGAGCCACCATGCCCGGCCGCCATATATTCTTTGTATAAGTGACATGTCTGAAAATAGCTGTGTTTATGATTACAGAGTTAAAGGGAAAAGAATGCCATAGCTAATGGGAGAGAAAAATGAAAGGCCAACTGAATTTGCCCATGGTAAATGTTAGAAATTTAAGGGTCAATGTGATCCTTTCATATGAAATACTAAATTCTTGGAATCAACTTATGGGAAAATCTAGTTTGTTTAGTGTTTTACAAGTGCTTTTTTTCTGCCTAAAATTCAAGAACTACTTTACCCAATGTACTAAATATATATGTGTGTGTGTGTGTATATATATACATAAAAAATATAATATATAAGAAATATATATTATATATAATATATAAGAAATATATATTATATATAATATATAAGAAATATATATTATATATAATATATAAGAAATATATATTATATATAATATATAAGAAATATATATTATATATAATATATAAGAAATATATATTATATATAATATATAAGAAATATATATTATATATTATATAAGAAATATATATTATATATTATATAAGAAATATATATTATATATAATATATAAGAAATATATATTATATATAATATATAAGAAATATATATTATATATAATATATAAGAAATATATATTATATATAATATATAAGAAATATATTATATAATATATAATAAATATATATAATATATAATATATAATAAATATATATAATAAATATATTGTTTTGGTGAGTTGGTACTTTTTGTTGTTGTTGTTGAGATGGAGTCTTTCTCTGTCGCCCAGGCTCGAGTGCAGTGGCGCGATCTCAGCTCACTGCAAGCTCCGCCTCTCGGGTTCACGCCATTCTCCTGCCTCAGCTTCCTGAGAGTACAGGCGCCCGCCACCACGCCCAGCTAATTTTTTTGGTATTTTTAGTAGAGACGGGGTTTCACCGTGTTAGCTAGGATGGTCTCGATCTCCTGACCTCGTGATCCTCCCGCCTCGGCCTCCCAAAGTGCTTGGATTACAGGCGTGAGCCACCGTGCCTGGCCCTGTACTTTGTTTTTTTTTAAAAGAAACTTCCTAGAAACCCTGATCAAGTGTGAGTTTTTTTGAACCAGTTAATAAGAACACTTTATTGTAATGAAAATAAGAGGTTTTGGGCATGCATCTGATAATTATGTGTTGAATGCTTCCTGAGGGCAATGCTTTGTGCCATGTGTCATGTGCCTGGTGCAGCTTCCACTTCCAATTATGTCTGGAATCTGATTTCACCATTGATGTCAGCACTCCACCATTACCATTCTGCTTTCAGCCATTATCATCTCTTGCCCAGATTATTACAATAGCTTCTAAGTGGTCTCCCGGCCACTCCTTTCCCTTTCTGTAACACAGACTCCACCCAGAAGCAGCCACAGTGATCTTTTAAAAATCTAAACCAAATCAAGTCATTTTTCTGCTTGAAATAATGCAGTGGCTTCTCATCTTATTCAGGAAAATAAGTAATCCAAAGTGCTTATCAAGGTTTGCAAGGACCTTATGATCTGGCTCACTGCCAGTCTTCTCTCACCCCTCCTTTCTCAGCTCTGAAGTCCTCCTGGCTGCTCCAAACATCATTGCTCATGGTCCCCACACCTGCTGTTCCCTATGTTAGAATGCTTTTCCCCTTGATATCTCCCTGGCTCACTTCCTTCCCTTCTCCAGGTCTCTGCTCAAATGTTCCCTCAGTAAAGAGTCTGTTCTTGACCGTTACATAAAATGGTACTCACCTCCTACTGCCGTTAATATCTATCCCTTTACCCTGCTTTATTTTTCTTTATAACAATTACCACCTCCTGACACATAATACATTTCATGTATGTGCATGAATGAATTCAATTGGCCTTTGATTTTCTTTCCTGTTATCTATGACATTCTTCTCTTGCTTATTGTTTATCTCACCTCATTATCCATGCCATATTAGGATGTAAGCTACATGAACACGGGGACTTTCCTTTTTTTTTTTCAACAAATATTTTTTGTTGTTTGTTTTTTTGAAACAGAGTTTCACTCTTGTTGCCCAGGCTGGAGTGCAATGGCACGATCTCAGCTCACTGCAACCTCAACCTCTGCCTCCCAGGTTCAAGCAATTCTCCTGCCTCAGCCTCCCGAGTAGCTGGGATTACAGGCATGCGCCACCACGCCCAGCTAATTTTGTATTTTTAGTAGGGACAGGGTTACTCCACGTTGGTTAGGCTGGTCTTGAACTCCTGACCTCAGGTGATCCACCCACCTTGGCCTACCAACGTGCTGGGATTACAGGCGTGAGCCACCACACCCGGCTTCAACAACAAATATTGAATGAGCACCTACTCTATGCCAAGCTCTAGGCATCTAGAAATTAACAAAAGAGACCAGGTCTTGTACTTATGTAGATTACACCTCAGTAGGGTGAGATAGACAAGAAACAAGCAAGTAAATACTATCATATGAAAGATGGTGATTAATGCTCTGGAGAAAAATCAGAATATTGTAGAATATGGGGTGATGTGGTTATGGCTAAAAGGATGACCCATCTTTAACAAGGTAGTCAAGACTATAGGAGGAGCAGGTTTTGAGAGGAAATTAAGAATTTGCAATATACTTGTTAATATAAAAATGCCTTCTAGGCATCCAGTGGAGAGGTTAAGTATGAGTCTGAAGTTCCATGGAGAAAATAGGCTGACATATAAATTTGGGATTCACCTATGCACAGCCATTGACTGGATGAGATCACAGAGAGAATGGCCTGAGGGATAGAAGGGATCAAGCCCAAGTCATTGCTCCATCCAAATTAAAGATTTGGAAAATGAGGAAGAACCCTAAAAGAGGACTAAGAAAGAATGGTCAGTGAGACTGGGCGCAGTCGCTCATGCCTATAATCCCAGCACTTTGGGAGGCCCTCAAGGTGGCAGCATCACTTGAGCCCAGCCGTTTGAGACTAACCTGGGCAGCATAGCAAGACCTCCCTCTCTACAAAGAATAAAAAAATTAGCCAGGTGAGGCAGCACACACCTGTCATCCAAGGCTGAGGTGGGAGGATTGCTTGAGCCTGGCAGGTCAAGGCTTCAGTAAGCTGTGATTATACCATTGCACTCCAGCCTGGGTGACAGAGTGACCCTGTCTCAAAAAAAAAAAAAAAAAAAAGGTCAGAGAGCACTGAGGAGAATCAAGAAACTGTTGTGAAAGCCAAATGAAGAAAGTAGTTCAAATGTGACTGACTGACTGATGTCCTGTGTTAAATCCTGCTTAAAGATCAGGTCGGGTGAGTTTGGAGAAATGACCACTGGGTTTGGCAACCTCAGGGTCACTGATGACTTTGACAAGTGCTGTCTTGGTGAAGAAAACATCTCTTTTAAGAACTTTTGCTTTAAGGGGAAACAGAATTGAAGTGGTAGGATCAAGAGAATTTCTCTTAAAAAAATTATTGTAGGCTGGGCATGGTGGCTCATACCTGTAATCCTAGCACTTTGGGAGGCCGAGGTGGGCAGATCACCTGAGGTCAGGAGTTCGAGACTGGCCTGTCCAACATGGCGAAACCCCGTTTCTACTAAAAATACAAAAAAATTACCCAGGCTTGGTGGTGGGTGCCTGTAATCCCAGCTACTTGAGAGGCTGAGGCAGGAGAATTGCTTGAACTTGGGAGGTGGTTGCAGTGAGCTGAGATCGTGCCACTGCACCCCAGCCTGGCAACAAGAGCAAAACTCCATCTCAAAAAGAAAAAAAAAAAAAATTATTGTCATAGAAAACACTAATAACGTTGGCCTGGTGTGGTGGTGGCTCATATCTGTAACCCAGCAATTTGAGAAGCCAAGGCAGGGAATTACTTGAGCCCAGGAGTTCAAGACCAGCCTGTGCAACATAGGGAAAGCTTGTCTCTACAAAAGATACAAAAATTAGCCAGGCATGCTGGCACATGCCTGTAGACCCAGCTACTCAGGAGGCTGAGGTGGGAGGATCACTCGAGCCCAGGAAGTTGAGGCTGCAGTGAGCCATGATCATGCTACTGCACTCCAGCCATGGTGACAGAGTGAGGCCCTATCTCAATAAATAAATAATTTTAAAAAGAAAATGCATAATATACAATCTACCCTCTTAAAGTGTTCATTTAGTACAGTATTATTAACTGTGGGCACATGAAAATTTTTTTTGATAGAAGAAATCACAGCATATTTGATAAGGTGAAAGAAAATTCATGTTTTGGGAAGGATAAAATTGCTGGAATAATGTCCTAGAGGAGATGAGAAGGGAGGGATGGCAAGGCTGAGCGATTTTCCTAAGGTCACACAGCCAGTAAGTGACAGGTCAAGATTCCAATCTAGGTCTTCTGGCTCTCTGTTTTTTACTGACATTTTGCTATACCGTAAAATGAGAAAAATGGCTTGGGCGACATGTAACTTTCCTCCTAGTTCTAACTTTCATGTCTCTAACATTTTGAGATGCCTTCACCCATCCCAAGCATGTAAAGAAAATTCCCAAGTCAAACATAGTAGCAGCAGCAGCAGCAGCAGCACCTATCTGAACCCACAGTTCTTGTCTAGGTGCTCACCTATCTCATCTCAACCACTCTATGAATTACTTAGCAGTCAGCACTTGGACTTCTCAATGCCTGAGCCCTTTATAGGAATCACAAACTGTTTCTGATACCTGGAAGCTTTAATCATTTATGTTGTCTGTCTGGCTTCCTAAGGTATTTGAGTTTGCAATACTTCCTCCTAAAATTAACTAGGCAGTGGTTTAAAAAGAAAAGGAAGGAAGGGAGGGAGGGAAGGAAGGAATGAAGGAAGGAGAGAAGGAAGGAAGACAGGAGAATACAAAGAAAGGAAGGAAGGAGAGGAGAAGAGAGGAGAGGGATAGGGAGCTATAAAGAAGGTGTTTACTTAATGAGTTGGAAAATCTTCAGAAACAATATGGGTATGGGTACTTTAGTTGATTGTATTATAAGCTATTGTGGTTTCTAAAGTGATTTTATGTTGGCCATGGTCCCAATCCAACAGAGGCTTTTAATATGCTATAATAGCTATTATTATTCTCCGTATTTAAATGATCTTAACACCTTATAATCGTAATGGTTACTTAGAGAAGTAATTAATTTATTCTGTGTATGTAAACATAATATGCCTTCATAATATTGTCCCATCATCTTCAGTGAACTTTACATTAATGCTAGGAAAGTCATTTAATATGTTCAGTATACTAGAAGGAAAAAGCCCATTTCTCAGTGGATAGTTCTCAATACTAAAACATTTGACAAGCAAATCAGAGACTACCGCAGAGACTATCTCTGAGAGAATCAGAGTTCTTAAAATTTAAAATCTCAAGATTTGGTCTTTTTCCCCCTAATATGACTGAAAAATCCTTGTGGTTCTTCCCTTAAATTAACAGCCTGTGCTTAAAAGTTCTGAGGGAAACACTTGCAAATTACTAGGAAAATGTTACAGTCCTATTTTTTTTAACAAAAACTAAAAAATAATTTCCTGTTTTATCTAAAATTGAAAAGAAGTTAAGCACCACTGGAAAAGAAAAATACATTTGCATCTAAAACACAGGTCCCTAATGAGAAGAAATTCACTTGGTTAACTCAGTAAAAGCTGTCTTCTGGGACTCCACACTATTGGCACTGTTTTCCAGCATTCTATCTGTGAACAAGCTGTGTACATTCCAAGTATATTAGGCATATTTTATGTTTTCAGTGCCATGCTTAAAGAGTACCTTGTTGTATGCTGTCTCTCTATTACAGCATGAACTCTGGAGTGTTTACTAGATTTTTTAAATGCTTCAGTTGCTAAATGAGATAAAAGTCTCAGCCAAGAACCAAAGAACTTGGACCTCATAGGACTTTGCTCCTGTTTATTATCAAAGTAATACATGGCTACATTCTTGTCATTATTCCACAAGATTTGAGGCCTCTGGAATCAAGGTGCCATCTTGCTTTCCTCACCAGGGGACTCTGTCCTCTGGGCTCTTTCTCATTTCCCAACTCTGTCTTTCTCCTACATAGATACCCACTTTTCACTCTTTCCAACACAGGTCTTCCCATGCTGCTTTTTTGTTGTTGAAGATTTTAGTTTCGAATAGTGTTTTTTTTTTTTTTTTATTAGTATACTGGTGCCATTTACATGTATATTACAATGGGCAATTTGGGTGGTACAATGTCATGTCAATGTCGAGAAGGCACAGCCCAGCTACAGTCTGGAACACAGTGTAAACAATTCCATGGGCAAATGTTGCTCGGGTTTTGGAATGTTTCTTATAGGTGTTTTTAAATGTCTTTTAAAGAGCCTCAAGCAGCTGCAGTGAATATAATCAGGTCACCGTTTCCTTATGTTTAAGGGTTTGGCGGAGGAGAGGTCAAATGTGAGGATGCAGGGAAAGGAAATAAATGTGGAACAGGCAGGAAAGAAACTTACTTGGGCACAGGAAGCCAGAGACCCTGGAGAGGAAAAGCAGGAACCGCAAACTAAGCTAAGAACCACAGTAAACACAGTCTGAGAGCCAAGTGTTCTCTTATGACATCATCCCTGTTGCTGTGTTTGCTTCTCTGTCCTTTCTTCAAGTAAGGGTGACTGTGTCCACCTCCTGTGGTTCCCAAACCAGGCTATCATGGAATCAGATGGAAAGCTTAAGCAAACACAGATTCCTGCTCTCTGGATCACCTAGAGAAAGGAACCTGGAAATTTTCTTTTCTTGTTTTCCAGCTACTCCCAATGTAAGCCAACTTGGAATCAACTAATTTACAACATCTTAAAAGCTGACCACCTTATCTTAGGGAAAGGCCAACCCCTTGGAGAAAAGATGGTTTAGAAGGGTGTTTTTAATTGTATAAAACACAACTATAAGTCAATGCAAACAATCCACAGACTAACATATGCCAGTCTTGGATGTGCATTCTGAAAGTTGATGGTTAAAATAGTCTATGTGGGCTGGATGCAGTGGCTCAGGCGAGTTTGAGACCAGCCTGACCAACATGGAGAAACCCGGTCTCTACTAAGAATACAAAATTAGCCGGGCGTGGTGGCGTGTGCCTGTAATCCCAGCTACTCGAGAAGCTGAGGGAGGAGAATTGCTTGAATCCAGGAGGTGGAGGTTTCGGTGAGCGGAGATCGTGCCATTGCACTCCAGCCTGGGCAGTAGGTCTACGGATGGATCATGCCTGCTACAGAAAAGCCAATGATGCTTAATCCAGAGATGACCTTTTTGCCATTAAGTAAGAACCAGAGATCAGTGAGAAATGTCTTACTTTGGAAATCCGTAAACGTACAAATCATCCATATGGATGGTGTAAAACCACTAGTTGAGCTAGAGTAAGCAAATGATCTTTGTGGATTCTAGGAATTAATTGACTAAATATCCCATGTCCTCCTGCTTACACTCCTACCAACATAGTATTGGAGGTTGTCTGATGCTCACCCCACTATTTTTATGGATTTTTATCTTGAGGCACAATGGGTTGGGGTTAGTTCTCCTAGACTCTTGTTGTTCTGATTTCCTATTTCTTCTGAATTCTTTTTTTAAAATTCTTTTTTAATTTTTGTGGGTACATAGTAGGTGGCATGTAATGTATAAATAATTACATCAGAGTAAACTGGGCATCCATCACCTCCCCAGTATTTTTCTTTTGTGTTACAAACAATCCAATTATAGTTTTAGTTATTTTTAAATGTACAATTAAATTATTTTTGACTGTGGTCACCCTGTTGGGCTAGCAAATACTAGGTCTTATTCATTCTTTCTATTTTTTTGTATCCGTTAATCATCCCTACTCCCCCGCCTCCCTGTTACCTTTCCCAGCCTCTGATAACCACCCTTCTTCCCTCTATCCTCGTGAGTTCATCCTCTGAATTCTTACTGTTACATCCATTTTGGCTCCTATGCCTGGTCTTCACCCCACACCAACTCACACATAAACCCCTTTCTTCCCTTTGGTGCCCCAGACAAATGCTGTTATCAGAAGTGTAGGGGGTTACAAGAAGTGTTTACATCACAACATAACACTCAAACAACTTTAAAAGTGTATATTAAATATTTTCTTTTGGCCCTCTCTGTGATCTGGAATTTCTTGTTTACTGACCCCTCCCCACCACTCTGGTCTTTCATCCAACTTGAGAGATTTTGTAAACTTCTGAATTCCAAAAATGAATTGCAGGTTCAAGTGTATAAACATTTTCTATCTCTAGAGTTATCACCAAATTATCTTTCAGATTTACCAATTTATTATCAATCTTTATGCCCATCAATAAAGTATAATCACTTGATTTTCATCATTCCCTTGCCAAAAATACATATTTGTATTTTATATATTTACTCATATTGTAGGCAAAAAAAAAAAAATTAGTCCAATATTTTACTTGCACTTTTTTAATTATGAAGAGTTTGAGTATCTCTTCACAAGTTCAAGGGTCAGTTTTGCTTATTTATCTGTAAACTACGTTTTTGTTTTTTTTTTTGGAGACAGTGTCTCACTCTGTCACCCTGCTGGAGTGCAGTGGCGTGATCATGGCTAACTGTAGCCTTGACCTCCTGGGTTCAAGCAATCCTCCCATCTCAGCCTCCCAAGCAGCTGGTACCACAAGCATGTCACCACACCCCGCTGATTTTTTTATTTTTTGTAGAGACAGGGTCTCACCATGTTGCCCAGGCTGGTCTCAAGTCAACCTCCCACCTTGGCTTCCCAAAGTGTTGGGATTACAGGTGTGAGCCATCACACCCAGCCCAGGTTTGTTTTTTCTATTAAGGAGTTGGTAGTTTTCTTCAATTTTCTTATTGATTTGCAAAAACTCTTAACATATGAGGAATAGTAACTCATTGTCATATATGTTGCAAATATTTCCCCCAGTTTGTTTCTTCTCTGAAATTTTCAGTGGTGCATCTGATCCCATGAAGATCCCCCTGGGCTTGGGATTACTGCTAGCTTCTCAGTGAGCTCACCCACTGTTTGATGGGAAAGCCCCAGGGACATAGAGCTATTTGTTTAGTGTGAGCCAGTCTTTTTGTTTCTGTTGTTGTTTGCTTTTCCTGCTTTTTCTTTTTCTTTCTTTTCTTTTTTTTTTTTTGAGATGAAGTCTCGCTCTGTCGCCCAGGCTGAAGTGTAGTGGCCTGATCTCAGCTCACTACAACTTCTGCCTCCAGGGTTCAAGTGTTTCTCCTGCCTCAGCCTCCCAAGTAGCTGGGATTACAGGCACCTGTCACCACACCCAGCTAATTTTTGTATTTTTAGTAGAGACGGGGTTTCACCATGTTGACCAGGCTGGTCTCAAACTACTGACCTCAGGGGATCCACCCGCCTCGGCCTCCCAAAGTGTTGGGATTACAGGCGTGCCACCGCACCCGGCCTTCCCTCTTTTTCTTACTTTTTTTTTTTTTTTTTTTTAAATTTTCAGCCAACCTTTATTTTCTGTGGGACACATTTAGCACTTGTGAATTACTCCCAGCTGATACTTTTTGGTCTGTCGCCTTGGTAGGAGGAGGAAATAGCAAATTCCCTTTTATGACGCACTGTCTTGCCCCCACCTTCTGGTTTTCAGATCAGTTCTCTGAGACACTTATAAGTCTATTTTTCAGCTTCTACTGTTCTCTAAGTTTGGGGGCATGTGCCTACTGCTAGACCATTATTATTTGCCGGATTTAGTTCATTTTGTTCAGTTTGAGGAGAGAGGGAGAAGAGCTTTTCTCAACCTGTATCTAGGCTAACTTCTCCCCAGAAAGCTATTCTTTACTTTGTGTGTTTTTGTAGAAAGAACATTCTACTTCTTGGGTCCCCTGGAGGCCACTCTTGCTCAGGGGTGTAGTTTAAAGTGGGCCAGTAGCATGGGAGAGGCAATGTGAGTAAAAATGTACACTTAGGCCACAATGAAAGAAATCTTGATTTTCTGTCCCCCTAAAAAGATTTCCATGGAAGATTTTGTGCCCTTGATGGTATAGGGCCTGTGGGAACATGTAACATTTACACGTTTGAGTTATATTTCTCTCACATAATTAATAGCCATTTATTTTATTCAAATATGCTCCTAAAGTACATCTAGGAGAGTAAATATGCTTCTTTTATTATAAAATATTCTCAGCTCTAATAATCATTATTATGTTAACACACATACAATGTGATGAACCACAAGCAGGCAGTGCGTGATAAAGCTAACCTTGCCCATTGCCAGTGTTTCCCAAACTTTCATGTTTTTAAGAATCACCTGGGAGCTGTTAACGCAGTTTCCTTGGCCCCGCCCCACACATTCTGATTCAATAAAGGTAGAGCCCAGGAATCTGCCTTTCTTTTTTCTTTCTTTTTTTTTTTGAGGCAGTCTCTGTCACCCAGGCTGGAGTGCAGTGGTGCAATCTCGGCTCACTGCAACCTCTGCCGCCCGTGTTCAAGCGATTCTCCTGCTTCAGCCTCCCGAGTAGCTGGGATTACAGGCTCCTGCCACCGTGCCTGGCTAATTTTTGTAGGTTTTTAGTTGAGATGGGGTTTCACCATCTTGGCCAGGCTGGTCTTGAACTCCTGACCTCGTGATCCACCCACCTCGGCCTCCCAAAGTGCTGGGATTACAGGCGTGAGCCACTGCACCCTGCTGGAATCTGCCTTTTTAACAAGCACTATCTGTGGTCTTTAGTACTGGCTTCGAAAAATTCTGGGGCAAGATATCTCAACCTCAGCATTACTGACATTTAGGGCTCAATAATTCTTTGTTGGTGGGGCGCTGTCCTGTAGATGCCAGTAGCAACCCCCCTAATCGTGACAATAAGAAATGTCTCTAGACATTGCCAAAATGTCCCCTGGGGAGTTTAATCACCCTCAGTTGGGAACCACTGGCCTAGGAGAAAATAAATGAGAAAATGTTAATTAAAAACAGTGTTTACTTTTGCACGCAGCCATTCATACTCTTGCATGGATTTCATTGAACAAATTAAACAACTATTTCTGAGCATCTGGTATGTACCAAGCCTTTTATATTAAAAATGTTTAATCATGGCTACCTCTTTAATAATTTGGAAGGTGAAAGAAAAGAAAATGTTCTTCTAAATTAGTATCTATTGAGCATATATTTTTCCTAAATTAATATTCCTAATAGTTTTCTGAAGAATATTCTAGAACTTTAAAATTAATATTAACAAAGCATTGACGTTGTTTTAGTAAAGACGCAATTCAGAATAAAGTTGGTATGATTGCTTTACACTTTTTTTTTTGAGATGGAGTTTCGCTCTTGTTGCCCAGGCTGGAGTGCGATGGCATGATCTCGGCTCACTGCAACCTCTGCCTCCCAGGTTCAAACGATTCTCCTGTCTCAGCCTCCTGAGTAGCTGGGATTGAAGGCATGAGCCACCACGCCTGGCTAATTTTGTATTTTTAGTAGAGACGGGGCTTCTCTATGTTGGTCAGGCTGGTCTCAAACTCCAGACCTCAGGTGATCCGCCCGCCTCAGCCTCCCAAAGTGCTGGGATTACAGGCGTGAGCCACTGCACCTGGCCTTGCTTTACTGTTTCTAATAATGGAACTAATTATGTTTGTAAATTTTACACTTATTCTAATTTAGGAAGATACGAGAAGAGACTGATGAAGTACCTGACATGATACTGTTTATAAAATCTCACATCTGATGTAATTCTAAAATTCTTCCTTAGCAAGTCTATGGTCCATATAAATAAATAAGTGATATCCAAGTACACTCATTTTAATGTGAGTTTTTCACATGATATTAAAATATTAAAAATAGATCAGTATGTAGGGCACCCAAGCATTTAATTCCTTAAATCGGAGACATGAGGAGAAAAAAATGAAAAGGAAGAAAGAAAAGAAGGAAAAGGAAGGAAGGAAGAAAAAGTTGAGTCACGGCTGAAGCTCTGGCATCTCTAACCACTGGTCAGTAAATTCTATTGAAATTCAATAGTATAAGAGACAAACAGGCAAAAAGGATGGTGAAACCATTTCCAAATACCAAGATAAAGGAGCCTTCAGGAACCCTGAGAACAGCTGATGTCCCATTGTAGACTTCATCCTCTTCCTTGGGTGAAAGTGTGAATAGAGCTCAAGGCAGGGAAGAAGTCTTTTCTCTGGAGGTGCTATTTATGGTGCCCTTGGCCTGGATGGGCTTTCCGGGTAGTTTCCAAGGGTATCATTTCTTTGTATTGGAAATCAGGGACCTTTGTGGGTTAGAAAAGTAGAATCAGGCCATGGCTATTGTCTTTCCCTGCTGTGTTTCACATGTAAAATTGACTCCCAGAAGAGCATCCCAGGGCCTTGTCAAGGAGCAGGGAAAACAGCAGACTGCCCTAGGGTGGAAACCTAACTGAGAGTGCAAGGGCTACTTGCAAAGCTGGGGAGAGAGAATTACTGGGAAAATCGTGCCTAGGGCAAAGCTGAATTCAAGAAATCTGACTTTTGTGATCTTCCTCTGCTGAGAATGAATGCCGCCACCTACAGCGGAGTAAGACCACAGCTTGCTTTTGAAAAGTGTTGCTCTCTAGGTGGGATGTTTGTTTGTGTGTGCGTGTCCTCTCTCAGGATTTCTAGACGGTTCATTTTCAAAGGGTCATTAACATTATTTAAATATTCATGGTGGAGGAGGGGATGAGAGACTGAAATTTCAGACATCTCAAGAGTGAGGGATGGCTGGCCACCCGCCTAATACAGCCCCAGTCTGCGGATCAGCTGCCTCCTTCCCCTCCGCTGGCTTTGTTAGCACACGCGCTCTGACACCGGGCCACCGGCTGCCACTACACGGAGGGCAGCAGGAAGGCTCTGGCGAGCCAGTGAGCTGGAAGCATCTCTGTCCACACCTCAGCCTCTGAACCCCATCGGGGGAGTCCTCAAACACGCGGAGACACCATTACTGCCACAAAGACGCACTTCCCAACCAGTTCCGGGGGTCGCTCTGACCCTGAGGACAGTCGTGGTGCTAGGTAAGGGACGAGGGGCTGTTTCCCCGCCTGAGTGGGAACTCAGCAGCTCCTGGCATTTGAGCGCACACAGGCACTCACACACTTCCACATACGCTCATGCGCACATATGTGTACACTAACACACACGTCCACGTGCACACACAGCGACACGCCACCCCGCCCCAAGGCCCCGTGCGCTAACAAGTATCCACATATCCAGACACAGCGCTCCCCTGAGTTAGGAAATACTCAGCTTTGCGCGCCCCATCCATCCCTCCATCTTTCCCTCTCTCCAGTCTCTCCATTCATTCATTTCTTCGTTTGTGCATCGATTCCGCCGAAGCCACTGAGAGGTGTGGGTAGATGGGGAGGGGAGCGGAGGGGAGGGGCGGTCCGTGGGCGCTGGGCTACTGGAGGGGAAGCGAGGAGGCGGGGAAGGGGCGGGCCCCGGGAGCAGGCGGGCGGGACTCCCCGCCCTCCAGCGCGCCCGGAGGCTACCACTCCCTGCAGATGCGCTGGCCCCAGCCCGGGGCTGCCGCTCGCCTTTCCCCGGAGTCTCCTGGACCCCCGGAGCGGGAGGCAGCGGCCGCGCGGCGCTGGAGCAGAGCCTCAGGACTGCACCCCCGGGAGCGGGCGCCCAGAGGTGGGTGTCCAAGCTGGGGAGGGGAGGGGCTGGAGTGTCCTCGAGTGTGAGGAAGGGGTGGCCGAGGAAGGGCTGGAAATCTGGGAGTCCTCGGAAGCACCGCGGGCTTTTAAAGGGCTTTTTGTGGTCCTTGTCGAGCGGAGCGTGTGCTGGGACAGGGCCCGGGTGGAGGGGCTGTGGCCATGTGGATTTGAATTCCTAGGTTTGTGGGAGGGCCAAGCCTTTGGCTGCCTTTGTTCAATGCTTATCACTTATATATGCTTTAAAAAATAAACGCAGGACTCCGCTTCTCCCTGTATACACACAGAGCTGGGCTGTGCGTGTCCTTTTCAGGAAAAGCAGTGAAATCAAATGTGGTTGTGGCCGCGTCTGCTGCCCCGGGAGCACTGGGAGGTGCAGCAGTTCCTTCTAGCTCGCGAGGAAGGCGCGGGTCCTGCCTTTTGGGTGGCAGAGCCGGGGGCATTTTCGCCAAGTCCTGAACTTTTCAGAGAGACTGACGTCAGGGAGGGCCGGGCCCCGGCCCCAGCAGGAGTCTTTCGGAATAGGGTCCAGGGAGCCGAACTCAGGAGATGATGCAGGAGGAGCCAGCAGCCTCTTCTGCCCTGGGAGGGAGAACGCGGTCCGGGTCCGAGCTGAGCCAGAAGTTCGGCCTGAGGCTGGGACCTCAGCAGTTAGAATGTGGTATCTTATCCGGGATGAAGCCGGCGTTTGCGTCTCTGTGGGCCCTTCTTGGGGGCACTCTGGGGTATGGGAAGAGCAGACCGTGGGGGAGAGCATTGGGCAAGCCGTGCCTGTAATGTCCGTGGAGGCGACGCGCCTGCAAGAACCAGAGCAAGGAGACACTGGTGGCCCCAAGAAATCCCAGAGAAACGGAGTGGACAGGAGGGGAGTAAAACGGAGCCCGGGGGAGCCGGAAGCCCGCAGCAGGGAGCTGTGGCGCTGGTGGCCGGGTGAGGGCTGAAGGCAAAGGGCGAGGCGGCGTGCAGCCGGGCTGCCGAGCTCTCCAACGCGGATGCCAGGCGCTCGCCAGCCCGAGGGATCCCTCCCGACCCACAAAGAGGGCGTCTGGGAGGTGACTCGTTTAGAGAGATGGTGGATTCCCTCTCCAGACCCAGGAAAGCCTGTTTCCCGTGTAGGGTAGCATGAGTTTGGCTCTGATAGGCTGCGTGGTCAGATCAGACTTTGACATATCACTACCCTTCCCTGTAGCAGTTTTAAATGCAGCACAGGTGATTTGGGAAGACTTCCTAAACGTATAGTATTTCTTTTTGAAAAGAAACTTCACCTACTCATACGTCTATATGCCTCTCTCTGTATTGCATCTTGGAATTTGTGAACAAGTCCATGTCTCCCAGGAAGCGCTCTTCTATCCCAACTCCCGTTTCACAGGCTCCTGGAGACTGCATGAGTACAAACTCCTCTCACCATTGGGATCCCAGGGAATTTGCTTCCTTGTCTTTTGTTCTGATTAGAGTTCATTTAAGCATCACACTTTTCTTTCTGGAAATGTTCTTAATTTAAATTTAGCTAGACTTCTCTTTCTTCCAGTCTGGCAGCTTCCCCAGCATTATGAATACAATTTCATAATAATATGTCTAGAAATGAGGCTTATCCAGCAAGGAGTTTTACTCTGTTTCTTTAAACATAAAGACTTGGCCTAAAGAGTGTTTTAATCAATGCTCCGCTGCCGGTTGTCTCCTCCCCAATTTTGACCCTTGGCTCTTTCTCTCTTCTTTTCTTTTTTTTCTTTTCTTTTCTTTCGAAGTTTTGCTCTTGTTGCCCAGGCTAGAGTGCAATGGCATGATCTTGGCTCACTGCAACCTCCACCTCATGGGTTCAAGCAATTCTCCTGCATCAGCCTCCTGAGTACCTGGGATTACAGTCGCCCACCACCACACCCAGCTAATTTTTATATTTTTAGTAGAGACGGCGTTTTGCCATGTTAGCCAGGCTGGTCTCGAACTCCTGACCTTAGGTGATTCACCTGCCTCGGCCTCCCAAAATGCTGGGATTACAGGCATGAGCCACCGCACCCAGCCTGGCCCTTTCCTTAAAGGGGATCTTCTCCTTTGAGTGGAGGCACACCAAGTTTCCTGCAATTATCTTGGACAGCACCAACAAAATTAGTCCTGAGCCAGGGACAACAAAAGTAAGGCTGCCTGTCTCCCAGTCTTTACTTAACCGACTCTGCTGGAGAGTTCATTTCACTTTCTTTCTGGGATGCTGAGATGCTAGGATGAGAGGAATAGCTGGGCTTTGAGATGGGACAAACATTTTGAAATACTCATTATCTCATAGTTCTGGCATGACAGTTGGCACCACTTCCTGCCTGCAGAGTTTGAAGTTATTTCACTTTCATAAGTGGCTTATTCTGACTCAGTAGCCTCAGGACCTCTGGCTAATAAAGTGAAGTAGGTTGTCTTAACTTTGTTATCAAATGAAGGGAGAATGAATCCACTGGCTTTGTTTCTGAAAGTTTCGATATTTTCTTATAGAACTAACATTAAATATTACTTCCAAAAATGCAAACACTTTGGACTTTCTAGTCATTGTAATTATTGTCTAGATAATTACAATAATCCAAACAATAACCATTACGGATTTGGTGAGCTCTTAAAATACCCATGTCCCAGATTTCTATCACGGTTATTACCAGTCTCTGCTTATTAAGGTAATGAGAAATATTTCAAATGAAGACGAAATTGAATTTGGATGGAGGTTGTGTTGAGGGATTTTAACAGTTGAAACAGGAGCGTGCTAAAAAGTTACTTCTGAAGACCAAGGATAGACCGTTTAGTTCCAGTCTTTAACTTTATACATGACTCAACACCAGTAGAACTGATGCTCTATCTTCAATTAGCTTTTGGAATGATTGTTTTTTGATCTTGAGAAACATAGTACTCACTGCTTAGATTGTTGATCAGGGATTCTGTGTCAGCTATTGGAAGTTTGAAGTAATTTATTAGTATCCTGATGAGCTTCAACAATTTCAGTAAGTTTGGGTAGCAAATTGCACCCTTTTTTTTTTTTTTTTTTTTTTTTTTGAAACGGAGTCTTGCTCTGTTGCTTGGGCTGGAATGCAGTGGCGCAATCTCGGCTCACTGCAAGCTCCGCTTCTCTGGTTCACATAATTCTCCTGCCTCAGCCTCCCAAGTAGCTGGGACTACAGGTGCCCACCACCACGCCCAGCTAATTTTTTGTATTTTTAGTAGAGACGGGGTTTCACCGTGTTAGCCAGGATGATCTCGATGTCCTGACTTTGTGATCTGCCTGCCTCGGCCTCCCAAAATGCTGGGATTACAGGCATGAGCCATCATGCCCGGCCCAACATTTTCTTTATACTGTGCAAACTCAACACCCAGAGGCAGAATTTCTGTAAAGCTAAAAATAAAGGAACAACTTCAACTTCAGTTTCTCTCATTGGCATGAGCCTCACGCAGCAGCACTTCGGGTGGCTTGGGCCTCAGTGAAGAATGTTACCATGGACCATGATGGGAGTTAAGGTAATCCATATACATGTATATCTTACTTTGTAAAATAATCCCCTCTGTGAACATGTAAGACTACTGTTCACATTTTGGACATTTTCCTTTCAAACACATTTTTCATGAATATATTATAGGAAAGTTAAAACCATCTCTATTCCAAAAGGAAAATCTACCATTTTGCTTAAAGAGAAAGTTACTGAGTTTGTCTATGTGATTTTAAGTAGTATTTGATTAGAGTATTAAAGAAATGGGATACTTCAAGTAACATAACACCTGATATTTAAATCTAAGTTTTAAAAATGTATTTCACCCATTGTTAATGAAAGTGTTTCTAAGATGTAACCCCTGGTTAGCTCTTCTGCCTTCTTGCCTTGATGGGTTGACTGGTGGTGAATGTGCTGTTGTCATTCCATTGACAGTTCAGGATTTTGTGGTGGTCTCAGCATATTAGCATAGATGTGAATTGTAATTTTATAGGATTATGGAACTGTAATTGTGGAACTCCTGCAGGGCAGACTCTGGAGGCTAGCTTTTTAGAAAACTAAAATCCCCAGTATAAACTTAATTTCTGTCGTTTGCCCCATTTTCTTGAAAGTTAAGTGCCAGAAAAGAAAAGGATCGAGTCTCTCTTTTCTTTCTACAATAAAACAGAATGTACTTTCTCCAGGGTTTGGCGGTGGGTTCCTTTTTCCTGTTGAGGTAGATTCTGAGATGGAGGAGGGCCTGGAGAAGACAGAGCACGAGGGAAAGAGACTGAGAACACACTCAGGCTGTCCTCGCCTCCTTTTCCCTTTCGTGCTCCTGTCTCCCATCTAGAAGGACCAGGGCTACCAGTCCTCGTGGGGACAAGTTTGAGTAGGATCAAGAGACATGTAACTGGGCCAAGTGCTGTGGCTTACGCCTGTAATCCTGGCACTTTGGGAGGCTTAGGCAGTTGGATCACTTGAGGTCAGGATTTCGAATCCAGCCTGGCCAACATGGTGAAACCCCGCCTCTACTAAAAGAATACAAAATTAGCCAGGTGTGGTGGCAGGTGCCTGTAATCCCAGCTACTTGAGAGGCTGAGGCAGGAGAATCGATTAAGCCTGGGAGGCAGAGGTTGCAGTGAGCCGAGATGGAGCCACTGCACTCCAGCCTGGTGACAGAGCAAGAACTCTGTCTCAAAAAAAAAAAAAAAAAAAAAAGAAAGAAAAGAAAGAAAAAGAAAAAAAGAGACATGTAACTTGAATTTGTTCCCATCTTGGTGACAGTCTCAGAGTGCCCTGCATAGGCCATGCAACTGGAGAAGGTGCCCTGTGGAGAAAGAATGCTGCTGCTGGGGTCCTTAACCAGGCAGAGGTTGGGTATGAGGATGAGATGATGTAGCTTCTTTTGAGTAGGTTTGAGGGGTTGGGTTTTTTGTTTGTTTTTTCTTCTAAGCCTTGGAAGGTTGCATGAACTCATTGAAGGGGGTGTGACATGAATGCCAGGGAAGGAGAGAGACCTGTGGAACTTACTGGGGAAGGCCACTATGCTTTGAACCCTTTTTTTTTTCTTAGATATGGGCAGGGGCTTTGTGGTTGTTTTTGATGCCTGATTGGAGCAGATGGGGTGGCAAGGCCAAATACGCAGATATTGTGGTGCCCCCTTTATCCAGAACCAGGGCATGGCCAAAGCACCCTAGTGCCTCAGCCAAGTTCTCTGTGAGATCTTGGTCTGTCACATAAACAAAATCTTAGTTCATTCATCTATAAAAATGGAGATACCAGGCCGGGCACGGTGGCTCACGCCTATAATCCCAGCACTTTGGGAGGCCAAGGTGGGTGAATCACCTGAAGTCGGGAGTTCGAGACCAGCCTGACCAACATGGAGAAACCCCGTCTCTACTAAAAATATAAAATTAGCCGAGTGTGGTGGCACATGCCTGTAATCTCAGCTACTCAGGAGGCTGAGGCAGGAGGATCACTTGAACCCAGGAGGCGGAGGTTGCGGTGAGCCGACATGGTGCCATTGCACTCCAGCCTGGGCAACAAGAGTGAAACTCTGTCTCAAAAAACCAAAAAAAAAAGTACCAAAACCTGCCTGTTCAAAGCTTGTGTAAAATCAGATGGATATGGAAGCACCTTGTACATGTTGTATTCCTCCCAAAGATGGTTGTTCTTAAATTAACCAAAGCCTTCTTTCATCTTCATTACAGATGAAAATGATAAGTAAACAGTTTTTAAATTAATTAATTTTTTTTTTCTTTTTTTTTTTAGAACAGGGTCTCACTCTGTCACCCAGGCTGGAGTGCAGTTGTGCGATCATAGCTCACTGCAGTCTCGAACTTCTGGGCTCAAGCAATCCTCTTGTCTCAGCCTCTTGAGTAGCTGGGACTACAGGTTCATGCCACCATGCCTGGCTGTTTTTCTATTGTTTGTAGAGACGGGGTCCCACTACATTGACCAAGCTTGTCTTGAACTTTGGGGCTCAAGCAATCCTCCCACCTCGGCCTCCCAAGTAGTTCCACAATTACACTCCCAAAGTGCTGGGATAACAGGCATAAGCCACCATGTGCAAAGTTAATACTTAAAATGCTAGCAGTTGTGCAGCAGATCAGTTGTTCATTCTTCACACTGATTAAGTAGCTTTGAACAAGGAAATTCTCTAAGCCTGACTCCCCTCGACCCCACCCCCCACTTTGGGGGTGACTAGCTGACATTCTCTTACCCCCGAAGCACTTGCGCTATTGACAGTTCTTCTATTTTTCATTACTTGATCCTTCTTTAAACTTTGAGTAAGTCAGGAATTGGTCCTCATTGGGACAATGGACTGCAATTTTCAGAACCATAATCCTGGTTTTTTAGTTTTTTTTTTAATTTTTATTTATTTATGTATTTTTTGAGACAGAGTTTTGCTCTTGTTGCCCAGGCTGGAGTACAGTGGCGCCATCTCAGCTCACAGCAACCTCCGCCTCCCGGGTTTAAGCCATTCTTCTGCCTCAGCCTCCTGAGTAGCTGGGATTACAGGCGTGCGCCACTATGCCCAGCTAATTTTTGTATTTTTAGTAAAGATGAGGTTTCACATGTTGTCCAGGCTGGTCTCAAATTCCTGACCTCAGGTGATCTGCCCACTTTGGGCAATTCCAAAGTGTTGGGATTATAGGCATGAGCCACCACGCCTGGGGAAGGGGCCTCTTTTAGTGAAAAGGCAAGGGCACTACTCCTATTCATTAGTGTTCTACACTTACGACCTAATCACCTCCCAGAGGTCCCACCTCCTCATTCCATTATATTGGGGATTAGGCTTCAAAATATGAATTTTGGTGAGACACAAACATTCAGACCCTAGCAGGGACCCTGGAAACGATTCTCATTGTGCAGAGTATGGATAAACAGTGATGCTAGAGCAGTTTTTCCAGGGTTGTCAGAGAGGGCTGAACTAGAAGTTTCCCCACTGTGCCTGGAGTGCCCCGGGTTGGTTGAGTGTAGGGTTTCGAAGATAATTTTGTCAGGACTCTTAAGTTTTTAGTCTTTTATGAGTTAGAAGACTGTGCATATGTAACTGCCACCACACCACAGCAAGTTCCAGCAAGAGAGAGGATTCCTCAGATGGCCATCCTATCCAAACTCCATGGCTCTTTCCAGGGCGTTTGTGGGAAACCTATGGGGCTAGGACTGAGCTAGACTTTTTCAGTAGCTGAGACTGGTCCTGCAGACCCATGAAAGGTGCCGTGCCATCCCCCAGTAGGGGGCAGGGAGGGACCCTCATTTGCCCCTCTTCCCGCCCAACAGTTGCCTGACTTCAGCCTTAATGCGTAGCTCATCCAGGGTCCTCCTGAGCTCCCACCTGGTGAGGTGTGTGTAGAAGGTGTGAGGAAGGCCAAACCACATTCTCCTGGCAGTGGTTAACTGACCGTTTTCAGCCCGCCTCCCAGTGCAGCTGACTGCGTCAGCTTACATTACAGTGATGTCATTCCCATGGTGGGATAATACAGCATCTTACTTTGTCTGGAGTGGTGCCTCCCATAAGTTTTTTGATACCTCCTACAAATGGAGAAAGACACCATTGTTTAGCCATTTTTATTTGGGTGGGTTGGAGGAATGACTTTCCCAAAGGAATAAATCTTAGTTAATATTCCAGAAAATTAAAGTACTTCTCAACCCTAATTGAAAGGCACTCTGTGTGCGTGAATTAAAATCAAGGTGGAGTCCATGTGCCGTGTGCTGTGTGATTCCAAAGCCATATTTTAGCTTGGCATATTAGTATTTTGCATCAGAACATTTTATACTTGCAAAGGTTAGTAAGAATTTTCCTCAGATACAATTACAGATGAGCAGAATTTATTCATTTTGGGGGAAAAAATGAACAGACTGTATTTGGAAACTTAGATCATATCCAAAGCACTTGATGATTCCTGTTTGGGATCATTTTTCCTTTAAAGAATAGTTCAGATCAGTGTTAAATGCAGGGCAGAGATGGACTCAAGAGTGGGAGGCATCGCTTTTGAATGGAATCACAATGTATATATCATTATAAATATTTTTATGGTATGTTTCATTATCAAAACAATCCATAGCCTCCAAAGGATGACAAGTGTTATAATGTGAGTGGCATAGAGGGTGTTGAGATAGAGGAATGAAAAGAGAAGAGATCTTTCCCTCTCCACTCACTATTCATAGAGGAACTAAGTTTTACCTTCTAGGGAATTCCCTGTAATTCCCAGGGACTCCTTGTTCTTGCGGTTCCCAGGCAGGATGGTAGGAGGAGCTAAATGGGAGGGAATTAATATTTCTTGAGTGTCGGCTGGTAAGTTGGTTGTTTTACCTCCACTTTTTTAGAGACAGGGTCTCACCGTGTCACTCAGGTGGAGTGCAGTAGGGTGATCATAGCTCACTGCAACCTTGAACTCCTACCTCCACTATTTTACTTAATCTTTATAGTCACCATCATTTTTCAAATGGAGATACTGAGACATTTGGAAGTCACATAACCAGCCAGGGGTCCCACAGCTACATAATGTCAAGTCAGTTTTCCTACCCAGCTCCTCTTACTGTTTTTTTTTTGGTTTTTTTTTTTTTTTTTTTTTTTTGAGACAGAGTCTCGCTATGCCAGGCTGGTGTGCAGTGGCGTCATCTCAGCTCACTGCAACCTCTACCTCCCAGGTTCAAGCGATTTTCCTGCCTCAGCCTCCCTAGTAGATGGGTCTACAGGCACGTGCCACCACGCCCGGCTAATTTCTTATATTTTCAGTAGAGACAGGGTTTCACCATGTTAGCCAGGGTGGTCTCCATCTCCTGACCTCATGATCCGCCTGCCTCGGCCTCCCAAAGTGCTGGGATTACAGGCGTGAGCCACCATGCCCGGCCCTCTCCTTTTCTTACTAAACCAGTGCTGTAGGGGCTTGCTACTCCAAGTGTGGTCTGGGGACCTGCAGCATTCCTATCATCCAGGAGCGTGTTAAAACTAGAGTATCCTGAGCCCCATCCCAGACCTACTTAATCATAATCTGCATTTTAGCAAAATCCCTAATGATTCCTGAGCATGTTACTGTGTGAGGAAGCTCTGCTTAGAGGAGGAAAGTCTGGCAATTACCACTATGCATCCTGGCCAAGACTCAGGACTTGAATCCATGGACTGGACCCGAAACATTCGTCTATCTCAGTGAGGGAGGAAGGGTGCTACTAGAATCTGATGTATAGAGACCAGGGATGCAGCTAAACACTCTACAACACACAGGACACCCCCTTCCACCAACAAAGAATTATCCTGCACAAAATATCAATGGTGCTGATGTTGAAAAACCCTGGTCTAATTGTCTAGATGTAGAATTCACGTCCTGTAGATATGTTTCGGTAGCCTCAGATGTATGCAAATCTCTAGGAAGTAGATCTTAAAGGAGTTGATACAAATTGCAGTGTGCTATGCAAATGGGAATCTTTTTATTGGGACTTGAAAAGAGAAAAAGAGCTTAAACTGAAGCATGAAAGATTTCCATTAGAGTTTTGAGAGTGTCAGACTCTCAAACAATAATATCAAGGATGCAGTGGAAAAGTTTCTAAGCATGTACTGAGTACCCACCATTGAGGGTGCTACAAGGCAACATTCCCTCCCATTCCCAATCCTGCCTGGCAACAGTGCCTTCTGTTTCTTCGTTTTATTCCTAAGACTTGCCCTGGCCTTTGTCCTACCTTTCCGTTCTCAAGCAAGATATACTGGGTCAGTTGTGCCACCTGGAGGCTGGGGGAGGAATGCAAATAAATGAATAATTGGTAAAAGGAGCCAAAGCCCTGTTCCTACCATCTTTTCCTCCCTGCGTGCGTGGATCCACGCCTCACTGTTTCTTACTCAACTCCTTCCATTCCACGACACTGTAGCCACTTCCACTGGTGGACACATATCTTCTCTCCCTCCTTCCTTCCCGTTCTCTTTAGATCCTGGCCCAGAACATCTGAAAAGATCTGTCCTCCATCCCCTGCCTCTCTCCCTTTTTTTCTTCTCTTTCTTCCTTTTCTGAGCTGAAAAGCAACCTGTATCAATACTGGGAAGTAAAATGAGTATGCTTATTGTATATTGATGGAAAGTTTTTTTTGTTTTTTTGTTTTTTTGAGATGGAGTCTTACTCTGTTGCCCTGCTGGAGTGCAGTGGTGCAATCTCGGCTCACTGCAACCTCCGCCCCCTGGGTTCAAGTGATTCTGCTGCCTCAGCCTCCCTAGTAGCTGGGATTACAGGCATGTGCCACCACGTCCAGGTAATTTTTGTATTTTGGGTAGAGACAGGATTTCACCATGTTTGCCAGGCTGGTCTCGAACTCCTGACCTCAAGTGATCCGTCTGCCTCGGCCTCCCAAAGTGCTGGGATTACAGGTGTGAGCCACTGCGCCCATCCGATGGAAAATGTTTTGAAGTGAAATTATATCCAATAAAGAGCTCCTGTCATTCATCCAGTTGTGAGAGTCCCTTTAAGAGTTGCCAAAAATGTCTGCTGTCTTGTTTTTACTCTTAAATTAACTTGCTCTTTCTTGAAGTACAGAATTCTAAAACAAGAGTTGGTGTTTTTGTTGTTGTTCTATTATGTCCTCCTGCTTTCTTTAGTTGTTGGTACTAGAATAGTCATTTTCTACTACTTTTTCATGGACATTATCCTTGAAATAGGTTATTCTAGACAAGTTTTGGAACCCAAACTGGATTTAAGACCAAGGCATTCCAAGAAAAATAAAATCTTTTTGCAATTTCTATGCATCATCTTTTTATAACTTCCACTCTCCTTTGCAAAGGAAATGTGGGGCTGTGGATGTGAAAGGAGGTGGGCGCAGTGACTGGCCAGCTGCAGAACATTCAAGCCTGGCCTTTGGACTCAGAGACTAGGGCAGAAGAAGCCAGAGTGCTAGGCTTCTGGCCAGAGTGGAATGTGTCTTCCCAGGAGTGGGAAGCCTGTGTTTTTCCACCTTACCATCTGATCTGCTCCAGAGGGCTCTGCATTAGAAAAATAGGGAGCTATGGGGAATGACTGGGGGATGCGGATCATGAGAGCAGTGTCTATGGAGGATTATCAGTTATGCTCAGAAAGGGAAGATGTGGCACCTGGTCATCGATTTTTAGTATAGTAATTGTTTTGAGAAAAGTATCTGAGAATCAATATTAGAAACAATTTTTAAAATATATCAGTCTTAAAGGTACATAAATGAGAGGAAGAAAACCAGAGATCAGGTATCTGCAAGATGGTCTACTAGGCTTTTTATTATTGTAATTTGTGATTGAATGCCCTCGGTGGGCCAGGTATTTTTTTTTTTTTTAAGATGAGTCTTGCTCTGTTGCCCAGGCTGGAATGCAGTGGTGCGATTTCGGCTCACTGCAACCTCCGCCTCCTATGTTCAAGCGATTCTGCTGGCTTGGCCTCTCAAGTAGCTGAGACAACAGGTGCGCACCACAACGTCCGGCAAATTTTTGTATTTTTAGTATTCACCATGTTGGCCAGGCTGGTCTCAAACTCCTGACCTCAAGTGATCTGCCTGCCTTGGCCTCCCAAAGTGCTGGGATGGGCCAGGTAATTTTATTTTAGCCTCGCAACTACTCTTTGGGGTCCTTGGATAGTTTTTAATTCCATTTTGAAGATGGAAAAGTGAGATGAACTGGTCAAGGTCAGGCCCACAGGCCCTGTTTTTTCCCGCTTGCATTGTTCCTGTGCTGGGTGATAACCGGTGCTGAGACAGCTGCTGTCTCCATCACCTCTCATGAGGAAAGAGGGTTGATGGGTCCAGGAGTTTTTGTTTGTTTGTTTGTTTTAGATGGAGTCTCACTCTGTTGCCCAGGCTGGAGTGCAGTGGCGCTATCTCGGCTCACTGCAACCTCCGCCTCCCGGGTTCAAGCCATTCTCCTGCCTCAGCCTCCCGAGTAGCTGGGACTACAGGTGCATGCCACCAGGCCTAGCTAATTTTTGTATTTTTAGTAGAGATGGGATTTTGCCATGTTGGCCAGGATAGTCTCCATCTACTGACCTCGTGATACACCCGCCTCAGCCTCCCAAAGTGCTGGGATTACAGCAGGAGTTTTTATTCTAAATAATAAGTTAAGCTTACAAGTTAAGCTACTTGTAAGCTGTCTGAAGGTCTGTTTCCCTGACTGTGCAGTTCTTTAATTTTGAAGGCAATCTCTGCCTGTATGTCTTCTTCCTTAGCGACCTTTGTCCCATTAAGGTAACCTCCTCTCCCAGCCCACACTTTCTAAAGTACCTTGTCACATCTCATGAACTCCACAAGGGTCCCCTTGGGCATGATAATGTGTGTCACCTCTTGCAAGATCCACTAAACCCTCTTTGCCACAAGTTATGCTTTTCAAAGTCTGCCTGAAAATATGCTAACAAGAATCATTGTACAACTGACTTGCAAATACTTGAACAAATACAAATTAACAATTACTGCAGCTTTATGAAGAATGCATCCAAACCAAGGACAGAGTGAATGGAGGAAGACATAATACAATGTATGGGTACAATTTAATAAAACCTCGAACCTTTAACATGGGCCCATTTTCATCCATGCATTATTATCAAGTTTTGTTCAGAAGGGTGTAACTTAACTTTGAAAAAAACTATACATTTTTATGTGTTTTCAGTGAGTTTAACCTTCTATAAGCACAGATACTCTGTTATAAAAGGGAGTTTAAGCTGCTTCTTGATAATGAATGTTGACTGAAAGTCAGGCCCTATTTTCAGTGTCATATGTGGATTGTCGTATTTAACCCCCATAACAACCTTTGATAGAGATACCATTATTTTCTCTATATATAATATATATATTTATTTTCTCTCTATATTTATTTATATATATATATAGTGTGTGTACATATATATATGTGTACAACAGGTACACACCACCATGCCTGGCTAATTTTTGTATTTTTAGTATAGACGGGGTTTCACCATGTTGGCCAGGCTGGTCTTGAACTCTTGACCTCAAGTAATCTGCCTGCCTTGGCCTCCCAAAGTGCTGGAATTATAGGCATAAGCCAACATGCCAGACCAATATTATTGTAATTTTTTGTTACAGATGAAGAAACAGACACAAGGGTTTAGGGCAAGGGTACACAGCTAGTGGCAAAGCCAAGCTTGGAATCCCTATAGGCTAGTGGTTAGAGACAGTCTCTTAATCATTCCTGTTTTTATTATGCTGCCTTCTTAGTGCTTAATACAAACTAAGCTTGTTCTCTCCTTTTACTATGGTTGGGGGTATAAATCTCAGTCCATAAACAAAGGCTTACAAAAAAATAGCATTAAAAAAATTTTATTTTAAGTTCCAGAATACATGTGCAGGACCTACAGGTTTGTTACATAGGTAAATGTGTGCCATGGTGCTTTGCTGCACCTATCAACCCATCACCTAGGTATTAAGCCCCACATGCATTAGCTATTTATCCTGATGCTCTCCCTCCCCACCCCCTCCAAGAGACCCTAGTGTGTGTTGTTCCCTTCCCTGTGTCCATGTGTTCACCTCCCACTTGTAAGTGAGAACATGTGGTGTTTGGTTTTCTGCTCCTGCATTAGTTTGCTGAGGATAATGGCTTTGAGCTCCATTCATGTCTCTGCAAAGGACATGATCTCATTCCTTTTTATGGCTGTATAGTATTCCATGGTGTGTATGTACCACATAAAAAATAGCATTTTAAAACTTATGTAAATTAATTTTATCTCCAAGCCTTCAATCTGTCCAACTATAAGAAAATGTAACCTATTATTTTTAGACACACCCACCCTAGGATTACATGCAGGGCCTAAGGTTTTAGAATGTGCTAGGTTGTGGGAAGTGGTCCATCCAACACCTATCTACAATGGTTTCAATGGTGATTTCTAGCACATGTGTTATATTAGTTTGCTAGGGCTGCCATAGCAAAGTACCACAGCCTGGGTAGTTTAAACAACAGAAATCTATTTTCTCATATAGTTGTAAAAGGAAGTTAAATGTTGGGACCCCAAACTCATTTAGCCAAAGGGAAAAGTCAAGCTGAGAACTGGGTCGTACAAACCTGCCTCCCCTCTTTGGTTCCTAAATAAGATGGCTACAAGATGAAAAATTACCTGCCTTCCCCATATTTTGCCCACAGGGAAATTCCTGGTGAGCTGTTAAAACTTCACCATGGCAATGCAAATTGATAGTTTATCTTATACAGGTGCAGTCACCCAGGCCCTGCCAGACTCAAAAGCATATCTGTTTGTTCCCCTACCCCATTTTGTCTGTGCTATCTTATGTAAAATGCGGATTCTCCACATTTTTTCCTCTGCCACTTTTGTTTATGTGAAAACTGTGTGCTTCTCAATATCCCACCTTTTCTCCTTTAAATTTGGAATCCTCAAAATCATCTTTGGAGAAAGGCGTAGATCTGTCTCCCAGGCATGTTCTTAACTTTGGCAAATAAATCTAAAATGATTGAGACTTGTCTTGTCATTTTCTTCCATTGACAGAGGCTAGAAGACCAAGATCCAGGTGTTTGCAGGGTTGGTTGCTTCTGAGGGCTGTGAGGAGAGGTTCTGTTCTAGGTCTTGACTTGTAGATGGGCGTCTTCTCCCAGTGTCTTCACATGGTCTGTCCTCTGTGTATGTATCTGTGTCCAAATTTCTATTTTTTGTTTTGTGTTTTTTTTGTTTTTTTGAGGCAGAGTTTCACTCTTGTCACCCAGGCTGGAGTGCAATGGCACGATCTCAGCTCACTGCAAACTCTGCCTCCCGGGTTCAAGTGATTCTCCTGCCTCAGCCTCCCAAGTAGCTGGGATTACAGGTGCCCACCACCAAGCCCAGCTAATTTTTTTTTTGTATTTTGAGTAGAGACGGGATTTCACCATGTTGGCCAGGCTGGTTTTAAACTCCTGACCTCAAGTGATCCGCCCACGTTAGCCTCCCAAAGTGCTGGGATTATAGGCGTGAGCCACCACGCTTGGCTCAAATTTTCTCTTCTGTAAGAATACCAGTCATATTAGAATCATCCACTCTAAAGACTTCATTTTAATTTAATTACCTCTTTAAAGACCCTGTCTCCAAATACCATCACACTCAGAAGTATTAGGGGTTAGGACTTCAACATAGGAAGTGGAGCAGGGGTTGGGGTAGAGGTGCACACAGTTCATCCCATTTGAGGCTCTTTACCAGTTCATGCAGGCATGGGACAGGTCGGGGAAATCCTTGGTAAGTCTGGGAACCTGGAGCCTGGAGCCCCTCTTCTCTGAAGCCTTGCCAGTTCCATTAGGAACTTCCAGGGACCAAAGTGAAACACCCAGGGGTGGAGGGGGTAAGGAGCCTTTCTAGAACACCTTGCAAATCTTGTTGATGGCTTAGATGTTTACAAAACTCTAGAAGAATCTTATCTCCTTGATATGAGATCCTGGAAGCAAAGAGTTAAAAGCCTGGCTGCCTACCTAAGGAGGAGGAGGAAGGAGTGGAAGTAAACGAAGACATTGATTATGATAGAAAAAATGTTAATAGAAGGCAATTTTTGGAAGCCAAAGAGAAAATTCAGCTTGAATCCCCTAGTAGTGTGTATGCTCATCTTCCCAAGACGGAAGCGCCTCTCCTGTCCGACCTCCTAGCCCAGCCTCGGTCTGGAACACATTGGGTCCTAGGCACCCAGTAGTGAATTGTCTCAGAAAGTGTTTGAGGGCTCAAGTGAGTCCAGGAACGATGGCTCACGCCTGTAATCCAAGAACGTTGGAAGGCTGAGATGCGAAGATTGCTTGAAGCCAGGAGTTCAAGCCTGTGTAGTTAGTGGTATGTCCTCAGCAGAGGCCACAGGACTGTGATTTGAAGAGAAGGATATGGGGTTGAACTGCTTCTTACTGCCACAGCAGCTGTCTGGCCCCGGAACTGGGGCAGTTCCTTCATTGTCCCACCTCTGTCATTGCAGGAATCCCAAGCTGTCACACTTCTCAGTATTGTTTCCTTTGCAATTTGATGCGGACTTGGCACATTTCCAAGGTGGAAACGACCCCTCATTCATTATTTTTGGGACCTCGGTGGCCCCATGATAAGGGAAATGATGGATGCCTGGACTTGTCTTCTGGCATTGAGCACCAGCTATCGGGACCCTCCACAGGACCAGCCTATGAGACAGGAAGAGGCTGAAGTCTTAAAGACATACTTTCTTGGGAGTTTGATGTTTCCTCTTGCTACCACAGCTGTCAGAAAGGGCTTGTTCTGAGGGTGACCTGCAGGTTGCAAGGCTGTGGAAACATAGCGGTGACAGTGTTGAATGGCTTGTCCCCATCAGTGAGCTTTGGTGTCACACCAGCCGGATGACTTTCTGGTGGAGGGCCAGCTTCCTGCACTTCCGTGACAGTAGCCTGACAGCCCCACGGAGGCATGGCTGTAGACATTAAGACATTTCTGTAGACATTTGTTCTAGTTGTTGTCCTTTTTTGTCTGTTATTTATTATTTATTTATTTATCATTATTTATTTAGAGACAGGGTCTCACTCTGTCACCAGGCTAGAGTGCAGTGGTGCAATCATGGCTTATTACAACCTTGATCTCCTGGGCCCAAATGATACTCCCACCTCAGCCTCCTGAGAGGCTGGGACCACAGGTGTGCACCACAATGCCTGGCTAATTTTTAAATTTTCTGTAGACAGGGTCGCACCATGTTGTCCAGGCTGGTCTCAAACTCCTGAGCTCAAGCGATCCTCCCACCTTGGTGTCCCAGAGTGTGGGGTCTTAGGTGTGAGCCATCGTGCCTGCCCTGTTTTTTATTTTAATTGTGTGACATAAAATGTAAAATATACCCTCTAAACCATTTTTTAGTGTCCAGTTTTGTGGTATTAAGTACATTCACATTATTGTGCAACCATCACCACCATCCATTCACAGAACTCTTTCAACTTGGCAAAACTGCAACTGTATGCATTAAGCAATAACTGTCCCTTCCTTCTTTCCCCTTCCCCAGTTCTTGGCAACCACCATTCTACTTTCTGTCTCTATGAAATTGTCTACTCTAGTAACCTCATATAAGTGCAATCACATATTTGTCTTTCTGTGACTGGCTTATTTCACTTAGCATAATGTCCTCAATGTTTATCCATGTTATAGCATATGTCACAGTTTCCTTCCTTTAAAAAAGTTGAATAATGTCCCATTGTGTTTATATGCCACATTTTGTATATCCATTCATTCATTCAATATTTGGGTTGCTTCCACCTTTTGTCTTGCCCTTGTTTTTGAGAGGTTAATCCACCTATGAGGTCCTCCAGACATCAAAAGAGTTCCCCAGTTCCCTACTTTCAAGAAGTTCACTATCCCTAGCAAAGATGCAAAGAACAGATACATGAAAAAGTAAATCATGGTGCAAAAGTTGTATGAGACAACAGTTCAAGATGTATCCTATGAGCGTAGGTGTAGATTTGCAAAATGGCTGGTGTGGAGTTTTTGGAAGAGGATGGCTTAGAGAGAGTATGGACTTAAAGCAGAGTTAAGGAGCCCAAGCTCAAATCCTGGCTTTGTGACTTCCTGTCCTTGTCACTTTGGGTGAATTATTGAACCTTTGTAAGCTTTAGTTTCCTCGTCTGTAAAACGCAGATAACAGTACCTACCTCATAGAGTTGTTGAGAGGATTAAGTGAGTAAATGTAGGTAAAAGATGGGCATGGTGACTCATGCCTGTAATCCCAGCACTTTGGGAGGCTAAGGCAGGAGGATTACTTGAACCCAGAAGTTCTAGACCAGCCTGGGCAGCATAGTGAGACCTTGTCTCTAAAAACAATTTAAAAACTTAGCTGGTCATGGTGGTGCATGCTGCTTGGGAGGCTGAGGTGGGAAGATCCCTTGAGCCCAGGAGTTCTAAAGTGGCAGTGAGCTATGATCACACCACTGCACTCTAGCCTGGGGAACAGACCAAGACATTGTCTCTTAAAAAAAAAAAAAAAAAGTAGATAAAGATTGAAACAGCTTGGCACACGGTTAGAACTCAGTACTAAAATATAAAGGAGATAACATATTGCCCACTAACATTTTGGCTATTTTTAATATATTGTTCTTATCTTTTTAATATGACCACAGATATTCTTTAGTATCTGTTTGCTGTAGTTTTTGCAGGTATTTATGGTCCCTATTATGCCTTTCTTATTTTACCTCCTTTTCAGATTATGATAGTTTTAGCAAAGAAGTATTCAGTTCTAGAGACTCATTATCAAGGAAAGAGAGAGCTCTTCATTTGGTTTTATCAGATAATAGCTAATAATAAATACGGCCTGGCTTTCTTTGCACTGGGAAGATAGAGAATGAGGAAGGAGAATGACTATTAGTCATTCTAACGTTAGTCTGTTTTATCGAACTGACGAGGGAGTTAGCTTTCTCCAACTCTGGGCAGATTACCGAGAGTAGGATGCCAGGTTACAGTCTCTTTTGGGAGAACAGTGCTATCATGGCTGATCTCTCAATTAGGGACTTCATATTTAGATTATTTAAATCTCAAATATTGAAATACTCTCATTTTTCTAGCAATGATAATTAAGAAAACTTTGTAAAGTTACAAATAAAGTGAAATTGAAAAGGTTTGCTGAATGAAGTATTTTACTGTTGAAAAATCTTCTAGAATGTAGGTTTCAAACACATCGTCTGGCTGGTGCATTACTTAATCTATTCCTGTTTGGCTGCTGCTTGGTATTTCCCACCCAGGAGTTCATTGACTTCAAGGCAATTGAATGCATTATTAGCCAGGAGAAGAAAACATGTGAGTCTCCTTCACCCAACAATAGATTTTTTTAAATGCATTGTGCACAGTCCTCTTAAAAAAGGCATCAATGGCGGGTGGGTGTGAACAGAGGAATTTCCTCCTCCACCCTGGCTGTTGCTGAGCTGTAAGCTAACATTGTGAGAGACAAAAAGTATCAAGGTCTCAACTTTCTTTTGGATATTGCTTTGTATTTCTGTTTACTAGTCTGAATGAAAATTTCCCTGAAAATGCTGGCTAAAACTGAATTTTGGTGTTGTCTTTCTAATGGAATTTCTGATCAACAATTTCCTTTATGTTGACAATTGCTTAATCTGCTGAAGTAGGTAAGGTAGTTGTGCTGCCTTAAAATTTATTTTTATATTTGTCATTAAAAACAAACATGAAACTTGGAGGTTAATTTTGTCTATTTAAATTTTGATGCTTTCATTTTGACAAAATCTTTTAAGAACAATGATGAGGCTGCAGTGATTGAAATACAGTTTGTGTGGCTTTTAGGCAAGTGAGCATTTAGCAAGTAAGAATTTCCCAGATTGGGTTTAGAGTTGTATTTGCTTATGTTCCAAACTCTTTTTTTTTTTTTTTTTTTTTTTTTGTAAGGTAATCTTGAGTATCAGTAGAACTTTGGGCAGATAGAATGACAGAACATGGAATGTGTAATCCTTTTGGGATTCGTATCTTAGTTAAGTAAACTTTCATGATGGATTAAGGAGGACAAAGTCTCCAGCAGATTTCACTTGGCTGATTTTGTTTTTCTGTTCTTTTTCTGTTTTCCTGATGAGGCTTCTGTACTTTTCCCTTTAAGGAGGCAACTGAATAGCATGAAAATAAGGGATATGGGTGGTGGTAGTTGCTGAGGGGAATGACAATGGATTTGGTAACACAGCATGCTAATATCATGCAAATAATGAGATGATATAGGAATCTCTGCTCTAGTGGTGGGTCTGAGGTTTTCTCTAGTGAGGGCAAAATTGGAGCTTTTTTTTTAAAAAAAATTTATTTAATTTATTTTGAGACAGGGTCTCCTTCTGTTGCCCACGCTGGAGTGTAGTGGCGCCATCACAGCTCACTGCAGCCTCCACCTCTCCCAGGCTCAAGCGATCCTCCCACCTCAGCCTCCCGAGTAGCTGAGACCACAGGTGTGCGCCACCATGCCTGGCTAATTTTTAAATTTTTTTGTAGAGAGAGTCTTGCCATGTTGCCCAGACTGGTCTCAAACTCCTGGCCTCAAGTGATCCTCCTGCCTCGGCCTCCCAAAGTGTTGGGATTATAGGCATGAGCCGCCACACCCAGCCTGGAACTTTCTTAAAGGAGAACTTCTTTCTTGGTTTGCCACACCTCTGGGTTAACAAGGTGCCAGAGATAATTAGCCCTTGGTTGGGAGAGTGTGGGACTGTTCACTATGGAAGGATCTTACAGTATAGAAATGAGACCCTAGTGTAGGAAGGGAGCTGACATTTTTCAGTGTCACCTTGACTTAATTTGCAAAATGTTTTATTTTCTGAAGCCACAGTGTAATTCACAGATGCACCAAGATCAAAGGTCTCTAAGAAGAAGTTGTAGGGAAAGAGCCCAGTAGAGGTAGGGAAGCCAGAATGAACCCATTGAGTTATTCCACCTGTCAAAACCTTGGTTTTGTGAACTGCAAAATAGGGCCAGTAATACGTATGATTAGCTGCTGCTGTTAAGAATTAAGTTCAGTAACAAGTCCGACATGGCTGGCGCATGCTGTTTTCAATAAATATAAATTCTGCTCCCAACCATTCAACATCAAATGAGTTGACCTGCAAAAAGTGTTTTGAAAACTACAGATACTAATTTTCATTTGTGTATGCCTGTTAGTTGACTTCAAAACATTTGTTTGTCCCAGGAACAGAAGAGAAATATCCTTTGATCATGAGACAGGTTCATTTTTAGTATGTTAAGGCCACTCCATGTCATTCTTGTGGTTTTTTAATGTGGTTAATTTAAACCCTTCCGTATTCTTGATGGGGCAGAACCTTCAGCTGTTTTCATGTTCATGTTCTGGGGTGTAAATTTCTAGACCATCTTGTGGGCCTCTGTCAGCTCTGAGATTAAATGACGTGTGCATTTGCTTATTGGATTCTTAACTCTAAAACCCTGGGATGAGGACTAGGAAGGAGAACCAGGAGGCACTGAGGGAACAACAGCTTCCACATGACCCATCTGCTTTGCAGAACCTGTGTCTTTGGGGCACAAGTGAGCTGGAGGTGGAGCTGCAACAGAGTGAGTCCCCGTGGTCAATCACATGCACTGGCTTCCACCTGGTCTGATTCATCAGCAATGATACAAACATGATTCAGAGATAGTTTTATAAGAATTTTTACTTCGGTTAAATCATAATCAGGCGGCTCTTTCCGTTTTTCTAATGTCACTTGATTAGCTCAAGATGCCCAACCCTTATTGTCCTGACTCATGGAGGGAGGCTGCTTGCTAAGTAATCCTGAGACCCAGGAGAGGAAGAGGGTTGGCGGCCGTCCCCACTGGAGGGGCATCCTGGAAAACTCCAGAGAGAGAAGCTTGTGACCATGACTCCTAGCAGAGCAGTACTGACAACCTAGTACAAAACCCATAGTGGAAACACTTTCACCTACTCCCATACATTCATCTTCCCCTGAGAGGAAGCGGAGCTGACATTGTCCAGTCCCATTCTGCACTCAAAGAAATGCAGTCTCAGAGAAGCTATGGGAATGGTTCAACGTCACATGCTTGCATATGGCAAAATTCCAAATGCAGACAGATCACTGAAATTAGGGGAGAGGGGAGATCTTCTCTTTCTACTTTAAACTATTTTATATTGTTTGGGTAGTTTCCAAAGAACAATGACTATTTTAAAAAGAATTTTAAAAGTTACATTTAAAAACTAAAAAGTTTTAGAAACTAAATTTTAAAATCTCTGTTTATTTGTGATTATTCAAATTTTAGAAAATGAAAAAAGAGCCTCACCAATTCTTTCAGTCGATCCTCTCATTTTTACAGACCAGGGGACTGAGAAAAGTGTAAGTCGGTCAATTGTGATAAGCTGGGGGTAGTGGCAGAAAATCTGTTTTAAAACTTAGTAGGCTCACTGGGATGATTGAAGCTCTGTGTTCTGCTTAATACATGTTTAGCTGCCTGAACTAACTCAGATGACTCCATGCTGTACCATAGAGAGAGGCGCCTGACCTTTGGCTTTGGGGTCTATGAGACCCCAGTCAGAACATGGCACTTTTGATGTCTTCATGACCTTGGGTGTGCTACTCTTCCTCTTTGCATTTCTGTTTTTTTTCTTCTGTAACTGGGAATAATAATGCCCATCTTGCAAGGTTCGAATTAGAAATTAGAGGCCAGGTGTGGTAGCTCACGCCTGTAATCCCAGCACTTTGGGAGGCCGACGTGGGTGGATCACTTGAAGTCAGGAGTTCAAGACCAGCCTGGCCAATGTGGTGAAACCCCAACTCTACTAAAAAAAATACAAAAATTAGCCAAACGTGGTGGTATGTGCCTGTAGTCTCAGCTATGTGGGAGGCTGAGGCAGGAGAATTGCTTGAACGCGAGAGGCGGAGGCTGCAGGGAGCCCAGATCATGCCACTGCACTCCAGCCTGGGCGACAGAGCGAGACTCTTTTTTTTTTTTTTTTTTTGAAACAAAGAATTGGTAGAACCCATCTGAAATTGCCACTTTTATAGGTCAAATGGTCGAATATTAGAAATTTCATATAGTTCAACTCAACATTTAGAGTCTGATAGGTACTTAGTAAATAGTTACTGTTAGAGATGTAATAGAGGATACAAATAAAATTCTTATGGCTGCTTTAGCGAGGTCCCAAATGTTATTTTCTCCTCTCAAGGAAATGACTAACAGGAATATAGCTTTTCACTTTTTTACATGGGTAAAGATCTCTGACTTTGGAAAGCCTACCACTTACTGAGGGCCACCTCTACTCATGGCTCCCAGGATGTAGTCTATCTTATTGACGTTTTTGACAGTTCATAACTCAGTTCACTTTCTCCCTCTCTATGCTTGGTCACTTGGATGGATATATGTCTTCTGTAACTCCTCCTTCTTTCAGTTCTCTTTCAATGAAGATCAATTATTTTTCATTTAAGAATCTTCCTGTGCAATGATTGCTCTATGGCCTGATACATAGAAAATGGGCATATTTTCCGATTAGCACTACCATTGTTTCTTGTGGGTAAATTTTGGCTAAAATTATGTCTATAAAATTCCCTTAGACTTAAGTAGTATTATTGAGTGATAGGAGCCTGAGGGTAATTTGGGAGATACTTGTGCTCTGCCTATCACTGTTATTAACTAACCTTATATAGTCTTCATAGGACTTGTTCATATATGTACAAGATCAGTAAGATCATTCTAAGTCAAACGTTTGGTTGTCTGTGATTTTTCTCACCATTTTGTGTTTATAGATAGTTCAGATAGTGAGTGTTAAGGAAACAGTGAAAGGTGAGTTAGTAGTAGTTAATATTATTAACTCATTTTATTGGAATTTCCAACTTTTCCTTCTCAAAATTTTTCTCTGAACCAGTATAACCCTAAACCTATTGGTAAAATATAGAATCTTAAGCCTATTGGTAAAATATAGAATCTTAATTACATTCCAATATAAAGCAAACTGTTGATGTGGGCAAAAATGAGGGGGAGGAGAGGGAGAAAGAAGTGGAAGAGAAAATGAGAAATTCTAAGTCTTCATCACTTTCCACAGGACTTGGCTATAACCCAAAGTCAAGCTGCCCACTGTTGCTTGGGATGGTGGGCTCTCTCTGGACTGGCTCTGTGGCTAAGGGTGGCAAGAGGCCCATCAGAATGGAGCAGTCCCTGATCTATCAGAGGTCTTAAAAAACTGCCTGATACTAAGCTTGGATCTTTCCAGAATCATGTGGATGATAGAATTTGCCTATAGTGTCATGCATGGAAAAGGAAGAGAAACTAAAGGCAGACTTTAAAGGAATTACTTACTTATCTGTGCCCTCTAGCATCTCTGAGAATTGTGCTAAGGATTTGTTGCAAGGATGGGGGTAGATGAAGAAGCCATTGGTTTGAGTGAGATTTGGAGTTAGGCGTAGTAATCCTTGGATGCTGGAGTAGTGTCTTGTTTGAGGGAGCAGTGTTCTTACGGCATAAATGCTATAGAGGTGTCTGAACCACCTGGAGCCACAATCTGTCCACATGATCTTGCCCTTCAAATGCAGCCTGCATGCCCAGATAACCCACCTTGGGGTGTAGCCAATACTCAGGCTGCTCTGTGGACTGGCATTCTTTGTCTCCTGACTTCTGCCCCAGCTCTACCTTGGTTGATACCCCAAATGCCCCTTTCCCTCTGGGCTACCTAGCCTGCTTTCTCCCCTTCTTCCTTGGTTAACTTTGCACGTGACCATTTTGATTCTCTAAAGAGAATCGTTCAATTAGGAAATGGAAATCTGAGGCAATGAGAGAGAGGAGACATGCATCACTGTTTATTTTTAGAAACTTCACACAACACCAAGCCCAAACTGTTAAGCATTGCCTTAGGAAAGGTTTCTACCATTGTGCTTGCCAGGTATAAGAAAGGAAAATTACAATTGATTCTGCAATTTCTTTTGTAATAATCATCATAAATTCTAAAACACAGAATGAGTCTTCAGTGCAAAGCCCTGAAGCCTTTATCTGCAAGTCCATCTTAATGACAATTTTTGTTCTGAGCAAGAATGCGTCATTGCTGGTCTTGTGTTTTCAGACAAACACAAAGCTTTTAGGAAATAAGAAGCTTGAGTAAAAAGACTACAGGTTGTTCTCTCCTGGGAGTTCCTGGACGCCCTCTCAACTGGGACACTTGAAGTGAGCCTCATGACCTGAGCTGAGTATTGCCATGGCTGAAACAGCTTTTATAGGGTGTTTTACATGGACACTTGACACTCTTTGGATCACATTGTGTGTGATCCAGACTCAAGCCAGGGTTAGCCTAGCTTGTTTTATCTCAGTTAAAAGCCTTTTGTTAAGAGAACAAACAAGAAAGTTCAGATAGGTCAAGAAAGCCAGCTCCAAGGATATATCTAGAGGGCAAATCATATTTATTTTTCAAAGTTTCCCCAGGAATTAAAGGTTGCACATCTAAATGTCACCACTTCTGTGACTTTTGCAGATAAACGTTAGATTTACCTTTGGCAAACTGCAGTGTCTGCATTATGGGATTTCCCTCCCCAGAGTCTTTTCTCTGGGGAAGTTCTGAAAAATTGTTTCAGGGATACTATAGTTCTTAAATATAACTAACAAACATATTATGAAATTCTGTTAGTTTTTTTCTGGAGGCTGAATATTGATTGCTACTTAGGATACCTTTTTTAATGATTATATTGTCCCACCAGGGTATTTACACAGCTTCATGTGTCTTCCCACAAAATACATATGAATTGCAAAGGGAATATAGTAACTTGGCAGTAGAGAAACTTGGCAGATACCACCCTAATCAAATAATCAAATCTAACACCATTAGTAATTGGACAAATTGGCAGTGTGCACCATTTGATGAGATGCACAGAGGAAAACACAGCATCGCTTCTGTGATACTCCTGCACAAATGCATGAGTTAGATCTAATCATGAGGAAATATCAGGTAACCTCAAATTGCGGGATGTTCAACAAAATAACTTGTCTATAATCTTTAGAAGTCCCAAATTAGCTGGGCATGATAGCTCACACCTATAATCCTAGCTACTTGGGAAGCTGAAGCAGGAGGATCCCTTGAGGCCAGGAGTTTGAGGCCAGTCTAGGCAATATGGTGAGACCCCATTTCAAATAAATAAGTAAGTAAAAGTCATGAAAGACAAGGAAAGACTAAGAAAGTACCCCAAATTGAAGGAGACTAGAGGCATGAGACATGGGAGCCTGGATTGGATCATTTTATTGGTAAGAACATCATTGGGACCAAGATTGAAATTTGCATGAGTTCTGTGCTTTACATGTAGAATTCCATCAATGTTAATTACAAGATTTTGAGGCTGGACTGTGGTTAGGTGGAAAAGATCCTTGTTTTTAGAAAATGTACCTTGAAGTTTAGGAATAATGGGGCATGATGTCTGCAAAAAGACTCCAATAGTTCACAAAAAAATTAAAGACACACACTGGCACATACACACACCATGTAGCATTCTAATTTTTAGAACCAGAAATGAGTTTTTAAAAAGTCACCATAGACTGGGTGTGGTGGTTCGCGCCTGTAATCCCAGAACACTGGGAGGCTGAGGCAGGTGGATCACCTGAGGTCAAGAGTTCCAGACCAGCCTGGCCAACGTGGCGAAACCCCGTCTCTACTAGAAATACAAAAACTAGCTGGGTGTGGTGGTGCATGCCTGTAATCCCAGCTACTTGGGAGGCTGAGGCAGACGAATCTCATGAACCCAGGAGGCAGATGTTGCAGTGAGCCGAGATCGCGCCACTGCACTCCAGCCTGGGCGACAGAGTGAGACTCCATCTCAAAAAAAAAAGTCACTATAAGAGATGAATTAGAAGAATGTGTCTTGAATGTGGGCACAATTATTTTCGTTGTCAATTGACAATCTTGAAAAAATTCTGGCTAAATGTTGGTGTGCCAGCTGTTTCATGCACCAGACCTGTAGTTCACCCCTACTCTTCTACCTGTAGTTCACCCCTACTCTTCTAAGGCTTGAATGGAAAATAATTTCTAATGTGTTGTAAAATTTACCAATTTGGTATTGCTGCTGTAAACAGGATTTTATCTAGGGTTTAGATGCCTTATCTTCAAATTCCACTATCAAGCTAGTACATAAAATTGTTTGAAAACTGAATCAGATCTTTATGTAATTCATAAAAACGTGTAATTTCCCTCTAATATTTCATTTTTCCTGATTATGAAAATAATGCATGCTTATTATAGAAATGTAGACATAAAAAAGTATAAAAAGAAGAAAAACTCAATCTGAATCTTACCACTCAGAAATGACATGCCACCTTTTAACATTTAGACTTATTTCTTCCTAATATGTATATTTTAAACTGCCCTCATTCTCTTTTTTTCTTTCTTTATTTTTTTTAACCTCTATAGTCGCTCCTGTAAAAGCTGCTCCTATTCTTGTGACATTATTCTACAATGGACTTCCGTATCTTAATGTTTTTACTCACTTTAGCATAAGCATTTTCCCATGTAGCAATATTTCAGATATTTTACCTTTTTATTTTAAAATAATTTTAAACTTAGAAAAGAGTTGCAAGAGTAGTACAAAGAATTTTTGTTTTCTCTTCACTAATTGTTAACATTTCTCATATTTGACATGTTATATAATTTATATATGTCTATATTATATACAGATGTATAATTTTTAATATTTTTTTCTGAACCTTCTAAAAATAAGTTGCAGATATCATGCCCCTTTATATTACTTTATATAGTCTCAAAAGTGTTAAAAAAATTCAGGAAATTTGACGTTGATACAATACTATTACCTAATATAAACTTTATTTTTCAAAATTTGCCAGTTTTTGCAAAGTGACCTCTAGTATTTTTTACCCCAACACCAGGATCCAATCCTGGATCACATTTTTGTATTTTGATATTGTTTCTTTATCACCCTCTAATCTGATAAAGCTCATCAGTCCTTTTTCTTTGTCTTTCATGACATTGACATTTGTAAAGAATATTTGTCCTTCCATGTGAATTAGTCTGGTTTCTACATATGGTCCTTAATAGCTATAAAATATTCCACCGAATTTTACCTAAATGGTTTATGTTGGTGATTTGGTGGTTTCCAATGTTTATCTTCATAAATAAGGCTGCAGTGAACATCCTTGTATTTATGTTTTATAAACATCCCTGGTTATTTTCTCTCTGATAGAATCCTGGAAATAAAATACTGGGTAAACTGGCATAGGTATATAGGCTCCTGAGGATATATAGGTATATCATATATATATGATATATATAGGTATATATATATACCTCCAAAAGGATGCTTTTCAAAAGGATGAAACTGGCAAGAATAAAATCTCACTAGTTGCCAAATGAAACTTCGTTTTTGAAACACAGGAGTATAAAATAAAAACTTACAGAATATATTCTATGTCATTATTTTTCAGTTATCTAGAATATTTTGGTCAGATGTGCTTTATTAAGTAAAAATATAGGGTCCCAAATTATGCATACATCATGTTTAGATGCATACAGAAGACCAGCTAGACAAGGCCACCTCTGAGTTTTGTGTGTTGAGCCACTTTTTATGGGTTACTTATTAATTTGAAGTTGATCCTGGCATCTGTCAAGGTAACATTACAGTATCATTGCTTGGGGCTCCCTTTCACTTGCCTGTATGGATAGAGCTTTAATGTTTATTTTGTGGGCAATTCATAACCTGTAGCCCATGAAGGAGGCTGTCACACAGTGCGTACCACCCCTGTGGTAGGCCCAGGACCGATGTTTGTCTCAAACAATTCCAGTAGGCCTTCTATTCAATGGTGTGGATAGATTTGGTGGATACCACTCAGTGAGTCAGAGTTTTGGAATCATTGCTCTCCATAGTTCATAGCATAAGCTCTGGAGCCTGATGATCCTGGGTGTGATTCTCAGCTTAACTACTTGCTGTGTGACAACAAGCAAATCCCTTAACCTCTCTGAGCCTTGGTTCCTTTATCTGTAAAAGGAAGACTGTAGTTGTACTCCTCTAATAGGGCAATACCCTATTAGATGTAGATGAAATATAATAACACATGGGAAGCCCTTAGCATGGTACTTGGCACATTGCAAGTACACATTCGGTGATAGCTTTCATAATTACTATAATAGTACATTCACTTTGAGGTTGTACATTGACAGTGACCAAAACACTTTAACATCTTGTGATGTGAGCAAGTTCTCCCATTTGACAGATGAGAAACCCTAGACAGAAAGGGGGTTATGTGAACAACAAAGCCATGTGTCAGCTAAACAGTGAGGCTGGGCATTAATCTCACGTCTCTGACTCATGGGTCAAGGGGTCAGGGCTCTCTTCAGGATATCCACTGACTGTTCCATAACTCGGTACCTGGAAGTCCAACGCTGTTTGGGCAAATTTTGAATAAACTCAATGGTTCTCCTACAGATATATCTTGATTTAGAATAGGCATTAGCAAATATTTTCTGCAAAGGGCCAGATAGAAAATACTGTAGGTCTTGGCCGGGTGCAGTGGTTCACGCTTGTAATCCCAGCACTTTGGAAGGCCGAGATGGGCGGATCATGAGGTCAAGAGTTCGAGACCAGCCTGACCAACATGGTGAAACGCCGTCTCTACTAAAAATACAAAAATTAGCTGGGCATGGTGGTGTACGCCTGTAATCCCAGCTACTCAGGAGGCTGAGACAGGAGAATTGCTTGAACCCAGGAGGCAGAGGTTGCAGTGAGCCGAGATCGCGCTACTGCACTCCAGCCTGGGTGACAAAGTGAGACTCAGTCTCAAAAAAAAAAAAAAAAAAAGAAAATATTGTAGGCCTTGCAGGCCATATGGTCTCTGTTATAACTACATTTCTCAACTTTGCTGCTCAAACTTGAAAACAGCCTTAGACAATATGTAAATGAATAGGCGTGGCTGTGTTATAATAAAACTATTTACTAGAACCAGTGGCAACCAGATTTAGCACATGGGCTGTCTTTATCAACCCCTGGCTTGGACAGTTGGTGTATTCTGGCAGGGGGCACATGCATTTCCTTATATTAGCTACACGACAACCTTCTTTTGAGTTCTTACACATAGTGAAGAACACTCCAGTACCTTGAGTCTGGCAAATATTAGGTATTTGGTCACTGTTTGCTGAATACAGGAAAGCTTCTCTGTCTATATTTTCGTATGGTGAATTTTTCTGAATTTATGTATTCTTATCTATTTTTAAATAACTGTGTTATTTTAGCACTTATGAATTTTTAAGTTTTGTTTTTGTTTCACATTGTTCTGAAAGGACATTAAAAGCAGATTGGGAAAAGAGCATTTAGCCCCAAATGTAGGTGTAAACATATTTTCAGATATTCTTAGTGTTTGTCGTGTATCAGTTTGTTATTTTATTATCATTCTCTTGCACTGAGGGTAATTTCCAATAAAAACTCTGGAGAATTTAGACAGCTTTTGTTTTAATTAGGAAGATATTTCACTTGCACTCTTGTACTAGTGTTGACTCAAATAATTAACAGTAATGGCTGAGTAATTTGTTCCTTCAAAAGTAAACAACCTCCCTTTGTAATCTAGAAAAGAATCAGCTGGTAGATACACGTGGCGTGTTTGCTCCAAGAACATTTCTCATGGTGTGGAAAATGGCAGTGGTGGCCTCCTGACTTTCAGGCCGAAATACATTTAGCTGATCTTTGTCGGCAAAGGTGTCCAACAATAGCAACTGCTTATGACAACTAATTTTAGGAAACGTGTGTAGTTAATTTGAAATATTGCCCTGGGCAGTTCAACCTTGGCTGAATAAGGATGTTTTCTTTTAAAATCAGTACTTTGCTTCCCTCAGTGATTATTCCCTATTAGCCTGCCAAGAAATATTATTTCCCTTTTGTATGATTTGATGAAGTACCTCAAAAATCTCCTGGTTATGGTCAACATTTCATCTCATAGGAAGCGAATATATCTTTCTGGTATACAGTGAGGCATGAGGACACACAGCTTATTTTAATCTTCAAGCTCGCTTGTAATCCTAGCACTTTGGGAGGCCGAGGTGGGTGGATCACCTGAGGTCAGGGGATTGAGACCAGCCTGGCCAATGTGGCGAAACCTCCACTCTACTAAAAATACAAAAATTAGCCAAGCATGGCAGTGCATGTCTGTAATCCCAGCTACTTGGGAGGCTGAGGCAGGAGAATCGCTTGAACCCAGGGGGCAGATGTTGCAGTGAGCCGAGATCATGCCACTGGACTCCAGCCTGGGCGACAGAGTGAGACACCGTCTCCAAAAAGAAAAAAAAAAAATCTTCAAGCTGAGATGTTAGGTTAATCTTCAGTCTCCCTAGGTTTTCTCACAAGGAATAGTGTGGAAAAGACTTGGGGAAAAAAAAATCATCATGATTCAGCCAATGACCAGGGCAGAGGTATAAACAGAGCATGATTCTGTGTATCTGTCTAGAAGGTATATACGGAGCATGATTCTATGTATCTGTCTTTCTGTACTTGTTGCCTACTGAGAAAATATAGATTTTTATTAGAAGGTTGCTGGGCACGGTGGCTCATGCCTGTAATCTCAGCACTTTGGGAGGCCAAGGCGCACAGAAAACCTGAGGTCAGGAGTTCGAGACCAGCCTGGCCAACCTGGTGAAACCTTGTCTCTACTAAAAGTACAAAAATTTGCTGGGCGTGGTGGCAGGAGCCTGTAATCCTAGGTACTCAGGAGGCTGAGGCAGGAGAATCACTTGAACCGGGGAGGTGGAGGTTACAGTGAGCTGAGATTGCGCCATTGCACTCTAGCCTGGGTGACAGAGTGAGACTCTATCTCAAAAAACAACAAAAAAAGAAGATTGAGGATCCCTATCTGAAAAATCAACTTTGTTCTTTCTCTTCATCAGTTTTGTCGGTGTACATTCAGCAGCTACTACACGCTAGGCATAGTGCCAGGCAACCCTGGGGATATAAACATGTAATCTATCACCGCTGTTAACCTACTGGTGATTTGAAGACTGCATCCCAGGAGACCAATGATAGTGATGGAAATTGGCAGGGAAGGTTGCTTTAAGGTCTCTAGTATCTTCTGTTTTCCTAAGAGAAAGAGAACTTTTGGGAGAAGAAACCATACATTTTATCTTTTTTCATCTTTATGCCTTATGTTACCAGGAAAAGATTTAATAGGAGTTGCCAATAAGGTTGATAATTCTAGACCATCAAAACCATAGAGGTGTGATGTCAGGTGTAGTAAGAGATGGGAAACACGATGTAAAATGTCTGCGTGGCTCACATAGGAAATCTGTGCTTAGAGTGCTGTGGCAGAAGTAGAAATGGCTGTCAGCCAAATGATTTTCTGATTCTTCTGTCTATAAAAGCTGTGCCCATTGTTAACTTAGGTGATAAGTTGAATTTTTAGTTTTTTTAAGTTTTTTGTTTGTTTGTTTTTGAGGCAGAGTCTCACACTCTGTTGCCCACACTGGCGTGCAGTGGTGCGATCTCGGCTCACCACAACCTCCGCCTCCCGGGTTCAAGCGATTCTCCTGCCTCAGCCTCCTAAGTAGCTGGGATTATAGGCACCCGCCACCATGACCAGCTAATTTTTTGTATTTTTAATAGAGACGAGGTTTCATCATGTTGGAAAGGCTGGTCTCGAACTTCTGACCTCAGGTGATCCACCCGCCTTGGCCCCCCAAAGTGCTGGGATTACAGGCGTGAGCCACCGCGCCCGGCCAAATGTTAAAAGTATTTTTGAGCTTCTCAGAGGAAACCAATGAACTGAAGTTCAATAATCCGTGGTTTGTGTTACAATATTTTGAATCCTTCTGGAGACTGAATGAAAGATACATATTTAAAGTGAATGCAGTAAGTAGGAAGAGACACTGCTTCAGCCTGGTAACATGCAGTTATTGCTTTGAGGGTCTTGCAGAAAGAATATGCATATTGAGTAAATAGAAGAAGGTGTGTATTTTGGAAAAATCAATCAACTTAGTTCAGTTTGAAGGTTTTCCTATCTGAAAAGTGATGTATTGAAAGATATTTTTTCTTAGGAGGAAAAAATTCACAACTCGCACCAGAGCATTTCATTGAGAATTACTGTTGTTTATGTTTTGGAATTTACATTGTTAAAAAGAGAGATTTTGGAAAGGCAGGGGTGGGACTAGAATTGTGGCTTGCATGCTGCCTATAAACATAGATTCCTTTTTTTAGATGTCTGTGTTTCTTAGTGGATTATGTTCTTAAAATAGAACATACCACATTACTCTCTGGCTTGGCAGGGTGTGGTGTTTTGTTTACTGCTTAGGTCAATGTTCTATGAACATGAATCTTTTCACAGAGAATCCCAGGGCTAAAATAATTCTTAGAGGTGAGCCAGTCGAGGCCCCAGCACCTGCTTCCCAAAGGCTCTTCCTGCCAGCCACCAGGCCTCATGCTCCAGTGGCAGTCCAGCCCAAGCGACAGGAAACTCTCCCTTCTTTTAAACTGGAATCTCATCCCCAGTGGCTTCTCTGCTTGTGCTGGGTCCCTGCTGGGGCTTCCCAGAATTCTGCACAACTCCTCTTTCCTGTGAGAGCCCTCACGATATTAGAGATTTGGTGTGGGGTTCTCATGCTCACTCCAAAGCCCCCAACTCACCAAACCTTCTTCACCATGCTAAATAGCCTCAGTTCCCCCATATGTGTTCTTATTTGATAGTTAAAGCCCTTTGCCACTGATTTCAACTTTTTAATGTGTGCAGTCAAGAGAGGAACCTGTGTTCTGGTCTAGAACATCACCTCTCTGGTTCTTTGGTTCATACTTTTCTTAATATATCCCAAGGTAGTGCAAGCAGTGGCTTTTTGTTTTGTTTTGTTTTTTTGAGACAGAGTCTCGCTCTTGTTGCCCAGGCTGGAGTGCAGTGGTGTGATCTTGGCTCACTGCAACCTCCGCCTCCTGGATTCAAGCAGATTACAGTAGTGTGCCACCACACCCGGCTAATTTTGTATTTTTAGTAGACACAGGGTGTCACCATGTTGGCCAGGCTGGTCTCAAACTCCTGACCTCGGGTGATCCACCCACCTCAGCCTCCCAAAGTGCTGGGATTTACAGGCTTGAGCCACTGCACGCAGCCAAGCAGTGGCGTCTTAACAGAAGAGGGTCAGGCTCTAAAACACCGTAGGAAGTGAAACCTGATATGGTATAAAAATCACCCTTGAGATCACCTATAAAATAAAGTATATAAAAACAACCAGTAGTTTTGTGTCAGAACCCTTTGTAATAATTCTTATGTACCCTAAAGTTTAGAACTGCTGATCTGGCCTAAAGAGTAGAAATAAGGGGAAAAATCTCGTCTACAAAAGACTTCTGCATAAAGATAGTGGATTGAACACAGGCATCTACTTGCACCCACCACCAAACAAAACCTCATTTAAATGATGCAAAGAGAATTTTTGGTTTTGGTTTTGTGGTAAAAATTATGTAACATAAAAACTACCATTTTAATCATGTTTAGGTGTACAGTTCAGTAGTGTTAAGTACTGAACATATTGTGCAACTGTTGCCAACATTTTTGTCCAGAACTTTTTCATCTTCCCAAACTGAAACTCTGTGCCCATTAAACAATGACTCTGTAGGGCCGGGCGTGGTGGCTCATGCCTGTAATCCCAGCACTTTGGGAGGCTGAGGCGGGCGGATCACCTGAGGTCGGGAGTTCGAGATCACCCTGACCAACATGGAGAAACCCCGTCTCTACTAAAAATACAAAATTAGCCAGGCGTGGTGGCGCATGCCTGTAATCCCAGCTACTTGGGAGGCTGAGGCAGGAGAATCGCTTGAACCTGGAGGCGGAAGTTGTGGTGAGTCGAGATCACGCCATTGCGCTCCAGCCTGGGCAACAAGAGTGAAACTCGATCTCAAAAAAAGCAAAAAAACAAAAAACAAAAACAATGACTCTGTATTCCTCACTTCCCCCAGCCCCTACAGCCACCCTTCTACTTTCTGTCTGTATGGTTTGGCTACTCTAGGTACCTTGTATCAGTGGAATCATATAGTATTTGTCCTTCTGTACTAACTTATTTCACTTAGGAGAGTTTTTTTCAAAAGGCATAAGTCTATAAGCACAAGGATAACAGAAAACGAGGCAACAGCAGCGTGGTTTTTGGCATTAGGATACAGGGGTGTGTATGGCTAAAATAAGGAGGCCTGGTCTGTTTTAATAATGTTGAAACATTTCTGAGGCTTTGCACTTCTTTAGATGAATCAGTTGGTTCTCAGCCTTCCCCATGGACAGCCTAGGATACTGTTTCATTTTTGTTTTTAAGTCTGCAAAGTTTTTTGTTTTGGTTTGTTTTTTTTTTCCTACTTACCTGTCTTGCCAAGTTTTGTTGAAAAATTCCATTGGTAGCAAAGAGAAGATCCTACCTATAAGCTTCCACGGGGATAAAATAGATCACATACAAAGAGTCAAGAATAAAAATGGGCTTGACTTCTTAACACCAACACTGGCAGCTAGAAGACAATGGGAACAAGGCCTCTGATAGCATGGAAGAGCATGATTTTAAAACTAGAATTGTATATTCCATCACACTCTTGTGAGGGTAGGATAATGCATTTCCCACATAACAGGTTTTCAGAAAGTAACGGAGAAGATGGTCCACTGAGATGACGGAGTAAACCAGGAAAGAAAACTACCAGCGGTAGAGCAAATGGGAGATCCAACGTGAGAGAGGCAGAGGAAATTTCTAGATGCCGAGGAAATTTCTAGATGCCTTGGGCGGGAACTCCCAGCTGACTGCTGTGCTCACGAAGCATGCCAGAGGCTCAGGAAGTGACTTCCTTTGTAAGGTGGAGTTGATAGAATATGTGAGGCATCTTGGTGTCATGAGAAGAGATTTAGAGATATGATGGAAAAGTTTAGGCTTGAATTAGCAAGAGCTAAAACACTAAGCAAAGGTGGGGAAATACTGTTACTAACGCTGAAGAAAACAGTAAGATGTTCAGGAAAGGAAAATAGACCATCATTCACCATATGGCTTAGCTGAAAGTAATGTTACATTATTATAATACTGATCTTTAAAAGTTTCCATATAATTATGTTGGGAAGAGTACCCTCATATGGTGAGGGTGTAGATAGGAAAAACCATTAAATTATCATTCTCCATATTGAGAAGTTAATAAATAATGCCAACAATGGAAAAATCACAAAGAATCAAAGTAAATTGTTACCAAAAATTACGTAAAAGAGGTTAAAGTACTAAGGATACCCTTGGTAACTATGGGGGGGAGTTGGTTCCAGGAGTTTCCTCAGATACCCAAATCTACAGATGGTCCTTAATATAAAATGGTGTAGTATTTGCGTATAACCTGTGAAGATCTCTAGATTATTTATGATAGCTAATGCCATGTAAATGCTGTGTAAATAGTTTTCATACTGTATTATTTAGGGAATCATGATAAAAAGTCTGTGAATGTTCACTACAAGTGCAACCATACTTTGTTTGTTTGTTTGTTTGTTTTTCTTTTTTTTTTGAGATGGAGTCTCGCTCTGTTGCCCAGACTGGAGCACAGTGGCGCGATCTCGGTTCACTGCAACCTCCGCCTCTCGGGTTCAAGCGATTCTCCTGCTTCAACCTCCCGAGTAGCCGGGACTACAGGCGTGTGCCACCATGCCCAGCTAATTTTTTTGTGTGTTTTTAGTAGAGATGGGATTTCACTGTGTTAGTCAGGATGGTCTCGATCTCCTGACCTCGTGATCTGCCTGCCTCAGCCTCCCAAAGTGCTGGGATTACAGGCGTGAGCCACCGTGCCTGGCCTAGATGCAACCATACTTTAAAAAATATATTTTCCATCTGTGGTTGGTTGAGTCTACATTGTGTAACCACAGAGGCAGAGGACCAATTGTACTCACTCTTGGGTGGAAAAATTGGAGGGAAGCAGGCTGAGGTGGTGACCTGTAGGAATTGTTGTTTTCTGTAAAATCCATGGAACTATTAGGCACTTTGAACTATGTCTTTAATAAAAAGACCTGTATGTCTTTAATAAAAAATAGTAATTCAAGTTAAAGAGAATGTGGAGAAAGGAAAGGGAAAGGTACTGGAGGATATGCTCCAGCAAGGTGAAGGGGTAAGTCGAAAAAGTGTAAGAGGTGGGATACAGGAAACCAGGGATATAGAAACTCAAGAGAATATAAAGTCTAGCAGTCAACTAAGCAAGACTGGAGCAGGAAGACCCATGGCTTTGGTACAAAATGGAACAGGTGGATTTCTTGATGTATTGATGTAGAAAATACTACTGTGATGTTTCACCACTCTGGAACTTTGGGCCGAGTTAACAATATGTAAGTAGAAAACTAAGCAATTCAGGAATATAGTTAACTTCACAGTAAAAAAACCCCAGAAAATTAGACAAAAAAAAAATATACTCTGTATGTCTTCAGTTCACAAAATTTATATGAACCTAATAATAAACACTGAATAATAAATTTGTGAAGTAAATAAAAATATTGGGAGGACAAGCTGAGGGGGATGCCAATGGATAATGCCTAAAACTGATAAATAGAAAGCAAGATAGCCTAAACATCATATTTAGAAAAGTGTGGCAAGTGCCAAAAAGAAATAACTACAGGCCATGCTCACACCTGTAATCCTAGCATTTTGGGAGGCCGAGGTGGACGGATCACCTGAGGTCAAGAGCTTGAGAACAGACTGGCCAAAATGTTGAAACCCCATCTCTACTAAATATACAAAAATTAGCTGGGCATGGTGGCACGTGCCTGTAATCCCGGCTACTCGGGAGTTTGAGGCAGGAGAATCGCTTGAACCCGGGAGGCAGTGGTTGCAGTGAGCCGAGATTGTACCACTGCACTCCACCCGGGCAATAAGAGTGAGACTCCATCTCAAAAAAAAAAAAAAAAAGAAAAAGAAATAACTACAAAGAGTTGCAAGTGGCATAAGACTGAGAAGTAGGAGGATGTGGGGCACTTTTTGACAATTTAACCCTTAAACTCTGTTTGATTTTTAAAAACTATGTGCTTGCTATTTGCATTTTAATCTAATGAAGGTAAAAATTGATTAAAATATAAAAAAGAAAAGCCATCTATATGCAGATGTCTGGGCAGTATAAAGGGTCTAAGAGATGTGCTTAATACTATGATTATTAAAGAAGTTAATGTCTATGAGAGCACCCAGCACACAGTAGGCACTAAATAAATGTTTGCTGGATTTGAATCTAAAGCATACTTGATCAGACCTACATAGAGGCAGTTCCTTGAAAAGCTGCAGAGAATGACTTGTACCATTTGCTGACTTTTCAAGATGGCATTTCTTGCTGGGGCTCCACTGATTATTACTGTCGTACCTGTGGGCATTGGACTCATGACCCCATAGGTGCGTGTGTGTACATGCACATGCATTAAGTTGCAAAGTCAGTCTAAATGACATGACTATCAACCTGTCTTTGGCAGCCATATCACTTTTGGCCCAGTTGACACCATCAGGTGTCTGGACACAGAGGCAGTATTTTCCATCCCTGTCCTACAGAGTGTATTTGTCTCAAGTGTTATGTACTTTTCCAGTTTCTTTGCCCCCAGTTAATCTCTAGGGTCATGAAGATCATTACAAAACAGACAGTCATTTCATCTCTCTTCTTAAAGCCTCTCACCCATTGCCCTAGGAAGAAGACCCCAAATCCTCGGCATTCAAAGCCTAGGTGGTCAATGATTTGACCCCCAACCCATTGCTCTGGCTTTATTTCTTGCCATTCCAGACCTCACTCTTTACAATCGAGTAAAACCAAAGTAATTGCAATTCTCTGTAAACACTATGCCATTCCATACCTCAGGTGACTTTGCTTTTGCTATCCTTCCTGCCTGGACTAACTATCTCACATCTCCCTGTCACACCCAACCCCCAATTCTCTCCATCATGCTGGTCCTTCTCTCTAACATGGCTAACTCTACCCCACTTCAAGACTCAGCTTTATCAGCCCTTGCTCTGAGAAGCCTTCGTTGATCACCCCAGGAGGAAAAAGGTGTCCTCTTTTGTGCTCTCCATCAAGAGGGTCACAGAACTAATGCATCATCTTAATACTATTAATGTGTCTGATGTGTCAGAGAGGCCCCAAAGGTTTGAGGACCATGTTTGTCTCGATCACTGCACAGTACCTGACACAGCTCATTCCCAGTAGGGCTGGGACTAATCTTGCAGGTCTTCACAGTTGCAGTCATTTGTTCAGAGGTGGCTCTTCCCCACTCTATTAGAGAAGCCTCATGTCTATTCTTGGAGAGTCTGAAGATCATGGCCTCTAAGGTTCCAGCCTTATCGTGGTTTGGAGGCTCCTTCACTTCCTTGTCATTTGAATGAAGAACTGGATGCTGTGAATGAATTCTAGAACATGGTTCCATGGGGCAGAGTTCTGTCTTTTAAAAAGCCATTTACTAACCAAGCTGCATGGATTTCTCTTTTCCCATTTCATCAAGGAAGCACCCCGGCTAGGTAAGCTGGTTCATTTCATTCATTGACTCAACAAATATTTACTAAGTGTCTGCCATACGCCAGTTACTGTTCTAGGCATGTAGGAGCCAGTAGTGAGGAAGATGGATGAGGTTTCTGTCCTCAGGGACCTGAGATCCTAGAGGAGGGAAGCAAACACAGAGCCATTTGGAGTGGTAATAAGTGCTGAGAAGGGAAGAAAGGGAATGTTGGATGAGGGGGCTGCTTAGATGTGCTGATCAAGGGAGGAGGTCTCTGAGAAAACAGCATTTGTATTGTATGGTTCTGAATTGCAAAAAAGAGCTGTTCAAATTGTTACCGGTGGAGGGTGTCCAGGTTCTTGGCGTCTTGAACAAAGAATTGGACAAAATGCACAAACAAAGCAAGGAAAGAATGAAGCAAGAAAAGCAGAGATTTATTGAAAATGAAAGCACACGCCACAAGGTGTGCCTTCGCAAGCAGCAAGCAGCTCAAGGGACCAGTTACAGAATTTTCTGGGGTTTAAATACCCTTTAGAGATTTCCCATTGGTTACTTGGTGTATGCCCTATGTAAATGAAGTAGGGGCTCATGATTAGTCTGATTGGTTGCAGGAGGGGACCAATCAGAGGCTGAAGTTACAAAGCTACACCCTATGCAAACATCTGATTGTGGAAAGCAACCAATCAAATGCTGCAGTGAAGTTACAAAGTGATACTTCTATGCAAATGAAGATTTGGCCCACGGCCAACCTGATTGGTTGTGGGAAGGGAGCAATCAGAGGTACTTTCAATTTTTCATCTGCCATGCAAAAAAAGGGTGGGGGATTTGCAAAGGGAGTAGTCTGGTCCTTTTGTTACTTTGGTGTGGAAAGTTGAGGTTTTCCTTTTGATTCAGTTCTAGGTAGTCAGCGTGAATTGGCTTTAGGTTCCCTGCCTCTAGACCCTATTCTCCTGCCTCAAAATAAAGAGCTATATAGCTGCACTCTCCAGCCACTGGCCACAAGTAGCTATTAAAGTTTGCATTTACGTTTTTTTTTTTTTTTTTTTTTTGAGACACAGTGTCACTCTGTCGCCCAGGCTGGAGTGCAGTGATGCGATCTCAGTTCACTGCAACCTCCGCCTCCCGGATTTAAGCAATTCTCCTGTCTCAGCCTCCCAAGTAGCTGGGAATACAGCTTCAAGCCACCACGCCCAGCTAATTTTTGTATTTTTAGTAGAGATAGGGTTTCACCTTATTGATCAGGCTGGTCTGGAACTCCTGACCTCAGGTGATCCACCTGTGTTGGCCTCCCAAAGTGCTGGCATTTCAGGCATGAGCCACCGCGCCAGCCTACAGTTTGCATTTAAGTTAACTAAATACAATTTTAAAAATCATATCCTCAGTCACACTGGCCACATTTCAAGTAGTCAGTAGCCAGCCTATGACTAGGAGCACCATAATGGGCAGTGCAGAGCAATGGGGAGAAAGGGCACTGGGGAGGCGGATGGGAGAAGCAGTAAGAAAGGGAAACTAGATCACTTGTTGGAGAGCACATGTATGTATTTCAAAGAACTGCCTCCTTTAATTTCACTTGTTGAAATTGGGGCTGAAGCCAAGACTAGTTATGTCTGATAGAATGTTTTAAAGTGGAATGAAAATGATCTCTAGAGATAATATAAAGCAGGTAAAAACCAGCCATGAAAAGATCTTTATTAAGGAATATGGCATGGCTACAGCAAGTCCCAAGATGGAGATAAGTACTAGTTGATTCCAGGGGCCAGTGGATGAGGTCACAGTTACCCCTTGGCCTTAGAAGGAGAGAGCCAGACATCCTAACTCTGACACCAGGAGCATAATTTACCTAAAATCTTAAAGACAGGACAATGTTTAAAAAAATCCCTTCTTAACACAATTCTTAACAAAAATAGGATTTTGACTTTTGTGTCTTAGGAGGCTAGAATTGTATTCTCATGTCATTACCAGGAATGCCTGTGCCTTGACTTCATTTTGTATCATGTTTCACAAGATGCTCATCCCTTTTTGCACCTGCCTGTTTGCTAAACAGGTTTTCTTCCTCTCTGTAAATGTGCCTTTGTTTGAACCAATAGTGTTACTTCTCTTTACTGTAAACAGTGTCTGGTGACTCTTCCTTATCGTGGAGAGCTAGCAGCCTTTTACAGGAAGAGAAAAGTCTTGAAGGTCACTTTCAGATGTTTACATTATAAGTCATCGTGACTTTAAAAAATGAAAACTAAAACAACAACAACAACAAAAAACCACAACTGCCTACTGCTTACCCAGGGCATGTTATCCTATTACATTTGAATTCAAGTAACAGCTAGTATTTGTCAAATCATAATTGATCTGATAAAATGTAATCTGATCATTGGTAGCTGTGTAAAGGTAAATACACTTGACTCCTGTTTCATTTGCCCTTGAAGGCTGTAACATGCTTCCAAAGTGTACCTTTGAATCGGAGAAGTTGGGCCGGTTCACATCACAGTCTGTGTGCTTCCTGGGGCAGCGTCCACCAGGTGCGTGCGGGGAGGTACAGGATGCGAGCTCAGTCCTGCTTCACCTGAAATCCTGTGACCTGGCAGAGGGCTGTGTTCCTGTGTCCTTACATTGGATGTCCTACTGAAGAAAGGGAAACTGGAACGAAGCTGTAGGCACAGTGGGTTCTGAAGATCAGGTATAACTGAAGGAAAGTTAGGTCATGATTGCCACCTGGATGCTGTTCTCTCTCTTTACGGTAGGTCTCAGTTACTTTTATTGTGGACTTTTGCTTGCTGCAGAGGGAACTTACACCTTTCATGCCTCAAGCTTGTTAAGGCACATTTCTCTTTTATTCTTCAGGGACATTGCATTTATGAACTCAAGGCATTGAGTCACCCAGAGAGAAAAAGCATATCCCGAACATTTCAGTTTCTGGGAGTTCTAAAAAGCTAATGATGTGTTCCCATGGTCAACATTTCTTTAAGAGAGCTAAAGCAGAATAACTCTAGGTCTATAAAAATGCTGTTCTGCTTCAAGTTCTAAATTTATTGTGAATTATTTATTTTTCCCTAGTAATTACTGTAATACCTTAGTACCTTCAACTTATATAGCATTTTTCAAGGAGGCAAAGCATCAGTAGGAATGTTCTCTGGGATTTTTTTACCTGATGTTTTAATGCTGTAATGATTTCTCAGCCCCTTAGTAATAATGTTAGATGCATTGTGGAGAAACTAGGCACGTAGCTGTTAAGCTGGGAATGCATGAATGGTATACATGCTATGCTTTAAAATCTAGCTCAATTTATTTTTGCATTGACCTTGAACATGCTGACAACATAGGTCGGCATGGGTAAAGCTAAAGAATGGCCTTAGGGTTTGAAAACAACCACATGAGCTCCGTTTCAGACCCGCTTCTAGTCAGGTACTTGGCACTTTGCAGGGATTTGGGGCAGGTTTTGTATTTGTGTGCTTCTCTTAGAAGTCAAAGAGTTGGGGAGGTAACTGCAATCCTGTCTGTATCAGTGTAGTGATAATGCAGTAGTGTAATGAAGAATGGAGCTGCATGTGTGAGCTTTTTCAAGTCCACAAAGATCAGGTATTGTCCACGGTCAATAAAGACTGTTTTAAAAAACCCTCTTAACTAAAGAGAGGTAACTTCCTTTTCAAAACTCTGAAATTTACATGTGCTGACTTATGTGTGATCCTCTTTGCTTTTCTGATCCTTGGTGGTTGGGGTGTGTGTGTGTGTGTGTGAGAGAGAGAGAGAGAGAGAGAGAGATGGGCTTTTTAATCTTTGAGATTTATTCTTTTTTTTTTTTTGAGACAGAGTCTCGCTCTGTTGCCCAGGCTGGGGTGCAGTGGCACGATCTCCGCTCACTGCAAGCCCCACCTCCCGGGTTCATGCCATTCTTCTGCCTCAGCCTCCTGAGTAGCTGGGACTACAGGCGCCTGCCTCCACGCCCAGCTAATTTTTTGTATTTTTAGTAGAGATGGGGTTTCACTGTGTTAGCCAGGATGGTCTCGATCTCCTGACCTTGTGATCTGCCCGCCTCGGCCTCCCAAAGTGTTGGGATTACAGGCGTGAGCTACCGCGCCCAGCCAAGATTTATTTATTTTTTACTTACACGTAGTGAAATTCATTCTTTTTGCTGTACATCTCTATGAGTTTAGATAAATGCTTACAGTTGAGGAAACATCACCACAATCAAGATAGAGAACAGTTCCATGATCCCCCAAATATATTTTGCTTCAAATTTCTATTGGCATGTTTGAGTATCAAATTTACTACCACTTCTGAAGATGGAGCCACGCCCTTTTGTAACAAATAGCACAGCTGTGTCTGACACTTTTCATGTGAAAGGTTGCCTGAGATGTCAGAAATAAGATCTGGCCAGTTGCGGTAGCTCATATCTGTAATCTCAGCATTTTGCGAGGCCAAGGCAGGAGGATCACCTGAGGTCAGAAGTTCAAGACCAGCCTGGCCAACATAGTGAAACTCCGTATCTGCTAAAAATACAAAAATTAGCCAGGTGTGGTGGTGTGTGGCTGTAGTCCCAGCTACTTGGGAGGCTGGAGGCAGGAGAATTACATGAACCCCGGAGGTGGAGGCTGTAGTGAGCTGAGATTGTGCCACTGCATTCCAGCCTGAGTAACAGAGCGAGACTCTGTCTCAAAAAAAAAAAAAAAAAAAAAAAAGATCTGATTGACTTATCCTTTTCTCAGAGTTATAAATGGGAAAATTGTACAATCTGAATATTGTTTCTTTGTATTTTAATTAATGAATGTAGAATTGTATAATGTATTATATGCTTTTTTAAACTCAAAGAAATTTGTAATAAATACTTTAGTAAAAAGAATATACTGAAAGTGAAAAAAGTCAATTTTTTGCACTTTAGATTTTTTTTTAAGTGAGCTTAGTTCTGTGTGGTTTTAAGGGCAGTGAAATGCTGTAGAAGGACTGTACACTGCATAACTCAAACTGGCTTTATAAGGGGAATTTATTGACTAATATCACTGAAAGGTAAAGGTAGAGGGATAGCCTTGAGGCATTGTGGGATCCAGAAATTCAAAGGACATTATCAGCCTCTCTCTTTCCCCACTCAGCTGTGTTTCCCTCTGTGTTGGTTCTATTCTCTGGTAGACTCTTGCTTGCTGTATCAAGGTGACTGACAGCAGCTTCTGGCTTTTATTCTACTTTCTCAATTCCGTACAGTTCCAACAAGTCTCAGAATGGGGTCTCATGGGCTCTGTTTGCTTCTCCTGCTCCTTATGGCCCCCAGGGATGGGGTGGGGGTGAGCGGCAGTGCTCTGATTGGTCAGACTTAGGTCACCTGCTCACTCCTAGAGCTGAAGGAGTGAGAGCTCCCCCTAGACCACAGTGCAGAATGAAGGTAGAGAGTGGCAGAAGAGGTGGTTCTTTAAGGGAAATTGAGGGACATGTATGTCAGATCAAGAAAACACATGTCCTCTGCAGAGACGTTCAGGCCATGTAGCCAGTTGTTGTCTTTGTTTTTAAATAATTTTTATAAACACCTACCTTCCAAATAAGCCAAAGTTTCAGAATTGATAGTTGGTTGATTGATTATTTTATGGCTTATGAGATGTTTACTGGATGTGAGATGTAACATTTTGGGAGGAAAATAGTGAAAATTGAGTGACTGCGGGACTCAGCTAAGATGGGTTGATGGGGCATGAGGAGGACTGGTCCTGTGCCTGTCAGGGGATCAATGAGTAAGGGAAAATGGGCTTCAAGGAAAAAAGCCAGGACAAAAGAAAAAGAAGATACCAGATATTGGCAATTGACCAAAAATTTAGCAACATTACCATTGCTGAAATAGCAGAAATATTGTCTTGGATAGAAATGCTATCAGGGACATTTAATGAGAATTTATGAAGATTCAAGGCTGGCATAGCTGCTCTAGTCATGTGAAGAGTGATTGCATCTAGAATGAAGCCCAGATTCCCAAACCTGACATTTGTGATCTGGGGCCCGTCTCCCTCTCCAGGCTCATCTCCTCCGCTGCTACCTTGCACTTTACAACAAGCTGTTTGTAGTCTGGAGGGCATCACACTACCCTGTTTCCTTCACTATTCATGCTCTCTCCTCTGCCTGGAATCCCTCTCCCATTGACCAGACTCATCTTTTAAGACTCAGTTCAGATGACAGGTTCTCTGAGAAACATTCTTTGATTTTGCCTCTCTGGCTTAAGAATTCCTCTTCTGTACTCTCATGATACCTTGTGTGTCTTTCCCAGTGGTCTCAACCGAGGGCTATTTTGTCTCCAAGAGGACATTTGGCAATGTTGGGATACATTTTTGATTGTCATGACAGGTGAGTGCTACTAGTTGGTGGAAGCCACGGATGCTGCTAAATATCCTTCATACAGCACAAGGACAGCCCCAACAAAGAGTCACCTGGCCCCAAATGTCAATAGTACCACTGTTGAGAACCCTGGTTACCACTGCACTGGCAACATTGTTGGATGCGTCTGTTTTTAGTCTTATCTTCACCACTAGGTTGAGTCCCATGTGTGTGATCTGCATCATTGTATGTCTAATACCACAATGCACCACTGTAGGGTAGTTCCTCAGGAGAGAATAGTTTAAAGATGATTGTGTATGTTTTCTTAGGATAGTGACCAATGAACAAGGCAACTGGAGGCCGTACTCATCTTTGCACTAGGTAGCCTTAAACTTGAGGCTCTCTGTATTAGTTAGTTCTCACACTGCTATGAAGAAATACCTGAAACTGGGTAATTTATAAAGACAAGAGGTTTAACTGGCCCATGATTCCACAGGCTATATAGGAAGCATGGTTCTGGTATCTGCTCAGCTTCTGGGGAGGTCTCAGGAAACTTAAAACATGATGGAAGGCAAAGGGGGAGTGAGCACCTTACATAGCCAGGGCAGGAAGAAGGGGGCGGGGAGGTGCTACATACTTTTAAACAACAAGATTTTGTGAGAACTCTGTTATCAGAACAGCACCACGGGAGGTAATCTGCCCCCATGATCCAATCACTTCTCACCAGGCCCCACCTCCAACAATGGGGATTACAATTCGACATGAGATTTGGGTGGAGACACAGATCCAAACCATATCACTCTTTTATCTTGCCATGCCTTTGTCTCCTCACTCTTCTGCAAAAAGAGCTTTGGGGTTTGCTGTAGCAAATAATGGAAAACATTAAAGAAGTATTGTTAGCATAGTTCTTTTGCTTTCAATTTTTACCTAAGTTATTGTCCAATTTTACATTCTGAATTGTGAACTGGGTGGCCTGGCCACATTATTTGGCTGCCTCTGGCAAAAACTTCTGCCCTCACTTCTGACCATTACATTTCCCCCCTACCATAGGTGTAGTACTCTGGATTGGTAACATTTGATGGGAAAGAAAACAAAATCAGAAAGCAACGATTCTGAGAGCAGGAATAAGGAATGTTAAGTCCCCTTTCTGGCGGCTGGGCTTTTTTTCTTATGCCAAGTGTAAGTGCAAAGCAGCAGTTCCCTTGTGCCTTGGGACTTTTGCCTAGGAACAAGGGACTGCCAGAAAACCTCAGAAAATCCCCATGGAGATGTCTCTGAAAACCATGTAAATAGGGACATTGTCTAAGTGGGTCATCCTGAATATATGATGCAGGATGGAAACCTATTTAGTTATTGAATATTTCAGATTAAGAGGACACCGCAGCCTTGCTTTGCACAATCTTGCTAGCTTTATGAGTTTCACTGGGGATTGAAGGGGAGGCCCGCCTTCAACTTGAGCTGCTTGTGTTTTGGTTGGTGGTAATGCCTTAGAAACAGAAGGGAGCCAGCTCCCCTTCAGCCACTCAGGCTTCTGCCTGGGTTTCCTTTTAACCCTGGAATTTCATGTGGACCCTCAGCTATGAAAGCAGATCACATATGGCCTGCTGTCAAGCGTAAGAATTGCGTTTTTGTTCTTGGGGAATTGCACAAAGCAAGTAGGAGACGGGGAAGAAGACCTTTCTAAGCAGGAAAATATATTGCATTAATTCTTCCCTTCCATTGCCTCCTCCCCATCTTGTGCTGTTTTTTGGGCACTAGGACTTTTGCTTTTTTCTAGGCCGAATCACATTTGGCCATAGCAGAGGAAAAGTGATAGCTGTTAGGGGTCTTAGAAGGAAGAAGTATTGAGTTCCTAGAGTGGGACCATCTTGGCCAGGCCACTTCTTGTCCCTTTTGGGGCTGGGACTGGCATGATGTTGAAGTAGTCCATCTCTAAGTCTTCCACTCCTCCCTGCCAGCTTAATTGTGCAACATTGTTCAATCAACTCACTGAATCATCAACCCTGTGATATCTACAAGCGCATGCATGTGTCTGAGTGAAGTGAGCTGGGCAGTTCCATGATACCCTTTTCTATGTATGGAGGGTGAGGTGTTTCTCCTTGGTTTATCCTGACCAATTTATTATTACTGTTCCAAAAAGAAAACTGCATGATTAATGTCAGAATCAGGTCCAAAGGCCTCTGGCTCTGGTGATGGCTAATGTGATTTGGATCTAGATTCTGTTTAATAACCTGCCAAAGGCACCTAGCTCTTTCTCTTTTTTTGTTGTTTTTTGTTTGTTTTGATTTTTGTCTTTATAAGACAGGGTCTTGCTCTGTTGCCCAGGTTGGAGTACAGTGGCGGGTTCATATGTCACTGTAGCTTCAACCTCCTGGGCTCAAGCGATCCTCCCATCTCAGCCTCCCAAGTAGCTGGGACTACAGGCATGCACCATTATGCCTGAATTTATTTATTTATTTATTTATTTATTTTTTAAGATGGGGTCTTACCATGTTGCCCAGGCTGGTCTTAAAACTCCTAGGCTCAAGTGATCTTCCCATCTCAGCCTCCCAAAATGTTGGAATTACAGGCGTGAGCCATCATGCCTGGCCTTGGCTCTTTCTTCTGTCCCCTTGGTGGGGATATTGGGGTGGTCCATATATTGTGCATGGCAGGTAATGTTCTTTTCATACTAGCCAGTCTTCTGTTGTGATTCCACTGTGTGTAAGATACGTCCAAAATGAGGAGATGCATCCCTGCACCTAGGGGTGTACAGTCTAGTGGTCTTTCTGCTTTTCCTGCTTTTTTCTGGGAAAGAGACTTTTTGAGGGGTGGGGGGGAGTCCAGGACAGCAAGTTCATCATAAATGCAAATGGGAAGGCTATTGATATTTTTATTCATAGCATGAATGATGTAATAAATGAGTCATGATGTCAGCCTCTTTTAACAGAATCACAGAATTTTCAAACTGGTTTAGAATGCTGGCTCTGCAGCCAGACTGCCTGAGCTCAAATATCAGTTGACTTTTCTGTAAAATGGGATAATAATAGTACCAATTTCATAGATTTGCAGGAGATGTGAGATTACATGAATTCACTTATAAAAAGTGCCTGATACTTAAAGCCATGTTACCTTTAAACTTCCAATCCATTCATTCATTTATTCAACAAAAACTGCATACTGTGATGGTTGCACAAGCCTGTGAAAATACTGAAAACTAATGTATTGTATACTTTAAAAGGGTGAATTCAATGATATGTAAATTAAGTATATCTCAATGAAGCTGTTTTAAAAAAATTAATTGATTACCTACTATGTGCTGGACACAGCTCATTTAAACTGAGGCCTAGAGCAGGTGACTTGCTCAAGGTGAGCGAATGGCAGAGTTAGTTCTAGAACTCAAGTCCTCTGACACATCAGCCAAGCTCTTTGCAAACTGTCAGGGATCCAAATGAAGATCGCAATCCAGATTGCAAACTAAAGTCGCTTTCTGTCCTGGTATAGAACCAAAGTTTAACTTAAGAAAGAATTGTGACGTGACCTAAGGACCTTGAAATTCTACTTTACCACCTCTCTCCACAGGTATTCTCATTTCCACACACCTCCACATCTTCCAAGACTTCAGACAAATATATCACAAATAACCTATATCAATTCACTATATGAAAAACAGGCCAACATTTCCACCCCATCCTTCCTCTTTCCCCCAGCTCTGGATATAAAACACATATTTTTCAGTTAGATTTTTTCAGTTAAGTGATTACTTTCAATTCCCCTGCTTTTGGCATTTAAAAATGTTCACTTCTTATTGCAAGACAGGGGACAGTCTTTAAAGATTTTTCTGCTCACCACCACTACCAAAAACTAATAACAAATTTTGTCCTCATGAGGAAGAAAATGTTACTCATTCTGAGATTTCACAGCCATGTCTAAATATCTAGGCTATATAAGGAGAGAGGAGTGCCTTAGAAATGTAATGCTGTTTTTCCTACGGAATCAATTTCTGTGGTAATAGAAACCATGGTGCATCCAGAGTTACCCTGCAGCCTTCTGCTCCTGGCGGCTTGTGTGTGTACTCTGCCACATGCTTTCTTCTGGGATTTCTTCCTTCTACTGACATCTGGTACTTAGGATAAGGGAAAAGGCTTTCCCTGAACCAGTGAAATTGCTATCAGGAAAAAATGACTCAAGTTTCCAGGCAGCTATGAATGAGGTGTTTTTCTGGGCGGTCTGAGCAACTATCTTTCGGAAGGATACATAAGAAGGTACAAGCTGCCAGCCCATCCATTTCCCTAAGATGAACTTGAAGCACATTTTCTTTCAGCAGCCCAGACAGCACAGGCTTTTCCTAGCAGATGGGTGGCATTACCTCACTGACATTTAATGAATAGGTTGCCCCCAGGGGGTGGAATTGTAGCAAAGTCTATTATGAAATCTCATTTGCTTTGCATGAATCAGTTTAGGAGTCCCGAGAAAACAAAATCTGAAAAATGAAAAGTGGCCACATAGCTTGCCCTGTAACTGCTTGGACATGGCAGGTAATAATCATAGTCAGTTTGCACTTTTATGATGGAGAGGGCTTTCAATTGATTTATATTTATTGTGAGTAGGAACAAAGCCAGTTGTAAGTACCTTTTAGCTTTGTTCCCTCCTTTCTCATTTTCTAGGACTGTAGCATCTGGGGCATATAATTGAGCTCTGAAAGCCGAGAGCTGGAGGGGGAGGGGTTGGTCAGAGGAAAATTATTCAATTCACACATATAACATGCATATATATATGTGTGTGTGTGTGTGTGTCTTAAACATATATGCATATGTATGTGTGTCTATATATATATATAGAAACATAAATATTTTATCAAGTTGAGAATGGGAGAATAGATTTCTTTCAGCAAACAACCTCAAGCCTTTTATACATCTGATTTACGAAGGGTAAGAAATTCAACCTTAACCCAAGCAAAGGTTTAAAAAGGCAGCGTGGGTACTATTGGGCTTAGGAAAAGGTGGGGGCTGCCTTGCTGCCGTCCTGGAAGATTGAGACAGTGGTAACGACATGCGTGGCAACCCCCTGCACTTCTAGAAGGAAGCTGATACCTGTCTACGTGTTTCAGCGTTTGTCTCTGAACCTAGTCTTTTCTTGGTCACATAGGGGAAGCAACAGAGGTGGTTTATCATAGCAATGCAAAAGCCTTTAATGAAAAATGGGCTTAGGTTTTGGTTCCCTTCCCCCACAAAGGCCTTTGTGTACATGGGGTGAGGTAGGGGTCTGAGAAAGGCCATTGGAAATGGAAGGCTTAACAGCCAGTCCTCTGCTGTGTCCCAGATGGAAAGCTCCTTGTATCTAAGAAAGGCAGGAAACCATGTCACCTGGCTTCTGATATGTAGCAACCCCAAATTATTCCCCGACCCCTTGAAGGCCAGCTGGGCTCTTTTGCATCAGGGGATTGTGTTTAGAATTTGTGTCAAGTGTCTTTGTAGAGATCCTTCTGGATAACTACTACAATTCCTGGGATATTCTTACAGTGGGCATATGACAAAGACATGCGACACTGGCCCCAACCCCCCTCAACTTGGAAAAGGGGTGGATTCCCCCAGCTGACTTGAAGATTCTGGTCTGTGGATTCAGCAAGAGTCTGAGGCCTCTGCTGAGTGAGCCAAGGGTGGCTTCTGGGGAGGTGAGTGCCTAGAGGAGAATGTTCCCAGAACCAAGATGGGATGCCTCCTGGTATCAAAGTGATGTTTAGATTTTTTCTGGAAATCTAGAATAGGATAAATGTGAATAGAGATTAGAGTGAACATCTTCTAGGATTTGAAGCTCTTGGTCTCGAGACCAAGCCTCTGCAATGCGTCTGGGGTCCGTTGCACAAGTGTGTGTCTTTTTACCAGGTCTTATCCCCGCTTCAGCCTTTTCTCTCCTGTTAGGGATCAAAACTTGCTAAAACAGAAATTTTAAAAAGACGCGCAGGATGTGGGGCTGCTCCTGGAAGGTTTGCTGTGTGTGTTTGGGGTCCTGCACCCTCCACTCCACTCCTGAGTGTCTAAGGGTGGATGTCCAGAAATTTAGCCACCTACTCCCATCAGTGTAGCCAGAACCTTTGCTGGGAGTTAATCTCTCTCTCTCCTTATTACTTTCTGATCTGCTTGAAAGACAAATAGAGGTTAAGGAAATATATTAATATCAGTATGTCTCCATGGATGGCCCAGGTCAAGGCAGACAAAGATAGTCACACGCTTTCAGGGGCTAAAAGACAAGTAGAGATTAGGGAAATATATCAGCGCGTCTCCATGGATAACCCAGGCCAAGGCAGACAAAGAAAGCCATGTGCTTTCAGGTGCAAACAGCGGCCGCCTTTTTTCACTGGAAATTATTGGGCAGCTGTTGCTGTTATTTCCCACGGCCTCTCTGGAGGGGAAACACAGCTGGCTTCTGTGGGACAGCCTGAAACCATCTGCAGCTGCTTGCATGCTTTCAAATGTAAGTAAAGGAATTTCAGCAGAGGTTATTCTGGGAAATCCTCTGTATGAAACATTTTCCTTTTCACTGTTCCCTTTCCTTTTGGATATAACATATGACCCACTTACGAGGCAGCCTGTTGGATCACTGGTCCCCAAGGAGCTGTGGATGTCTTCCCAGATTACTCCTGCCACCACCAATGTGTCTACTACTACGGGAGCTGCTGCTGATGGGCACTGCACTGTGCATGTTGCATATGTGATCTCATTTAGCACTGTGACACTCCAAGGACCACACTCTCATCTCATTTTTGGATAAGGAAGCTGAGGCTCCAAGAGGTCCAGCAGCTTGTCTTAACAGTGAACAGGTGCAAAACCAAGATTTGAAACCAGTTTTTGATCTGGGTTTGATCTTGATGCCACATCCCAGCCTCTTTCTACCTCTGCAGGATGGTTTTGTGTCTCCTCTGCATTTTCAGCCTCCATTGCTAATCTGACACCATCTGAAAGCAGGAATATCCTTATTAATGGAATAGTGCTTAATGGGATCAGGCTTACTTCTGTATTCTAGACAATATTTACTGAGCTGTTAGATGTAATGTGTTTAGAAATAATACAGGGATTTATTAATATGTATTAAATATTAGAGTATAAACTTGATATCAAGCAGAGAATATATTTGTCCTCCAGTGTTGTTGGCATTGTATGTTTTTTGTTTGTGTTACCTCCAGAGCTGGATTTTGAAAGATTAAGCCAAGAAAAAAAGATCAGACATTCAAAAGTAAATAAATTAGTTTAGGCTTGGCTTTTCTGGGGCCATGGAGTTGTTATCCCAAAGTCCTTGCTTGGACCTCTCCTCCTCTCCACTCCTCCCCTCCCCATTGGGCACTGCCAGGGCCCAGTGCAAGTGAAACAGATGCTCAACTCCTAGACTTGTGGAGGCTTAGGTAGACCAGCAAGTCACCATTAGGACAGAAAAACAAGACCACGTCATTCCCCAGCCCAATCCCTTATGCTTTCTTTCAATGACACTTAAAATTTAAGACCCAAACCTACATGATCTGGCCCCATCTGCCTTTTCAGACACTTCTTCCTCCTGGAGCCCCTTACCCCATCCTAGCCACCGAAGCCAGTGATGTCACATCCCAGCCTCTTTCCACCTCTGCAGGACAGTTTTGTGTCTCCTCTACATTTTCAGCCTCAATTGCTAATTGTCCTCTCTTGTCCTCACTTCTTTTACTCCCATCTCAGGGTCTCTGCATGCTGGTTCCCCTGCCTGGAACAGCCTTCTACCCACCATTTGTGACTTAGTTCACTTCCCACATTTCAGAGGGCAGCTCAGCTTTCACTTCCTCATGGAAACCTCCCCTGACCTCCTTGAGTAGCCCAAACTCTCGTATTGTAGGCACTGTCTTTCAGAGCGCTTATCAGATGCAATTTTACATTTGTTTGTAATTCTGTTTTGTTTTTTCACAACAATAAATTTTGAGAGGGCAGCTCTATGCCTACCTAGTCCCCACCCTGTGTCCCCGATGCCCGGCACAGTGCCTGAAGCACAGTAGGTATTCAGTTGCCTGAGTGAATGAATGAATAAAGCCAAACCAAGCACAGTACTCAGATCTCAAGCTCATAGTCACTGCATAGCTTGTGCTAACCTTGCAGCAAGTGAGACACTAAGCAAGTGAACAGCTTACATTTCTTAGTGGTGGTGGTAAATTTACAAGGAGAGCATGTCACCTCTCACTTCAAGTTTCCACACTTTTAGGCCATTCTTAGTGTTAATAGCCTATGGAGGACTCTTCGAGGAGAGAAGAGGGGAATTCCAAAGATTCAGCTTGATAAATCCTTCATCTTTGACCTCATGTGTATTCTGCTTAGGAATTAAAACGTAGAGTATGGCTGCTGCTACAGATCTTCTTTGCAGTTTTTCCTCTAGCTGATTTTTCCACTTTACCTGGAATTTTTATCCTGAATTTTGTCCTTTTTTGAATCCATATGGCACACATACATTGCCCTACCAGGCTAATTTGTGTTTGAGATTTGAGATGCTATCTGAGGCCAAGACCTCCAGAATTAGATAGGCCTTTGTTCCCAGAGCCTCTTTGAACAGAGAGAAATTCTTTGCTATGCTGGCAAAAGATCCTTCATATCTATCTGTCTTTCTTGTTCAGACTTCTCTTTTGGGCACGTGAACATGGATCCACCTGCCCCCTCTCCTTTCTGGCCTATGCTGTGATCCCTGGAACGTTTCAGGTTTCAGTGTCAGCCACATCTTCTTTAGGACCATTCAAGGGTCTGCCTCCAGGAACAGTGGAATCTATTGAGTGCCCCCCAGAGAGCTCCCCATATGCCGGTTTGTTTGTCACTTGGCCACACAGTTCTACATTTTCCTCTTTGTCTGCAACTGAACGGCCTAGGAAACTTACAAGATTTCTGCTTTTTTTTTTTTTTTTTTTGCGGGGTGGGTAAGGTATCATATTTTGAGTTCAATCTGGTCGCAAACTGGATTCTATCCAGATTTTTTGGGGATTTCAGATGTTTAGCCCCAAACAAATTGAAAGTTAAGTTGAAACTGGTCCAGATGAGGTCATGCTTAAGATTTCTCCCACAGCACAAATAGTACCTTAGTGGAAGCTATTGTAAAGGCAGTTCTTGAATCTCTGCATTCCCAGTACAGACTCATGGTAAAAACAGTTAACAATTAATTCGCTTCGGTTCCAGTGACTTGAAAAATAAGCATTAGCACCCTGGAGACCTCGTCTTATCAAGTTCTGAAGGATGGTTTTTATAGCTAGTATAAGCCCTTAGTTTATCAGCTTCATTGGCCTAGAAACCCCTCAGACCTGAATATTTGGGATCAGCAGAATGGGCCAAGCTTAGGAATTCCAAGAAGGCAGACTCGAGATAGAGGGCTGCCAAAGCTCACAGATGTGGAATGAAACCAGTTTCAAAACCTGATTCTTCGCTCAGTTGGAATGTGTTTTAAAACCTGGACTCACTTGAGATGTTTGTACCTGGTAAGAATGTTTCAAACCTTGAATTCTACTTTGCGTAATTATCTGTGAAATGTAATGATGATAGCTCCAAGCTATCTCATAAAGCTGCTAAAGTCTTCAAAGCATTCATTCTATCTTTTAGAGTTACAGAAACACAAAATGGTAACAGGTGTGTCATATGCATCCAGAGACTACCTCAAACTTTTCTCTCTAGAACTCAAACTCCAGACTTGAGATATTAGTTGATAGATTGATAAATTGACTCAGGTTAAGTGGTATTATTTCTTAGATTATATAGTGTCATCCTACAGAGTAACCCCATTTTACAGGAGAAACAAAGTTGGCCAGAGGACGAGGCTAGAACCCCTTTCTAGACTGTCAATTCAGGCAGAGCTCTGTATATGTTTTAATGGTTAGTTTTCTAAAGAGTTTTACCTAGAGGCCAAATAAATCAGAAGATCAAACACATGTGTTCTCTGTCTTCTTTTTAGACTGGCTTGCAAGAAAGCCCTTGGGTTAATTTTTGCCAGAAAAGAGCATGCAGAGTGAACTTGTGACATAATACATTCCTTGAAGCTCCTACGTTATAGTTTCCTGATAACATAGAGTTGTTTATATTATTGCTACTTAAAACTTGGTTGCTTTGTAGATCCTACTTGGGAATTGAATTAACTTCAGTGAACTTGATAGAAGCTGCATCTTTCTCTAAAGTTTTGGGCAGGTTTTGTCACTGACATTAGGTGGTGATGATTTTAAAGGACTCCCATTACTTATCCAACATGTGCACGCATACTGTATATATGTCATTAGAAATAATTAGGAGTTAATTTTCAATAAGGTCCATTTGGTGGCTACAAATTAATACATTTAAAAAACCTGATATTTGACCCTATTAATTATATCCTGCTGTTCATTGGTGCTTAACCTGCAGAGCTAATGAGATGCCTAAGTACCACTATTTTTCATTGCTCTTTACTGTAGGGAAGTAGGTCTCTCGTTTTCTTTTTAATGTGAGTGGACATAAAATTTATCAGCAGGCATATCCACAGAGAACTAACTTTATTACAAGTATCCTTTTACACTTGCAAGCTCCCTCAGCTAGTTAATTTTGCATAAGTCTATGTGATTTTCATTCTAATGTCTTTTGGAATTAAATGTAATGCTGTAAGAAAAGAAGCGTCTGACCAATAAAGCAAGGCAGTCTAGGCTGTTTTTTATATATATGCACTATATCCTGTCTAATCTAGTGCTCCTATTTTCTTTTTCATATTCTTTCTGTTAGAGCCAAACTCACTACTCTGACTTTGCATAATATAAATACAGAAATCCTTACTCATTAAGAGCCTGTGTTGTTTCAGAAATTAGTAAGTGGCTACATCTGCATATTTTTGCATTGGTGAGAGTTGGCTTCTTCGGCAAACATGATTTTGTATTTTTGGAGAGGAAAACCTTGGGCCCATCAGGTTAGCCTTTTCTGAGATGGAGACTCAAGTGGGACCACCCAGGATGGTCACAGCTTCAACTCCCACACAATGAGAACTTGTGACTATAGCCTGGGAGAGCTGACTATGCAGGAGACAAGAAATCCAGAGAGTTGGGTCCAGAGGTAGCTGGCAGAAGGAAGATTCTATTAATATTGTAACCTCAGAAGAGCAGCTTCTAAATATGTGAAATGAGTGCTGGCCTAGAGGGGAAGGGCCATACTCTTAACCACCTCAAGCTGGTCTTATCATTATTGCTGGGAGGATGTGTAAGGCTGCAACCTTCCCTTTTAGGTAGAGGGAAGAGAGGACTCCCTTGTGGGTGTGCACAAAGGAGTATGATGAGAAGAGGGTGGTGATCGGTGCTTAGCTTGATGCTTACATCGTCCCAGTGCAGCTCCATGATTGCAGGTACCTTGAGAGGACCCTTGTGCACTAAGGTGGGAGGTTAGGAAAAGCAGAGAATGCCAGCCAGCCATGAGTGGATTTGAGAGGTCTGAAGGACAAAGGCGATGTTGCTTTGTATGGGTGCACAAGGGGATGTGTGCATTTAAATCCGTCAACAGTCCAGAAATTGGATTGCCATTTCAGTTCCCAAACAAATGGCTTGTTTATTAAACTAAAAGCCCCTATCTCCATTAGGAAATATTCCGTTCCAGCAATTAGCCCCAGGGTGAAAGAGGTCTCCCTCTCTCCAGTCTGTTTTTGCTCTGTTCCCAAACAATGCTTTGATGTGCAAGGCACTCCTAATGGAAGATAAGTCATCAATTAGCCCAATGGAAGGTTAAGCTGAAAACAGACTTTTCAGGGAAGGGATTGTCACTGAGCTGTTAATCACTGATTGACATTATGTATTGGGGATATATTCTTATGGGAGACTTACTCTCCACTCAGGCAGAAGGTAACAAAGATGCAAAAATATTGTAGTTGTTTGGTTTTTTTAAAAAATGAGTTTTAGTGTTCTATAGCACCATAGAATAACTATAGTTAACAATAATATACAGTTTCAAATAGCTGGAAGATGGGTACTGAATGTTCCCCACACAAAGAAATGGCAAATGTTCAAGATGATGAATATGTTAATTGCCCTGATCTGATCAGTATGCATTGTATGTATGGAAATATCACTATGTACCCCATAAATATGTACAAGTAATATATAATAAGTAAATTTTAGAAATAAGAGAAAAGAAAAAATGTGAGTTTAGAAATAGGATCTTAGATCAATTGAGTCAGGGGTGGAGATGATAATAGTTTTCTTTCTAAACATGTATGTTTTACTTTCTTTGAGAATTGTTGGTCATAATATGATTACATTGCTAATTTATGAAATAAAAAGGAGAACCTCTAATTTTTTTTTAGAGTGGGGAGACAGTGTCTCACTCTGTTGCCCAGGCTGGAGTGCAGTTGTGCCATCTCAGCTCACTGCAACTTCCGCCTCCCGGATTCAAGCGATTCTCCTGCCTCAGCCTCCCGAGTATTTGGGACTGCAGGTGTCTGCCACCAGGCCCAGCTAATTTTTGTGTTTTTAGGAGAGACGAGGTTTCACCATGTTAGCCAGGCTGGTCTCGAACTCCTGGCCTCAGGCAATCTGCTTGCCTCGGCCTCCCAAAGTACTAAGGATTACAAGCATGAGCCACCATGTCCTACCAGAACCTCTATTTTTATAAGAGTAAGTTGATATGAACAATATTGTGAATGTAAGCACAGTGCGCATGAGGCAAATTTGTAATTCTGTGCTTGAGATTTACAAGTGAAGTAAGTTGATTTTTTTTTTAAACTCTAAGTAGTGGCAGATGAGTGTTAATTTACGTACAACTTTTCAGGAAAATATCAATTGCATACATTAAGCTATTTTGCTGTGTTTTTTTTTTTCCTTTGTGCCTTTGTTTTTCTTTTTTTCTTTTTCTTTTTTTTTTTTTTGAGATGGAGTTTTGCTCTTGTCTCCCAGGCTGGAGTGCAATGGCGCAATCTCGGCTCACTGCAACCTCCGCCTCCCGGGTTCAAGTGATTCTGTCTCATCCTCCTGAGTAGGTGGGATTAAGGTGCCCGCCACCACACCCAGCTAATTTTTGTATTTTTTAGTAGAGACAGGTTTTTACCATGTTGGCCAGGCTCGTCCTGAACTCCTGACCTCAGGTGATCCACCTGCCTCGGTCTCCCAAAGTGCTGGGATTACAGGCATGAGCCACCCTGCCTGGCTGCCTTTTGTTTTTCTAGTATGCTGATGAGACCAAAAAGAAGATATAATAAAATTAATTGCCAAAAATTTAGAAAATGGAATAGGGTAGTTATTCTACTACCCTAATATAATCAATAACTATTGTACTCCCTACCACTCTTTTTTCTCCTGTTTGCTACAGGGGTGCAATCCATTTACCTAGATTCTGTTTCCTAATTAGCCTCATAGAATGTTTCAAAAATCGTGTCCCATATAGCTTAATGAGTACAGAGTTTCTGTCTAGGGGGTGATGAAAAAATCTTGAAAATAGTGGTAATGGTTACACAACATTGTGAATATAATTAATGCCACTGCATTGTATACTTAAAATGGTTAAAATGGCAAAATTTAAGTTATATATTGCATGACAATAAAAGAAAATGTATAAAAATTATGCCCCTGCATTTACAAAAAAATTTTTTTTTTGGTGGGGGGAAGTAAAGGATTGACAGATTTCAGTCTGTGGTGCTAGAAGAAAATTTTAGGGTGAAGTTATTCTCCATGGGGCTCAAAACCCAAAACTTTTCAATACTATTGAATATTAGCAATAATAAGCCTGTAATTCGAACCTGCAGGGTGGCACGTTGTTAAAAGTTAAAACTTCAGAAACTGGTCCAGTGTGGTGGCTCATGCCTGTAATCCCAGCACTTTGGGAGGCCGGGGCAGGTGGATCACCTGAGGTCAGGAGTTCGAGACCAGCCTTACCAACATGGAGAAACCCTGTCTCTACTAAAAATAGAAAATCAGCTGGGCATGGTGGCACATACCTGTAATTCCAGCTAGTCGGAAGGCTGAGGCAGGAGAATCGCTTGAACCCGGGAAGCGGAGGTTGCGGTGAGCCAAGATCTCGCCATTGCACTCCAGCCTGGTAAACAAGAGGGAAACTTTGTCTCAAAAAAAAAAAAAAAAAAAACCAGAAAGAAAAGAAACATTTAAAAAAAAAAAAAAAAAAACTTCAGAAGCCTTCTGAGGTTCAGAGGTCATGTTTCAGAGGTCATGTTTCAGGGGTGCGGTATTTGGAGCCCTCCCGGAAACACAAAAGCCTCCCTGGTGACATTGTTAGCCCCTAGGAAGGGCAGTAATGACAGCCCACGACTGACAAGTACTGATGAATAGTTCTTGAAGGCAAACCCTGCCCTCAGGGAGCTCTGACCATAGCTTGGCATGTCTTCTAGAACTACGTGCAAGGTGTCACAGAGCAGCTAATTCTGCCGTGGTATGGGCAGTCACCAGGAAACTTCAAGGGGGAGCAGGTTTAACCTGAACCCTTGCTGAAAATAGATGAATTTGCCTGGGAGTGAGAGAGAAAAGGGCATGCCTATGTGGAGGTACCAGCAAGGGGACAGATACAGGAAAAGGGTGCCAGACCCCTTAATTCCAGGTTTAGAAGTTTCTTTAAAAAAAAAAAAAAAGTTCAGGCTCAAAAAACTAAAAATAGAAGTACCATATGACCCAGCAATCCCACTTCTGGGTATAGATCCAAAGGAAATGAGATCAGTATGTTGGAGAGAGGGACTGGGTGGAGGGGAGGGGGATTGGGGAGATATTGGTCAATGGATACAAAATTTCAATTATGCAGCAGGACTAAATTCAAGAGCTCTATTGTACAACATGGTGACTATAGTTAATAATGATGTATTATATATTGTACTTGAAAGTTGCTAAGAGGGTAGATTTTAAGTGTTCTCCTCACACATATGTGAGGTAACATATAGTAATTAGCTTGATTTACTCATTCCACAAAGCATACGTATTTCAAAATATCACGTTGCATACCACAAATGTATACACTTCTTTTTTCTCAATCAGAATAAATAAATAGTCCGAGGGACATTTATTGAGGGCCTAGTTGTTGGGCAGCATCTTAGGCTTCTTTTACTTTCTGAATGGTGCCCTGGTCAGGGCTTGGTGAGTTTCCGATCCCCAGAAAAAGTCTGTTCTTAGCTTTGATGGGGGAAGGAAGACCCAGAGCAAACCACAGTGGCACTGCTGATCTAGAGCACCCTTTAGGGTGGCTGGGGTTCAGATTACAGACTGGACCACACTCCTAACTTTCTTTACCCCTGAGACCTCTGGAGTCCTAGATGTGGACGTGGTGTTTATGGTGCATTCATGCTTCTGAATTCTTTTTTTTTTTTTTTTTTGAGATGGAGTCTCACTGTTGTCCAACCTGGAGTGCAGTGGTATGATCTTGGCTCACTGCAACCTCTGCCTTCCGGGTTCAAGCGATTCTCCTGCCTCAGCCTCCTGAGTAGCTGGGATTACAGGCACCTGCCACCATCCCTGGCTAATTTTTGTATTTTTAGTAGAGTCAGGGTTTCACAATGTTGGCAAGGCTAGTCTCGAACTCCCGCCCTCAAATGATCCACCTGCCCCAGCCTCCCAAAATGCTAGGATTACAGGCGTGAGCCACCATGCCTGGCCTATGCTCCTGAATTCTTAAATACTCCAAATGATGCGATCCAGGCTTACAAGAGAGGAAGGAGAGTTAGATCTATGAATCTAATTAGGCTAAATGTTTTAAACAGCTCTTCTCTCAGGATATTGTTTTTGTTCATATCCCAATTCTGAAATTCATTAGCCTTATAGAAATTTACTAAACCTGAATTACAGAGTGAAATCAAGAAGCATTTTTTTTCCTTTTTTCTTTTCTTTCTTTCTTTTTTCTCTTTTTTCTTTTTTCTTTTTTTTTTTTTTTTTTTTTTTTGAGACGGGGTCTTGCTCTGTCACCCAGACTGGAGTACAATGGCAAGATTACGGCTCACTGCAGTCTCAATGGCTCAGGCTCCAGTGATCCTCTGACCTCAGCCTCCTGAATAGCTGGGGTCACAGGCATGCACCACCAAACCCGGGTATTTCTTTTAATTATTTGTAGAGACGGGGTCTCATTACGTTGCCTAGGCTGGTCCTGAGCTCCTGGCCTCAAGTAATCCTCCTGCTTTGGCCTCCCAAAGTGCTGGAAATATAGGCATAAGCCACTACACCTGGCCTCAAGAAGTAATTTTAAATAATGTTTTTCATAAGAAGTTGAGCCACGTTACCGAAATGATGACATGCTGAATGGTGCATTGCAGCATTGCATAGTGAAATCGAGGGGACTTGACTAAGTTGGGAGCTGGCAAACCCCTTGCCACCACCACAGCCTTTGCAGATAAAGTCTTTGCCTTGCTTCCCCATCCCCTAATGGCAAAATGAATTGCTATGAGAAAAAGGAATTTTGCACCATCAGCACCAAATCTGAGGTTTTGCAAGTGATCACCAATGTGGAGAGCATGGTCAGGACTATGTGTTTATTTTTATTTTTATTTTGCATCCAGCATGCTCAGAAAAACTAAAGGAAAAAAAATGGAAGGATGAACATTTTAAAATACAACAAAGCTTCATCATCCTCCAGCCAACGTTTTGGTTCCGGCTGCCTTCTAGCATTGCACAGCTTGAGATATTTGTTGCTTGTGTTCCTGCAGCATTGAAGCCCCCGCTCCCACACCCAGCCCCTGTCATTTCCTGTTTTCAGATCTCCACCTTCTGCCCTGCATGTTGGGGAGGGGTCAATGGCCAGAACAGACTGGCAGCTCTCTGCTATTGTAGGATCCCTGCTGTTGTGCTCGAACCTGTATATAAGACAAACAGTCATTCTTGGGAGTGGCCAGACATTATCTAGAGAATTCCAACCACTCAGCTGAAGACAAAGTCACTCACCTGGAGTATTTAGAGGAGAACTCCAGGCATCTTTAAGCAGGTGCAGGTCAGAGACACAGCCCTTGAAGATTACCATCCAAGATACAGCTAAGAGCTCAAAGTGAATTCTTAGATTCAGTAAGCCATGGCACATCATGTGTTTTGGAAGAGCAAAAAGGATGTCAAGATGTACTCCTTTATAGTGGGCTTTGGAACGCTGGATAGGCCAGGGCTTGGCTCTCAACTCTGTCCCTCCTTGTTTTGTGTCTTTGGGCAAATTACTTAAACTCTGAGCTTCAATGTGTTTATCCACAAAATAGGGATTAGCCCTATTTCACAGAGTTGCCATGAGGATTTATTGAGATAATGTATGTAAATGCCTACACATTGTAGGTATTCAATTAATAATTGTTACCATCATCATCCATATCATCTATATTTCCTGTCAAGGAAACTGGCATACCAGCTAAGCCAACAAGCACGTGCAAATAGTTCTAGGACCCGTTTAGAGTATATGATAAAGTAGAAAAAGAATCTTGAGGCCAGTCTTCCTAGATAAGCTTCCAGTTGAGATTGTACCAGTTTCCACCTTTGTATCTACAAGAGGCAAGATAGTGGTTAAAGGCCCTGAGACAGACTTTCCTCCAGTTCAATCCCAGCTTTAGCACTTATGGCTGGAGCCCTTGGGCAAGTCACTTAAAACTCTCTGAACCTTGGTTTCCTGAAATGTAAACTAGAGCTATCAAGAGTACTGACCTCCTATGCTTGTTTTGAGGAATAAATGTAATTATGCATAAAAATCGCATGGTCTAATGCCTGGCATATTATAAATGCTCAACAAAGGTTATGAGCACCTCATCATCAACTAAAGTTGCTAATACCTTTGAGAACTCTCAGGCCCTTTGTTTCTTCTCCAGTTTGACAAGATACATTCCCATTGCCAGCTCTGTGACAGGCTGTCTTTGTAACCTGGCTTCTGTGTACAACAGCATACATGTATGCTTCTGCTCCAGTTGGGCAGTTGATAAGCCTGCAGCCTTTGCTGCGTTGATATGCCCTTATGCCACAGGTATTCCTTTGTTGTTTCTGTTTTATCTACAGGTTTTTATTTTTGTCGTTGTTGTTTGTTTTCTTGTTTTTGTTTTTGTTTTTTTCTTTTTTTTTGAGACGGAATCTCACTCTGTCACCAGGCTGGAGTGCAGTGGCGCGATCTCAGCTCACTGCAACCTCCGCCTCCCAGGTTCAAGAGATTCTCCTGATTCAGCCTCCCGAGTAGCTGGAACTACAGGTGTGCACCACCACGCCCAGCTAATGTTTATAATTTTAGTAGAGATGGGGTTTCACCATGTTGACCAGGATGGTCTTGATCTCTTGACCTTGTGGACCTTGTGATCCGCCCAATTTGGCCTCCCAAAGTGAGCCACTGCACCTGGACTTTTTTTTTTTTTTTTTAGACAGAGTTTTGCTCTTGTTGCCCAGGCTGGAGTGTAGTGGCACAATCTCGGCTCACTGCAACTTCTGCCTCCTGGGTTCAAGCAATTCTCCTGCCTCAGCCTCCCAAGTAGCTGGGAGTATGGGATTACAGGCGCCTGCCAGCACAACAGGCTAATTTTTTGTACTTTTAGTAGAGATGGGTTTTCATCATGTTGGCCAGGCTGGTCTCGAACTTCCGATCTCAGGTGATCCACCTGCCTCGGCCTCCCAAAGTGCTGGGATTACAGACGTGAGCCACCATACCCAGCCCTGTCTACAAGTTTTAAAAAGCATGAATATCTTGGGGCAACCCACCTCTGAGAAGGCTCGAAAAATGCTATAATTAGCCTGTGGCCAGCGTAGAGGGCAACAGTGAACTACCTGGCATTGAAGTCCTACCATGTTCCCATTGTGGGGCCAGCTGCCTTCACATTCTGTCTTTTCGGAAATCCTCATAATAGCCTCAGAAGGTAGGTGTATTGATTTCCTAGGGCAGCTGTAACAAATTCTCACAAATTACATGGTTGAAAACAATAGCAATTTGTTCTCTCACAGTTCAGGAGTCCTGAAGTCTGAAATTACAGATGGCAGGGTTGGTTCCTTCTGGAGGCTTTGAGGGAGAATCCATTCCATCCCTTTCTCCTAGCTTCTAGTGGTTGCTAGCAATGTTTAACATTTCTTGGCTTGTAAATGAATCATTCCAATTTCTGCCTCCAGATTCACATGGAGTTTCCTCTGTGTATATATCTGTATGCCCTCTCTTCCCCTTATAAAGACACCAGTCATTGGATTTGGGGTCCACTCTCACCCAGTATGATCTTATCTTAACAAATTATATCCGCAAAGATCCTATTTCCAAATGTTACATTCTGAGGTTCCGGGTGGACATGAATTTTGGGGCGGGGCACTATTTGACTCACTTCAGTACTTATTATACCCATTTAACAGATGAGGACCCTGAGTCTCAGGGAGGAGAAAATCCTTTGCATAAGCATCACACAATCAGTTTGTGATACCCAAGGATTCACAAACCCTGACCTTCTTTTCTCTAGATTTGTGTACTTCCCACCATATCACTTTACCACATATAAACAAATGTAGAACAAAGAGTCTAAAAACTATGGCAGCAAAACAGTCAACAGCAGGCAGCCCTGGGATCAAAGAGGGTCTCTGGAGGGTAAACAGGATGAAGCAGAGCCTTTGCAAGCAAATGGCGATCCCTTCCTTGTTTCTGGTTCTCAGACTTCATCCTGTTTCCATAATCAGTATTACTTATTGGCTCTCAACCACCCGGCTCTGTTCCTGGGATTCCACAGTCAGGCAGAGAGATTCTTCGTAAATGAGAGAAGGTAGTAGTCGGTTTCTTTTGCATTAAGAGAAGGAGCACATTTCTTTGCACAAAGTAAAATACCCTCCCATGACTCCCCACTGCTCCCCGTATCCCTGCTGGCTTATGCTTATCGTGCATCCCAGTGGTGCATGGAGAAATTCCACGCTTTCCTTCTCCTGCAGACGTTCCTTCCTGGCATTCAGAGCCATAAAAGCAGTGGACGGAAACAGGTGACCAGCCCTCAGCTGCTCCCAGAGTCTGGCTGCCTAAACTTTTCCCAGAGCGTGGTCCAGCAGTGCTGCTCCAGGGTGGGCTTGGGAGAGCAGAGCTGTGGGCAAGAGAGGTGCGAGTCCATGTGGTTCCCCTGGTTCTGGCTAAAGGCCGGGGCTGGGGCAGAATCACAGTCAGAACCAGGGTCAGGTCCTCACTGTCAAGGGCAAATATCGTTTGCTTCAAACCACAAGTGCACCTCTTGGTACCATGCTCAGAATCTCTTGTAGAGAGTGGCATCCGTTTGCTGCATGAGATGGGAGAAAAATTAGTGGCCCTGGCTTGAGTCTTCATTGCCCCTTGGCTGCCCGCCGTGTCCTGTTTCTCATTAGGCCAGTGTCCCCAGTGCCTGTCCTGATCCAGAATTACCACTTAACCCTAGTGGAGCAGGACTCTCAGACTGACCATCTGGACTTTCCTCGAGTTCTCTTTTCCTGCCAGAGTGTGTCAGAGTGAATTGGATTAGAGTTCTGTTTGCTGCACAGCCTGGCTACACATGAGGCTTTGTGCTTTTGAAGAAACTTGAGACAAGACTATTCACGAGTTCCCAGAGTGGGTGGCAATTCACAGTGATGCTGATATCCACGATGGTGGGGTGGTTCTGTGCAGGGATCTCTAAACCTTTTAGAACCTTCCACCAGTTTCCCTGCAATCAATAGGTAGCTGATTCCATCAGATCAAACCGTTTTCCTGTTGGAAAGTGGTAGGTCCTTTTGTTAAGTGTTCTTAGAACTCACCAATGATTTCATCGAAAAAGCATCTCTGATGGTTTTTCTTTCTCCTCTGGCATTGTGAACATTGTCTTGGAGAAGTGAAGGTTTGCCATGTAACACCTGCCTTTGAGCAGGGAAGAGCATGGTGGGTAAATCTACGAGAGAGACCTGTTCTGTTCCCTGGACTCAGCTCCCATAGAGTCCACCACTGACCTTAGACCCTCAGGCTCCACCGGATGGATAGGAATTAAGTAACAGAAGGGTAGGAATCCCATACATAATCAGTATGGAATTTGGGATTGCCTAAGTGCAGAGTTACATTCTGTTCCAAGCCCCAGCATTCACTTTAAACATTAATAAGAGATATGGTGCTTTTTGCCTGTGGAAGACTAGATTAAACAAACCCAAAATATTATTTTTAAAACTTTACTCAAAATTTTAAAATACTAAAAGAAAAAATGGGACTCAAATTTAATGAACGCGCGTATGTGTGTATGTGTGTGTGTGTGTGTGCGCGCGCACACACGCGCACCTTGTAGGTAGGTGAGGAGATTACTAGATTCACTCTCCTGTACATTTAAGTTAAATGGAACCAAAAAAGTGAACATCGCTTAGAATAATGGATAAGCCGGCCTCCTATTTTTTGTTCTCTACTTGACTGATCAGTCCTTGGGAAATTCTTCAGTGGGATTTTCCTATGACATATTCTGTCTGTGACATAGTTCATGAAATTCTACGACATTTGATTCCCAAGGGGGAATCTGGTTACTCACAGCGTGTTTCCCAACTTTTCTGGGAATAGGCAGCTCTTGGAAGGAAAATGTCTATGTATAGCAGTGAGCCAATAACTTATCTTCAGTGAAAACGGAAGGTGATATTGTCATACAGCTGTGTAGAGTGAGAGTACTCCTAAACAGATAATAAATTACAGCCAGAAAGCAAAACCTCCTCAAGAGATGGCCAAGTTTTGGTACACATTTGTTCACTGTGGCTCTATTAAAGACCTCACTTTTTAATATGTGGATGGAAAATGGAGATCAGGGGTGCTGTAAAACGTAACAAGTAGATGAGCCCTGGCCATTTAAAAGTCTAAATGTATTTAAAGCTTGAATTTGTAACTTTTTAATTTATGTATGATACTCTCAATCCTTGCTTTTCCAATTACAATACTAATACATGCTCAGTAATATGCATCTTTGTTTGTTTGTTTTTGTTTTGTTTTTGTTTCTTGTTTGTTTGCCTTTTGAGACAGGGTCTCACTCTGTTGCCCAGACTGGAGTGCAGTGATGTGATCACAGCTCACTGCAGCCTCAACCTCCCAGGCTCATGTAATCCTCCTGCCTCAGCGTCCCAAGTAGCTGGGACTATAGGTTCATGCCACCATGCCCGGTTCACTTTTTAAAATTATTTTTTGTAGAGATGGGGTCTCACTGTGTTGCCCAGGCTGGTCTTGAACTCCTGGGCTCAAGCTATCTTCCCACCTCAGCCTCCCCAAGTGCTGGGATTACAGACATGAGCCACTGTACCCTGCCAGTAATCCACATCTCTATGAAATAAAAACTATGGACTCCACTTCAGCTTTTCATCACCCCTTTAGCACTGAGTTTCCCCCATTCCTATTCTCCAGGGTTAACCACTGTCTTTGTCTAATTTCTGCTGCTAAAAGAGGATACCTGAGTCTGAGTAATTTATAAAGAACAGAGATTTAGTTCTTACATTTCTGGAGGCTGTCTCATCCCATAGAAGAAGGTCAGAAGGCAAAAGAGCATACAACCTGTGAGAGACAAGAGAGGGCCAGTCTTACTTTGATAATGAATCCATTCCTGGGTTGACCATTGGTGAGGTCAGAGCCCTCATGACCTTATCGCCTCTTCAAGGTTCCACCTTTCAACACTGTTGTATTTGGGATTAAGTTTCCAACACATGAATTTTGGGAGACACATTAAAACCACAGCAGCCACAGATAAGCTATATATATATAGAGAGAGAGACAGAACTATAGAGAGAAGGCAAACTATATATATAGAATAAAGTATATATATATAGTGTAAGATATATATATATATATATGTGTTGTTGTGTGTGTGTGTGTGTGTGTAGTTCTACTTCCAAGAATTTATACTACAGCCATGGAGGCACATGTAGAAAATGATCTATATTCAAGGATCTCCAATGCCACAATGTTTGCAACAATAAAAGACTAGAAATAACCTAAATTAATAGGGAACTGATCTTTTTATAAAATGGAATATATATTTTATATATATTCCATGTATATATATTATATATATATTCCATGTATATATACAGAAATACACACACACACACACAAATTATATCCTTATTTTATTATTTAATTTAATTTTTGTTTTTGAGATGGAGTCTTGCCTGTCACCCAGGCTGGAGTGCAGTAGCACAATCTCAGCTCACTGCAACCTCTACCTCCCAGGTTCAAGTGATTCTCCTGCCTCTGCCTCCTAAGTAACTGGGACTACAGGAGCCCACCACCATGCCCGGCTAATTTTTTGTATTTGTAGTAGAGACAGGATTTTGCAATGTTGGCCAGGCTGGTCTCAAGCTCCTGGCCTTAAGTGATCTGCCCACCTCAGCCTCCCAAAGTGCTGGGATTACAGGTATCAGCCACTGCGCCCAGCCTTCTTGACTTTTAGAGAGTGAATTTATCTCCTCCAGGTGCCTAATCACCCATCAGGAGTGCCATATTTCCTTTTAGTGCTTTCCCACCTGTCTCTCTGTATTTTTAAATGCTTACTTCCTTTTTTCAGAAGTTAATATATGCACATATTCTAACATTGGAAAGGTGTAGAAAAGAACACAGTGAATAGAAGCTTACCTACACCTGATGTCCTACATCACAGTGAATAGAAGCTTACCTACACCTACACCTGATGTCCAGTGACCCCCTGATGTCCAGAGAAAATCTTTGTGATAGGTTGCTTATGTGTCCTTCCAGGGATAGCTTATGAATATGCAAATATATATACACGCATACCTACATATATACAAATAAAAATATATACATATAAGATTATTCATATTCATGTTTGTTAACATCAAAGGTAACATGCTCTTTATAAAATGTTCCATAGCATTTATTAGTAGATTTTGAAGATTGCTACATATAAATTTTTATAGAGCTGGGAGTTCTTCTATTCTTTTAAAGTTGTATAATATTCCATTTAATGAAAACATCAGGCCAGGCACAGTGGCTCACGCCTGTAATCCCAGCACTTTGGGAGGCCGAAGTGGGCAAATCATGAGGTCAAGAGATCGAGACCATCCTGGCCAACATGGTGAAAATCCGTCTCTACTAAAAATACAAAAATTAGCTGGGCGTGGTGGTGTGCGCCTGTAGTCCCAGCTACTCGGGAGTCTGAAGCAGGAGATTTGCTTGAACCTGGGAGGCAGAGGTTGCAGTGAGTCAAGATCGCGCCACTGCACTCCAGCCTGGTGACGGAGTGAGACTCCGTCTCAAAAAAAAAGAAAAGAAAAGAAAAGAAAATAACAGTTCCCTATTAATTTAGGTTATTTCTAGTCTTTTATTATTGCAAACATTGCAGCATTGGAGATCCTTGTGAATAGATCATTTTCTACATGTGCCTCTATGGTTGTAGTATAAATTCTTGGAAGTATAACCACTGGGTCAAAAGCATTGTGTATTTTAAAGTTGGGTCCATATTGCCAAATTGCCATCCAACTTTATGGAGTTGGATGAGGGTACCTCTCTCATTACATGCTGATAACTAATTTATAGGTGGAAAACTTGTAATTTTTATTTTGTGTTTCTTTTTTATAAATGGGACTGAGAGTCATTTTGTATGTCTAAGAATAGTTTATATTTCTTTTTGTGAACTGTCTATCCATATCTTTTGTCTAGTTTTATGTTTGGGTTGTTGACCTTTTTTATTGATTGCAAGTGTCCTTTATATTTTAACACCATCAAGCCATTATAATAACGTGCGTTGTGAATATTTTCCCAGTTTATTTCTATTTGAACCACCATTGGTTGAATCATTTTACTGTATGACAAGCCCTGTGGTGAGCATGTCATGTTTTACAACTGCTCCCTAAGTTAGCAGTGGTATTATGCCATTTTACAGAGAAGGGCCCCAGGTCTGTCGGATGCCAAAGTTGATTCTTGACTTGAACTGTACACCCCTTTTGCACATACCTATTTATATAGCATCATTTCAGGTTGTCATGCAATTATGATAAATATCCTTTCCACAGGCTGCATAGCATTCTGTTAGTTATACAAATCAAAATTTTCAAATGCTGATACTTAGACTACACATTTTCATCACCTGTAGGTTTTCACTGTTATAAGATTGTGATACATGTCTTCTAAAAGTCTGTCCTCCCCAATGCAACAAGATGGTGCCATTGCTCCTGCAGGAGATAAGATATCATGCCTGAGGCAGACAGCAGAGTCATCTCTTGAGTCGAAGATCCTTGACGGGGGAACTCAACAGACTTGGGGTAGAAATGGGGTGCATATCAGGGGATGGGGACATTTTATTGGCCTGCTAGACTTCTCAGTGCCTTTCCCTTAAATGTCACCAGTAGCTTCACCTGGTTCTGGAATGAAATACAACACACATTAGGGCTTCAGACCCCCTTCTCTCTGAAAGCCTGCCCTTTTTTTTGAGACGGAGTCTTGCTCTGTTGCCCAGGCTAGAGTGCAGTGGTGAGATCTCGGCTCACTGCAACCTCTGCCTCCTGGATTCAAGAGATTCTCCTGCCTCAGCCTCCCGAGTAGCTGGGATTATAGGCATGCACCGCTATACCCGGCTAATTTTTCTATTTTTTAGTAGAGATGAGGTTTCACCATGTTGGCCAGGCTGGTCTTGAACTCCTGACCTCAGGTGATTTGCCTGGCTTGGCTTCCCAAAGTGCTGGGATTACAGGCATAAGCCACTGTGCCCGGGCCGAAAGCCTGCTTTTTGAGCGGCAATATTGGAGACAGTTGTAGGAAACACTGAAAGACTGCAGGATGCAGTGGGGAGGGCGAAGGCCAGGAGTTGACAACTATTTAATTTTTTGTATAAAATAGTATTTCAAATAATATTTCTAATGGGAATAAATGAGATCATGGTGCATGACGTACATAGCTGAGAGGTCCATATGTTTGTATGTTCTTGTGGATTCTTCTCAACCCTCTGCTCTGTAGCTTTCTGTGCCCTGAGCACTGGAGAAGCATTACCAGGTCTGGGTGTTCTTTAAGCCTTTCTAAAGAGAGTTGCTGTTTCTGTTTGCCTTTTCTCATCATTTTCCCCTTAATAAATTAAGGGCTAAGTGTGTCTTAGTTTCCCACACTTTACTCCAATCAGGGATTCCTTTGGGTAAACAAACGCCTGTCTTAAATTGTAAGTATTCCCATCTGATTTACATGTAAGTGCAAATTGTTTTAAAGACCTGGCTCTATGCTGAGATGTAGGGTCTTCTGGTGACGGGGCTTGGAGGAGGAACCTACCTGAAGGATAAGGAGGGAGAGGACAAGACTGGGCGTGTGAGGAGGAAGGGCAGTTGTGAGGCCCAGGCTTCCTTCTCTGTGTGCCTTGAATTGGGCCTTGGAGCAGCTTGAAAAGCTGCCCCAGCTTCCCTAAGCGCCAGGAAGCAGGGAGGGGAACCTTCCAGTGCCACCCTTTCCCCTGCACCTGCTACTTTGCAATTCCAGGCAATAGGCTGGCTCTTAACTGTGTTTGAAGCCAGCCTCTCTACCCTGCGGGCCTCATTCCTTCCTTAGCCCTTCAAACCTGTTTTTGGAACTTTCTGTCACACTAAGGTACTAGTGACTGCTAACTGTCACAAATGGGATAGTTACATTTAGCAGAATAAAATCCTTCTGTTAAAGAGATAAAGTTCTGACAAGGGGATTGTCTACAAGCCGCGCCTCTTTCTGGGAACTCTTAAAATCCCTCTCGGCAAAAGTATCACCTGGTTTCCAAGGCAGCTGCTGCTCCTATCCTCTTGCAGCCTTTCTTGAGACTCTGCCCACTCAAAACGAGTTCACCTTTGCCCAAAGTTCATGCTAAAACCACAGAACTTACAGAGATTAGGAGAAGTGAATTGTGAGGGTTTATGTACCTGGGATCTCATTTTACTGACCAGAAAACTAAGACCTAGAAGGGAAATGAGGCCTTCCCAAAGCTCCTAGCAGCTGGCCTACGCTTTCAAAGTCGTCTCTTGCTGCCTTACATTACAGACACTTCTTAAGGTTTTTTCTTTTTTGATCATGGCTCACTGCAGCCTTGACCTCCCAGGCTCAAGTTCCTCCTGCCTCAGCCTCCCAAGTAGCTGGACTACAGGTGCATGCCACCGAGCCTGGCTAATTTTCAAATTTTGTAGAGACAAGGTCTCACTACGTTGCCCGGGCTGGTCTCAAACTCCTGAACTCAAGTGATCGATTCTCCCGCTTCAGCCTCCCAAGGTGCTGGGATTTCACAGGTGTGAGCCACTGGTCCTGGCCTTAAGATTTTTTTCTTTTATTTGCATTAGCCCAAACGCTTCTTGGGTCTGCTCCTTCCTGAGCTGCCTGGTGCGGCTTCCATGAGCCCTGCTGCATTTTGGGGATTCATGGCTTCTAGCTAGAGCTCTGTTCCTAACCAGTGGGGTGACCCTAGGGGGTAGGTGGCTGCCATTGGCTGGGGTCTGCCCCTCTGCAGAGTGCCTGATAATCCCCACTTTGCCATTAATGGGAGGATTAAATAGAAGGTATGGAAGGGTATGTGGCACAGACAAGGCACACAGTAGGCGCACCATAGATATTGGCTGCATGATGATCATAATGGTATCAATTGTCTTTAAACCCCAGTGGCTACTGGGCAACTTCATAAATTGAAGTTTACTTCCCAGTCAACCAGGACCAAGTTTCAAAATGGCTTCTTTTCCCCCAGGGCAAGCCACCCTCAGAAACTAACGAAATCAGGTTACGGCAAAACAGTGCAAATTTGTTTTCAGAAAACCCACCCCAAGCTCAGAGTCTACACTTGGAGGGTGTAGAGGTGTGAGCTGCAGCTGGATGTAACCTGCTGGATTCTACCCTGATCATTTCTCTCCAGAGACTCCACTGTCATCAAGTGTGGGATGGCTCCGTTTATGCTTTTGCAGCCTCAGGCTAGCTTGCTGGTTGTTCATGTCTCCCTCTGCCTCTGAGTATAATCCACTTTTCTGGAGTACCTAACTGTGACTTTGCCATAGAGTATTTTTCTAACCTCAACCCTATTTTTGCAGCTTGGGTTGAGGGGAGACTCAGGGAACTGTGTGAATGTGTGTTTTTGTGTGCACGCACAAATACAAATGCATGGGTGTGTATGTGTGAGTATATAGATTAGTTTGCTAGGGTTGTTATGACAAGGTATCACAAATTGGTGGGGGGAGGCTTAAACAACAGAAATTTATAGTCTCACAGTTGGGAGGCTAGAAGCACAAAATCCTCAGCAGAGTTGGTTCCTTCGGAGGGCTGTGAGGGAACGATCTGTTCCAGGCCCCTCTCCTTGGCTTATAAATAGTTGTGTTCCCTCTATGCACATCTCTGTGTCTACATTTCCTCTTATTCTAAAGACCCTAGTCATACTGCATTAGGGCCCACCCTGGTGACTTCACTTAAACGTGATTACCTCTGTAAAGACTGATCTCCAAATAAGGTCACATTCTGAGGTCCTTGGTGTTAGGAGTTCAACATAAGAACTTGTGGAGATGACTCAAGTCAACACACAACAGTATGCCTGTGTGTGGGTGGAGCATATGTGTGTTTGTGTGTGTAGCGGACTCTGGCGTCTCTGAGACGCCAGGTCATTTGCAAACCTACTCTTTGGAAAATAGTACTTTAAGAGCACATACAGTTGTCTCTTGTGAATAGGGCAGATTTAAAACCTTTCTCTTAAACAAATCTTCCCACGGGTTTGGAGGGACAGGTGTGGTAATGGAGTGGGTCCTGGGTACCCCTCTTGCATCGCTGGTCGAGGGCACCTCATAGTGGAAAGTCCTTCCCTGGTTCTTCATTCTCAAGCAGAGCAATGCCATTGGCGTGTGATTTCTGCCTCATTTTACTTTAGATGACTAAGTAGCATCTTGAAGTACCTTTGACTACACAACAGAACATTCCGATTATTCCACGGGGCAACATAAATTCGGAGTTCCCTTGGAGCTCCCTGGTGACTTGATACCACCAAGTCAGTCACTGAGGAACTCCCCAATATTTCTAAATAAATTTGGAAAATTTTTTAGCATATGGAAAATGTTGTTTAGATGCTGTAAATGGTTGTAAAGTCTACTTTTAGCCTCCTTTTCAAAAGAGCCTTCCTGGGCTCCATCTACTCTGATTATCCCTTCCTTGACTCGTGTGCTTGGGAGGGTCCCAGGAGGACTGCTATGCTGGCTGGTGTGCAGACCACAGGTGAACTCTGTTCCATCTTTCAGCTGCTCACCAGGACAAACTGCTCTAAAACTGACCTGAGATGAGCTGGCCCCACAGAACCATGTGTGGCGTTTGTCATCTTTTCCCCAGTTTACTGTAAATCTCAGTTCTCTTTGACCTCTAAAATCTTACTGAAAAAGTGAGTACTTCATGGTACTGAACTGACCTGGAATTCCAACTGATTTTCTAGTTCTGCCCGTTAAGTTATGCCCCAAATTTTCCAGGTCAACGTAGAGTTCCAGGGAACGAGGTGGACGGAATCTGGAGGCAGAGTTGAGCCAGCGGGTGTTATCAGGCAGGGGTCACTGATAAACACGCCAGCTCCCGGTTAGACTTAGTGTAGTGCGGGGGGCCCTATTCTGAGGTGACACTGATGTCTCTATTCAAGGCAAATGCGCATCTGTTTTCTCAATGGCAGAGGACTGTTGTTAGCCACGGGATGGTGCAGCCACTTCCTCCAGATATTCCTTGGAATTAGAGCACTCATCTCAGACTTCAGATGCATCTGTCCACTTTGGCATGGACTATAATATAGCCACTTAAAATACATCTTACAAGGGCCATTTAATAACATAAAAAGTGCTTGTGAAATGATATGAGTAAAAAGAAAAAGTTGGCACAGAATTGCATTTACTGTCTGGTCTCAATGATATTAAATATGTATTTCTGAGAAGATGACAATGGAATGAAATAAAATATTAACTTTTTTCTGATTGGAGGGGTAATGAATATTTTTTATTTTCTGAATGTTCTGTGGTGAGCATTTGTTATCACACACACACACACGCACACATGCACATACCACCTGCACGTACACACGCACAAGCACACACCGCAAGCTGTCCTGAAAAGTCTGTCTAACTGGAGATTTCTCCAGGGTCTTTCAGATTTTTTGCTGCCTCAATACCCCTGGGATATCAATTCCCTGTTTGTCCCAGGGCCCACCTCTGAATTGCTGAGAAGACAGCGGTAGCTGATTCACATCAATGCTAACTGATTCACATCAACGCCGCCTCCCTGCTCAGCCCTGAGTGTGACAGGAGCAGGCCGGGCCTGCTCTCGCTGGGAATGCCGCTGCCCTCCAGCTCCGGCCAGCCAGGGAGGGGCCAGGCCTCTCCGAAGGAGGTTAAAGTCCTTCTTTGTGTGAATGGCCTTTTAGGGAGCAGAGGGAGGGCCCACGGTGACATCACAGTCTTCCGTCAGGAGGCTCAGGAGGAATTTGTCCAGCTTGAGCCAGGGTGCACGCAGGAATCTGTCTGGAAAAAGGCAGTTCTCACTGAAGAGGTTTGAGGCGCGCACTCTGGGCAGGGTAAGCCGAGTCTGCTGACTTATCTTCGTGTCCTTTTCTTTCTAATTTGAAAGGACAGGGGTCTTTTTTGAGGCCAGTGTCTTTATGGAGGAGGTTTTCTGAGTCTGTCATGTGCTGTGGGTCCTTTCTTGCTGGAGAGTAGGCAGCCGAGCTCAGACTGGTGTCTTGCTTCTCTCTCTCTCTCTCTCTCTCTCTTTTTTTTTTTTTTTTTTGCAAATCTTGTAAAACTCAGCTTTTGTGCTAAGAGGCAAAGAGGACGCTCAGTCCTGCACATACAGTGCAAAGCTATATGAGTCGTCTGTGGCAGACCACGCTTTGCAGATGGTGAAAGTGTGTCTGTGAGAATCTGTGTGCCCTTTTCCAGAACGGAACCAAGTGACTCGGTGATTCTGGTGCCTCGTTTCTTAGCCATCCTCTAGCATTCGTTCAAGAGACTCAGTCTTGTGGTCTACAGCTAGCCTTCTGTTTCCATGCTGTAGAACTCACCACATTTACAGGGTGGCTTGGGGGAATATGGTTTTGGGGGGAATGTGTGGTGCCTGTCTCTTGGAGGTCCCATGGGTATGGAAGGAGACCCTCACCAGCTTCATTCATAGGCACAGAATCATCTGTAGACAGAGGGTTAACCACAAATGCATCTGGCACTGTTTTCTCTTTTCTTGGGGCTCTGCCTCAATATAGTGGCTTCTGCTGGTCCACAGTGGCGTTTGACTTTTGATCCCTGCCATGACCTGCTCACCAGGCGTGAACCCAAGATCTGGAACTATTTTTAAACCAAGAGGGACACAGCAAATTTATAAAGAACTGAAAAACTAGGCTTGCTTTTGTCTTTAGCAGAATCGGTTACCCTAGAAATCTCAGCTTGCAGGAGCCAGAGTTCCCTCTGTGGCCTTGAGCTTGGTTTATTCTGGGGTGGGGACTACCTTGCAAAATAATCTCCAGTGAACAGGGCCTTTGGTGAGAAGAGCGGCCGAGGGCTCCTTGATAGGGCCCTCAGTATCCCCCATTGAGGAAAACATGAAACTCACATCTCTCCTCATTCACGGGAAACCCGGAAGCCTCCCAGTCACTCCTGTAAGAAGTGGGTCTCCAAGTAACGGAAAGAAACAACCCTTTCATCAGCTGCTGCAGAAAAGGCAACAGCAGCTTCCTTCCTTTCCTCCCCTCCCCACTGCTGAGCCCCACCACACACACTATCTTCAGTTTCTTTCACAGAAAGCCCAAGCTGTAAATATATTCATCAAATAACACCTTAACATTTTCCAGATGTGATTGGAGCCACTGACTTTTCAGCAGGGCTAAGAGGAGGTTATTAATAGGCTAAGCTATGGTGCTGGGGGAGACTCCGTTCTATGAGAAATTGACCAGTCTCCTTCACTAGGAATGTGGGTCAAGACACAGGGAAGCCTTGTTTCCAGTGAAGGGGTGGGGAGTTCCAGAAGTATTTTCATCCCGTCTTCAGACCTGTACCTGAGGCATAAGACAGAGAGAATAGCAGAACAGTGATTACTCTTTTGACCAATACCGTAGAAGCTCTCAGAAAAAAAGGCTGGACCTGCAGAAGCAGGAACAGGACTCCTGGCCTCCAAAGGGTTGAGTTTTCTTTTTAGAACTGCCCTAGTCACATTGAGCTGTAATGGCTTCATGGCAGGAGATCCATGGAGGCAAACCAAGAAGTGTTTTTAGTATCTGCCCCTTTTAAGGCTCACAGCATTGACCCGAGCCTGCTGGGTCCAAATTTAGCCTGCGTTTGCCCCAGGAGTGCTTGAGGTCTGGAGTTTGGCCAGCTGTCTTCCATCAGCCAGGAGGGGAGGCTCTAGCCTCTTTAGGGAGTGGCTTAGTTCCCAGTTTCCCACAATCAACACGGGCCCCTAGTTCTACAAGCCAGAAGAAGCTCTGCTCGGGGGATGGAAGAGGAAAGCCTGTTCAGGGCTGGAATGTGGCCCAGGTTATCACCCGGGGCCTCTCCTCTCCTCCACTTCCCGCTTGTAGGCTCGGGTTTAGAGGCCCAAGTCTAATCCTTGCAGCAAGCAGTTCCCAGACTTTCCTGCTGTCAGTGCCTTCAGGGGAGGGTGGAACGGCCCACTCGGAGTCCCAGATCCTTCTCTTTCCTGCCGTCTTCAGCAGGGAGGGCCAGAGGAGGTGCAGCCAGCCTGCTTAGGAACTTTGGTGCACCGCGCTTTCTTCAATTCTTTTTGCCCGGCACAGTTTGCGCCGTTGAAGAGGGCTGGAAGTTTATTTCCAGCTATTGCTGCAGCACATTCTTCCCCTGGTGCTATTCGTTCTTCTTATGGGAACTGGTACTCACTCCCTCCAAGTCTGTGAGCGTCTTGCTGGGGATGGCACATCACCTTGGAGCTCTGAGGACCTCGCATGGCCCAGGCTGAGAGCATATAGCTCTGCAGGGTCCCAGGATATGCTTATGGATCCAAGGTAGTGTTGACCTCTTCAACTTCTGTTCCCCTTCCTTATGCCTTGGGTTCCCTCGGTTTGGGGAGTTAGCCTCCCCCAGACCTCCTGACTGCAGCTTTGCCTGGTTTGTCCAAAGCTGATGAGGTTCAGCTGATGTGGGCATCTTTTGGGTTTCTGGGCATCATACACCAGCCAGGTGCACTTCCTCCCACCCCACCCTCACCCCTTCTGCATTTGCCTTCGTGCTGGAGACATCCTGACTTAGCCAGAAAGTTAAAAGTTTAGGAAGAACCTCTCTAAAGACAGCCATGCATAGCTCGTGGAACCAGTCCTTCATCATGATTGTCATTGGGTCCTGTGTACTGAAAACGTGACTTACAAAAGAGAGGCAGGATGAGAAGGGAAAACGGAGATACTCTCTGATCTCACAGCTATGAGGAAGTTTTGTTTTATAGCCATGCCTCTGTTCCTAGGCCAAGAGTGAGTTTATATTTTTGGTGGAACTTATAAATAACTGGATTAAAGGATCGGGTCACCTATTATCTGGAGAAAAGCATTTCTAATTTAAATGTCATGGCTTTAGTAGGAAGTAATCTGGGTTATTCAAAGCAGAGAAACCTGGTTGTACAGCCTGATGTTTGAGTAATTTGGTTCACACTGTGCATCTAGGCTAGGAGCCTGGGAGGTCGAGATGGGTTAGGGACACTGTCGAGCTTTAACTGCCTGAGGATGGTGGGGCAGAGGGGAGGCTGTGAACACAGTGAACCTTGTCCTCGTGGTGAAGGACACCTTTCTGCTCTCCGCCTGGGCTCAGGCAGGCCTGCTAAGGAAAATGCACTTCCTTAAAGTTATTTCTGCTCATGACATGCCTAGCTGTAGGCCTAGGTACCCTGGGCAGAAAGAACACATGGATGTCTATGCCCAGTGGGGCAGGGATCAGGGCCCTGCTGTTGCGTTTTCTGTGCAAATGTAAACAGGCTTCTAGAATCTCACTTGTGGTGTTGGTGAGGAGTTGCAGCCTTTTCCCACAGTGTCCATCACAATGACATGGACATGGGATCTTAATATTTTACCTCTGGCAAGTGGCCAGAGGAAACAGAACCCCTTCAGAGACCAGCCCAGAGGGTGAAACCCCAAGACTGTGCAAGAAGTCACATTTCTAGCTGACATGTAGAGCAACAGATATGTCTCCAGAGAGTTAACTCTCCAGGGAGTTCATCTATTTCTGACCAAGACTGAATAAGGAAGGTAAAGGGATCATCGACTTTTAAAGCTAAATTTGAGTCTCACATCATCTGCAGAGATTCAGGCAAGCAAAAGATCAACCAAAAAGCCAAGCTAACTTTCTTTTGATCCATCCACTCTTCTTACCATTTCCCATGTCATTTTAAAAGCCTCCTATTATTGAGACTACATTTTGATATATCAGGATAGAATGCGAAGAACCCACCTTCAAATCCCGGCTAGGGTACTTACTAGCCAGGTGATCTTGGGAAACGTCCCTCTATTTCTCTATACCTCTTATTGTGAAGTTTTAAGACTGAAATAAAATTCATGCCTTTCCCACTTAACAGAGGGCCATGTTTCAAGCATCAGCTGACATATGTATGTGCATGTACTGTGAAATGATAAGCTATTAGACATGTGTCAACCAGAAAATGGGGATGCCACACTTACAGCATGCCCACAGGACAGGCTTGTCAGGGCTGTCTCATTCACTTGTACATTTATTTGGCTAGTTGAGTTGTGGAGATGGACCACGTTCTGTTTTATCCAATGTGTGACCCCTCCTCTGCTTCCCATATGACTGGAGCCCCAGGTCTGGGTGGTTCTTGACTGCTCATTCCACTTACTGCATTTCAGGACTTAACTTTTAAGGACATTTTGTGAAATTACATTTTGTGTGTTGCAGCACAACTGTATCTTCCTAGTCGTGTTCAGCTTCAACTAAAATTCACATGTAAGGATCTGGGGTTGGGGGAAGATTAGGGAGACTAGAGCTGCCATAGGTTCTGACTTTGAGTCTTTCCTGGGCCTTTTTTCTTTCATCTTTTCTTCTTGATTTCTTTTCTTCTAAAAATCTCCTGCTCTTTTCCCAAAAGAAAATCAGTCTGCTGCCAGAAAGAATATAATATCTGTCATTTAAACCTCAGTGTAAAATGGCTTAATAATAGTGAACATTTGCATTAACCGTTTTTCAGTTTACATAGTACTTTTAAGTACATTTTCTAACTTAATTCTCAAAACAGATTTGGGAGATATTATTAGTCCTGCTTACAAAGGAGTTCTATTCTCAGCAGAATTCCATAATTACAGTACAAAAAGTCTGGTAGGACTTTTATAGGTACAGCCAAGAAATGACTCCAGACTCTGGTCTTGGGATGCCAAACTCTGAATTACCACATTGTCTGCATTATTTAGGTGGAGACATAGGCACCTGTGTTGTAAATTAAGCCACGCTAATTTGCTTTGCAAAACTACTAAACACTTTTTGGCAAATAAAGGTGACTTTAGTTGCAGCCTGGCTACCAGGTTGTATTAAACACAGGTCTCTGGGACCAAATTCTGGCACTCATACAGACTTGTGTTAAATAAACATTTATAAAAAACACTATGAAGAAATCTCAGCTCCCTAAGTTTCTAGATGCTCCAACCCCACCTTGCCTGAAGACAGATGTGGCAACTTTATGAAGACAGGATTCTGTTACCATTTTAGTGGGTGGTAAGCAACCGAAGTCCCCTGAGCCAAAGGCTAGAAACAAGATTGTTTAGTTCTCAAACCTCAAACACCATCCCTAAGGGTGTATAAACCAAAGGGCTCACGCTATTGGCATATCCCCTTTATGAAAGGGTGAGGAAGATCTCTAATTCACAAATTTAAACACCACCAATTTCACGGATTTCTAACATTCATTATGCTAATTGACAGGCCACTAATTTCACTAATGAAAACCTATTTCTCACCTTAATTATGCCAATTAGCAAAGCTTCAGGGTTCTTGGGAGTTAAAGGGAGCTAAGTACTGGAGGAAGCCACCTGTGGGGCGTGGGCTCTCTCATTAGATCCTAGATGACCATCCCTTGAGTTTATATTCCCAGTTAGGATGGTTGTCAGACCCTGGAATGTAATTTAAACTAATTTCAGAAGCACACAGCTGTATTAAATTGCCCCGATCAAGTATTTGAAAGTAAATGGTAGACATCCTAACCAGCTGTTAACTACTCTAGGAATTTAGTGGGAAGGGCAGGTTTCTGTGTCGTGGTGTTAGGGCTCTACCTGGAGGGTGAGCTGGGCCGATCTAAAAAGCTCCCACAGCCCCTTTGCACCCTAGTTTTTCTCTGACCTTAGAAAACCCAGTTTGATGATTCTTTCATATCCTCCTGTTTTTGCATTGCGGCATAGTTCATTTCAAAAAGGGCTTTCCTGGTGATTGAATTAATGTGCATCTTATCTGAATCTGGAATCACGTTCACCTAATTTGAAGCATGGAGAAAATTCTGGACCTTCTTATCTTCAAAGACAGCAATAAGCATTTGTTGGTTTAAACAAGACATCATCTGACGATACCAAGCCCAGATTCCTGCCCAATCCAGATAGGTTGGATTTCCAGCCCATTTCCATTTACCTGGTGTAGTTGCCGGTGGCTTTGATTCCATCAGGCCATCATGCATGAAGGCAAATTCTTACTGCTGACAGTGGAACTCAGGAATTCGCTCTTTTGTTATCATTGTTGTCTAACTTTACAAAACCTCAGGACCTCTGGTGCATGATTGTGAATCAGTAATTCAGAGTTGTTTATCTCTTTAAATACTTCCATGCCAATTAGAGGTTAAACCTGCTGCTTCCTGAGTAGACGGAATTGAGTGTCAGGAAGAATTTTCTGAATTTATGGGGAAAGGGGGACTGGATGCCATATAGCTCACAAGAAATAGGGCCTCTTTCCTGTTTACACCCTCCAGTGTCTAGAGGTTTAAAAAAATGTATCGGAAAGGAATCATCTCAAATTACACTGGAACCCCCAAAGTTTGACTTTTAACAAGTAACTAGCCTTTTTGTGTGTGTGTGTGTGTGTGTGTGTGTGTGTGAGAGAGAGAGAGAGAGAGATGGAGTTTCACTCTTATTGACTAGGCTGGAGTGCCGTGGCGCGATCTCGGCTCACTGCAACCTCGTCCTCCCAGGTTCAAGCAATTCTCCTGCCTCAGCCTCTCAAGTAGCTGGGATTACAGGGGCACCTGCCACCATGCCTGGCTAATTTTTTGTATATTTAGTAGAGACGGGGTTTCACCATGTTGGCCAGGCTGGTCTCGAACTCCTGACCTTACCTCAGGTGATCTGCCTGCCTTAGCCTCCCATAGTGCTGGGATTACAGGGGTGAGCCACCGTGCGGGCTGCTTTTTTTTTTTTTTCTTTTTGAGACCAAGCCTTACTTCCTCGCCCAGGCTGGAATGCTCCAACCTCCACTCTCCGGGTTCAAGTGATTCTCTTGCCAAATAGCTGGGATTACAGGTGTACACCACCATGCCTGGCCAACTTTTGTATTTTTAGTGGAGACAGGGTTTCACCATGTTGGTCAGACTGGTCTCAAACTCCTGACCTCAAGTGATCCGCTCACATTGGCCTCTCAAAATGTTGGGATTACAGGTGTGAGCCACCGCACCCAGCCTTTTTTGAGACAGAGTCTCACTTCCTCGCCCAGACTGGAATGCAGTGGCACTACCTTGGCTCACTGCAACCTCCGCTCTCCAGGTTGAAGCAATTCTTATGCCAAGTAGCTGGGATTACAGGTGTACACCACCATGCCTGGCTAACTTTTGTATTTTTAGTGGAGAGGGGGTTTCACCATGTTGATCAGGCAGGTCTCAAACTCCTGACCTCAAGTGATCCGCTCATCTTGGCCTCCCAAAGTGTGGGATTACAGGCATGAGCTACTGCACCCTGCCAACTAACTAGCATATTTTAAAATCTCAGTTTGACCGATTACAGAAGACATAACTACTTGTAAAATAATTTCTGATTCAAAGATAATGGCAGTTTTGTATTTTTTTTTCAGACAATTGCAAAAGTATATTGTCAAATTGTCATCTTAGATTTTAAAAATTTGGTACCAAAACAACTATTTCTAGTTCAAAAAGTGTGCCTTGGAAAGAGCTGATACAATTTTTGAATCCTAAAAAGAAAACATGGAAAGGCATCTGCTCATTCATCATCGAGCACTTGAAGTGTGAAACATTCAACAGAAAGGGACAATGCTGATGTGAGGAGCGGAAAAGTGTTCTTGGGAAATGGCTTTGGAGATAAGCCCCATCACCCCTTCCTCTGTGATTAGCAACAAGAGACAAAGAGAAGCAATTTCTTCACTTGCCTGATTCAGACTAAGAAAACTCTAAAATAGACTTAGGGCTTTCTTGGAAGTACAGGGAACTAATTTTTTTTTTTTTTTAAGGGTGTTGTCTTCTGGAGCTTATTGTTGCTGCTAATTTCATTATGACCCTGCAGAATAAGCTCCCCTCATGTTTAATGAACGGATTAATTAACTAAACTATAGAACTAATTATTTGCCTTTTAGTTTCCTTTACTATTACGTTGCCCTTCTTCCTCTCCTCAAGTATTCTAAAGCATCTTGTGTTTCAGGAGAGCAGTGTTTTCTAACCATATTTCAGTCCTACCAGCTTCCTACTGATTTCCCACTCCCCTCCACCCACCCCGGCCCCAAAGCCAAAAAGGATAGAAGGAGAGCTCTGTTGTTCCCATGCAGAATATTAGCAGTGAGTCATTGGCCAAAAGAAGCCAGCGGTGTAAGGGTGCCGTAGGTAATCTGACTCATCTTAGCAGTACCATGAATCTCTCTTTGTCTTCTTATTCCAATAATAATTTTCCATGGAGTGGGCTAATTTTGGCCTAGGTTTACTTGAAACTGAATGGCAGCCAGTAAGTTTCAGCATTCAAATTTTGTGTAATTCTAGTGATATATGAGTAGAAGTTACTGACCGTGCCTCATCCAACAAAAAGTTTAGTTAATAGTTTTAAAAGGGCTGGCCATGCAGAGTGGCTCATGCCTGTAGTCCCAGCACTTTGGGAGGCCAAGGCTGGCTGGACTGCTTGAGTCCAGGAGTTTGAGACCAGCCTGGGCAACATAGCGAGACTCTATCTCTACAAAAAATTTTAAAAATTAGCCAGGCATGGTGATGCCCACCTGTAGTCCTAAGGGAGACTGAGGCAGGAGGATCCCATGAGCTCAGGAGTTCAAGGTTGCAGTGAGCTATGATCACATCACTGTGCTGCAGCCTGGGCAACAGAACAAGAGCTTGTCTCTAAAAAAAAAAATAAGGAAAGTGGCAGCAAAAGCTACTATTTAATGATGGTCAAAAATAAAAAATAAAGATGTTAGCAATTATAAATATTAATTGTGTTAAGTATCACTCTTTAACAAAGACCAGACCTAGACTGGAAGAAAATCAGAGAACAGAAGATGTTGACAAAAGAGGAACACTCATTATTTGTGCCTGTTAATGGAGAAGACATATATATTACTAGAATAATTTAAGTCTGAAAGGAAATGTGGAAAGTGAAGAGTGAAGGAAACCCCCCAGTTCATGGATAACTCGGAGAGTTTTTCAACATTCTGACGGCAGTGTAGAGCACTTACGATGAACTCCCGTGTTTTCTTAGGTCTCAAGAACAAATCCATAATTATCTACTTTTTTGGGAAGGATTTTGAAATTAATTTCCTGAGAATCATCCTAAGGTGGTGTTTTCATATTCTAAGCATTTAAAATTGTTGAAACCTTAGATAAATGAAAATTAGACCCTCTTGCAATTTTGCATTGTCCTATGTCAATAATACTAGGCACATTATAAACTTGAGACAGGGAAACAAAGCCGACCTAGGTGTTAGTAAGGTCCTTGATGGGAACTCAAATTAAGTTTACACTTTACTGGAATTTTTTAAGATAAACCAGAGTCCTTTGATATGAAAAGGAAAATCATCTTATAATTTGAAAATTAATGTTTCTAATGCCAAATAACAAAATTACATAGGCTAGATAACTGGTAGAAAAATAGGATGGATAGGTTGGGCGTGGTGGCTCATGTCTGTAATCCCAGCACTTTGGGAGGCTGAGGCGGGCAGATTGCTGGAGTACAGGAGTTCAAGACCAGCCTGGAAGACATGGAGAAACTCTGTCTCTGCAAAAAAAAAAAAAAAAAATTATAAAAATCTGCCAGGGGTGATAGCACACACCAGTAGTCCCGGGAGGTGGAGGTTGCAGTGAGCCAAGATGGCACCACTGTACTCTAGCCTGGGCCATAGAGCAAAACCCCATCTCAAAAAAAAGAAAAAAAAAAAAAGACCCCAAAACAAAAAACCTCCTTCCTTTAAAAAAAAAAAAAAAAAAAAAAGAAAAGAAAAATATGATGGATTTTAAAATATTAAGAAGATAGGGTTTTCTTATTGAATCACAAACTGAAGATATCACATATAAAGCAGTTAAGAAACTGGAGGAGAGGTACCACTGGCCATTAGTTTTTCAAAGCAATGCTGACTTCTTAACTGAAGAGTTATTATTTTGATGCAATCCCAGAAAACAGAGCTGTGCAGTCAGTGGCTTTGGTGATGGTGTTTATAAGGCACATCGTCAATTACAGCCATGGCAGTGAGGCACTGTAGCCTGTGTTCTGCCATTAAAGGGATCTACTGTTTTCCAGTATTTTATTCTGGAGAGATTTTCCAAAAAGTTTGTTGTCTCCAGAATAACTGCATTACATCTGGCAGAGAGTCATATGTTTTAAAGATCTGTTCATACAAAAGGACCTTCTTTTTGCAATCCTATTAATAGTCCTATTGTATAGCCTGCAATCATTTGCTATAAAATACTTGGGAAGACTCTGGTACAATAATGATATAATCTCTTCCACCTTAGTAGATAAAATTTAAAAATGGCACTAGCATGTAAACAAACTGGAATCGATAAATTAGAGAGGATTGGGCACCTGTTACTACAAGAAAATGAACATTTAAGGGATTATTAGGAAAATTCTATTCAAAAGAATTTGTCACTGTGGTTTCCATTTTCCTTCCTTTTAGTTATGAGTCAGTTTGTCAGCATTCACATCCATAAGAGATGCAGTATTTAACCCTGACTTTTGTTTACTCTTTATTCCAGAAGCCTCCCCAGCTTTCTGAGGATGATATCCGGCTGAAAAGCGAGGGAGACAACTATAGTGCCACCCTCCTGGAGCCTGCTGCCAGCTCTCTTTCCCCAGATCACAAAAACATGGAAATTGAGGTGTCTGTTGCAGAATGTAAAAGTGTTCCTGGAATCACCTCTACCCCACATCCCATGGACCACCCCTCCGCTTTCTATTCACCCCCCCATAATGGCCTCCTCACTGATCACCACGAATCCCTGGATAATGATGTCGCCAGAGAGATCCGCTATCTAGATGAGGTGCTAGAGGCCAACTGCTGTGATTCTGCTGTGGATGGAACGTACAATGGAACATCCTCCCCAGAGCCTGGTGCAGTGGTTCTGGTGGGCAGCCTAAGCCCCCCTGTCCACGAGGCGACCCAGCCAGAACCTATTGAGAGAACAGCTAGCCGGCAGGCACCTCCTCACATCGAGCTCAGTAATAGCAGCCCTGACCCCATGGCAGAGGCAGAAAGAACAAATGGCCATTCCCCCAGCCAGCCTAAAGATGCGCTGGGGGACAGCCTGCAGGCACCTGTCAGCCCCAGCTCCACAACCAGCTCACGGTGTTCTTCCCGAGATGGAGAGTTCACTCTCACCACACTGAAGAAGGAGGCCAAGTTTGAGCTGCGTGCCTTCCATGAAGACAAGAAGCCCTCCAAGCTCTTTGAGGATGATGAGCATGAGAAAGAACAATACTGCGTTAGAAAAGTGAGGCCTTCGGAAGAGATGCTGGAGCTGGAAAAGGAGAGGAGAGAGCTCATCCGCAGCCAGGCCGTCAAGAAGAATCCTGGCATTGCAGCAAAATGGTGGAATCCCCCGCAGGAAAAAACCATTGAGGAGCAGCTGGACGAGGAACATCTGGAGTCGCACAAAAAGTACAAGGAGCGCAAGGAGAGAAGGGCACAGCAGGAACAGTTGCTGCTGCAGCAGCAGTTACAGCAGCAGCAGCAATTGCAGCAGCAGCAGCAGCCCCCATCGCAGCTCTGCACAGCCCCTGCCTCTTCTCATGAACGCGCAAGCATGATTGACAAAGCAAAGGAGGACATTGTCACAGAGCAGATAGATTTCTCTGCTGCTCGCAAACAATTTCAGCTGATGGAGAATTCCAGGCAAGCGGTGGCCAAGGGCCAGAGTACACCCAGGCTGTTCTCCATCAAGCCTTTCTACAGGCCTCTGGGGTCAGTCAACTCAGACAAGCCACTGACTAATCCGAGACCACCTTCTGTTGGGGGACCTCCAGAAGATAGTGGTGCCTCAGCCGCCAAGGGACAGAAATCCCCCGGTGCCCTGGAGACCCCATCGGCAGCAGGAAGCCAGGGTAACACAGCCCCTCAGGGGAAGGAAGGGCCCTACAGCGAGCCTTCTAAACGTGGGCCCTTATCTAAACTGTGGGCTGAGGATGGAGAATTTACGAGCGCCCGGGCCATCCTCACCGTGGTCAAGGATGATGACCATGGGATTTTGGATCAGTTCTCAAGATCTGTCAATGTCTCCTTGACCCAAGAGGAGCTTGACTCTGGTCTGGATGAATTGTCAGTGAGGTCTCAGGATACCACAGTCCTGGAGACCCTATCCAATGATTTCAGCATGGACAACATCAGTGACAGCGGGGCCTCCAATGAGACAACCAATGCCCTCCAGGAAAATTCACTGGCTGATTTTTCTCTGCCCCAGACGCCACAAACTGACAACCCCTCAGAGGGCCGAGGAGAAGGCGTCTCCAAGTCATTTAGTGATCATGGTTTCTATTCCCCTTCCTCCATGCTGGGGGACTCTCCGTCGGTTGATGATCCCTTGGAGTATCAGGCTGGCCTCCTGGTGCAGAATGCCATTCAACAAGCCATAGCTGAGCAGGTGGATAAAGCTGTGTCCAAAAGCAGCAGGGATGGAGCAGAGCAACAGGGACCTGAAGCGACTGTAGAGGAAGCTGAAGCCGGGGCTTTCGGCTCAGAAAAGCCTCAGAGCATGTTTGAGCCACCTCAGGTGTCTTCTCCTGTTCAAGAGAAAAGGGATGTATTACCAAAGATTCTGCCTGCTGAAGACAGGGCGCTCAGGGAAAGGGGGCCCCCCCAGCCACTGCCAGCTGTGCAGTCCAGTGGCCCGATTAACATGGAGGAGACCAGGCCCGAAGGAAGCTATTTCAGCAAGTACTCAGAGGCAGCTGAGCTGAGAAGCACAGCCTCCATCCTGGCCACTCAAGAATCCGACGTGATGGTTGGGCCTTTCAAGCTGAGGTCCAGGAAACAGCGGACTTTGTCCATGATCGAGGAAGAGATCCGAGCAGCTCAGGAAAGGGAAGAGGAGCTGAAGAGGCAGAGACAAGTCTTGCAGAGTACGCAGAGCCCCAGGACAAAGAATGCCCCATCGCTGCCCTCCAGAACATGCTACAAAACTGCCCCAGGTAAGTGAGGTGCCTTACATGAGAGACAGACGCCACAGCAGTCTGTTGTTGTTGATTCCAGCTCATGGGTTTCTATGTGGAGCCTCCTCTGTGTGTGTCTGGAATAAGTGTTGGGGGGACACTGGCATGAGAATTCCAGCATACAGGGACATGCAACAAAAGTGTCAGAGTGTCCTCTAGAAGAACCCTGAGCTTGGATGGAGTTTGCCACTTTCCAGAGGATGCAATAGCTCCTTCTTTGTTGTTCTGCTTTAGCCTTGGTTTATTATAAAGAATTGTTCTCTTTTACTTGAAAGCCTGCCTCTTGTCTGAGGAGAGGCTGTTTGTGGCATAGAATCAGAGTGGACCCATGTGTGGACTATGTTGGAATCAGTAGCTTGACCCTCAGTATCTAGTTAAATCAAACCCATCTGATTTGGGAGATGTCCTCTACTAACTAACCCCTTCTGAATGCTGGTTCCCTTCCCAGCAATGATAGTCATGGCTTGGCATTGCAGACTGGTCCATGCAAAATGTTTTTGTTCATCTTCTGTGTAACTGGGTTTTTCTTCTGAAGTCACCACAAAGCAACTACTTTGGAATCAGGGGTGGACGCATCTATTCTTGTCATGTGACCCATTTGGAGAAATTGAATTACTCTTCACAAAGGCAGGTCTTTAATCCCTTCATATTGCCTGGGTGGTCCCTTTTTTGAATACTTTGTATAGATGGTTGATGTTAATTAGGGTGCTAATTATTATTGCTACCATATGGATAACAGTGTGACCAGTTGTTTTTATTTTCCACGTGAATGTGATGGCAATCAGGGATCCACAGATCTTCAACTATAGAAAACACTGCTCAAAGCGTGGTCCAAGCTAGTCCAGGAATCATTTGCTACTGGTTCGTTCTAAGTTCAGACACTGAGAGTAAGCATTTGAAAACTCTTATTGCAATGTGATATTGTCCTGAAATCCAAGTGTGGGATTTTTGTATTTTACAAAACTATTGCTTCATAATGGACTGGTGGGGAAAAACTGATGCTTCACCAGAGAAAATTTAAGAATCATTACCCTAAAGGATAATTGTTGACACTTATCTTGCTCCAGTCCAGATCTTAATCTTATCTTGACACTTGGCTTCCATCAAATCTACAATGACACAAGGTCACTCTTCTCATTAACTTTTTAAATTTGGAAAGAATCTCCAACCTAAAGAAAAGTTCCCAAGTACAGTACAAATGTCTTTCTGTTTTGAATCATTTGAGAGTAAATTGCCAACATGATGCCCCATCACCCCCAATTTTGTAGACTGCTCCCTAATGTGGGTCTCTGATGCTTTCATATGATGATTTTCAGGTTGTGCATCTTTAGTAGGAATACCACCAAATTGATGCTGTGTTGTCACTGTATCCAAACAGGTAGCACATGGTATTAGTTTGTCCCATTATGGTGACAGGTGTCAACTCTGATCACTTAATATTGATTATGATCACTCCATTGAGGGAGTGTCTGCCAGCCTTCTGCACAGTAGTTAATTTTTTCTTTTGTAATTAATATACATTTTGTAGGGCAATACTGTGGTATTCTGCAATTTTCACCCCATTTCTTATCAAACTTCATTTATTTATGTCAGTATGATCTCATGGATTCCTGTGATATTCAGTGCATTCCTATGATATTCAATGGATTATAATCCATTTCTTTTATTATTTTTATCCTCAACTTGTTCAGTTACAGCTCACAGGATCCCTTTCTAGCTAACTTATATGTCCTTTGGAGATGTCCCTGTTATCCTTTGAATGCTTCCTCAATTTCTGGCATCACGAGATATTCCAGTTTCAACTTATACTTTCCCAACCCTGAAATCAGTCGTCTCTCCGAGGAGCACTAGTTTCTGATGATGGAGAATGGTATTTAGAAACAAAGATCTAGGTGTTAGCTGTGCTCATTGTTATTGCATTGTCGCTAGCCCCAGGCACTCTCAGTGTACAGAATTAGAAATTATACACATCTCTCTTGGAAGTCATGAGTTTGCCCTGATGCTTTTTAATTCTTATTTAATAAAAGGTTCATTCATACTTTCTCCCTTTCCATATTTGTGACCACCTTCTTGACAACAAGATACTTAGTTTTTATTATCTATAATATGTTTATTATTTAACTAGCCCTCCTTCCCCCACACTCCAGTATAACCAGTCTCCTGTTTTCCTCACCAAACTTGGGCTCCAACATCATTTTCTGGGTGGCCACTGCCACCCGCCTTCACCAACACCTTCCTTACCCTACCTGGGCTCCAGCACTACAGCAGGTACCATCTTATTCAGCCTGGCCTAGTGACTTTTGGACTGAATTGTTTGGGAAGGAAAGGAAAGGAAAGGGAGGAAGAAGAGGAAGAGCGCAGTGACTTTCTTAATATATGCCATCAAATTGGTGATAAAGTTTCAACAAATGAATAATGGGGGGGCGGGCACAAACATTCAGACCGTAGCATGAGTATTTTCAGGCTTCTCTGGCTCTATCTCTTAATCGAACTCCTCACCATATTACCTCCAACTTTATTTCTAGCACATAAACAACTGTCTAATATAAAGACATTTCAATGCTTTCTCCTAACTCCCCCACCAGCTGTTGTCCATCAGGCTTCTCCACCAGGACCGAGGTTGCCTTAAACAAGTCAGCATCCTAAGGCTTGCCACTGGCATCCCAGCAACCCAGTATCAATCTCCCCAGTACTTCCCTCTATCCTAATGCTGATCTCTTCTCCCATATCCCACCCCCATAGGATTGATTTCTGGTCCCTACAAGGGGATGGTAATTCATCTGTGCAAGTCTGTTCCAATCTTGATGTCATATTGAGTACAATCATGATAATGATATGCATACATGTCATTCCTTCATGTTTATCTCTAGAACATTTAAAGCAGGCACCCGGACTTCCCAGAATCACAACATGAGTTGAAAGAAACGGAATGTAAAATACAATTTTCTTCCTGTTCATGCCTGGAAATCTTTGGAGTATTGCTTGGCTGGCCAACCTCCAAGTTCATGATCAGGGAGAAGGCTGACACATGACTCTGAGCAGCCAAACTAGACAATTCATGGCTAGGGTCAGAACTCCTGGCTTCAGTGGTTTTGTGAATGGAGGTATTACCAAGTTCCTGCAGCACATTTCATATTTCATGCCAGAAGAAGTGACTCCACTAGTTTGTTGTGTGACTCAGATTGATGATTGGATACTAGGTGATGAAAAATATAATTTTTAACTTCTCTGGTAGAAATCATGCTGGTGGCATGCTGGAATACTAAAACCTTAAAGCAAGTAAAATCCACTGAGAGCCAAGATGTGGTAAGGAAGGAGAAATCTTCTAATTCTTTCCATACAAAAGTTATCTAGACAGAAACCCCATCCCCCAGGTGTGGAAATGACATTTGTTTTTGCTTTTAGTGACTTTGCTTTTAAAAGATGGACAATGAATGATAGAAGTTCTGTTTTGAAAAGGATATAGTCATTGTTAATGACCAGGTATCTAGAAATTATCTTGTTGGTTCTTATTTTATTTTATTTTACTTTTTTTTTGAGGCAGAGTCTTGCTCTGTCTCCCAGGCTGGAGTGCAATGGAGCAAACTCGGCTCACTGCAACCTCCACCTGCCAGGTTCAAGTGATTGTCCTGCCTCAGCCTCCTGAATAGCTGGGATTACAGGTGCCCATCACCATGCCCAGCTAAATTTTTTGTTTGTTTGTTTTTTGTATTTTTAGTAGAGATAGAGTTTCATCATGTTGGCCAGGCTGGTCTCCAACTCCTGACCTCAGGTGATCCGCCCGCCTTGGCCTCCCAAAGTGCTAGGATTACAGGTATGAGCCACTGTGCCTGGCCCTTATTTGACTTTTAAAAGAAGAAGAAGCTCCACTTAAATAGAAGTTGAGTGACATTTGTTTATACAGAGGTTAATAAAAATGTATAGTCCCTGCTCTCAGGGAACTTAATGGTTCAGTAAGAGAAATAACATTAAACAAATGAGGCAATTTTATGACAGAGAAGCACAGAGACCTGTAGGAGCACAAACAAGGAAGACCATATCATTTGGAGGATAAAGAAAGTCTTCCTTCCTTAGGAAATTGCTGTCTAAGCTGAGAACTGAAGGGGTAAAGTTGGGCTCAGGGTGTAGGGGAGAAGGAAGGGCACCTAAGAGAGGCTCAAAAGGAATAGAGAACTTGGCACATTTGAGATATTTAAAAGTAAGTTAAAGGAAGAGATTTAAAACAAAACAGAAATAGATGTGGAGCCAGACAACCAAGAGCTCTATCAATCATGTTAAGGGTTGAATTTACCCTATGGTCAGTGAGAAGCCAGTGAGAGTTTTTAAAGGAGTAATTATCAGAACACAACCCCAAGCTGTCCTGCCTTCACTGTGAGTTGATGGACTAAATGTCTTCCTATTGTAATGCATCCATTTCATAGGCTTGGATTGAGCTCTTCCTGCTTATGAGCACTTCCGAAGGGAGGCGCCATCTTGGTGAACACCCTGTATGTTATGTGAGAGGGGCCATACTCCCAATAGTGTGTGCATGTGTGCCCTCTGCTGATGGCACTTAGAATTAGAGACTAAAAGGAAGAAGGCCAGGGTGGTGGTGCATGCCTGTAATCCCAGCACTTTTGGAGGTGGAGGCAAGAGGATTGCTTGAGTTTGAGACAAGCCTGGGCAACATAGCAAGTCCCCATCTCTAAAAAAAAAAAAAAAAAAAAAAAAAAAAATTACCTGAGTGTGGTGACACATGCCTTTTGTCCCAGCTACTTGGGAAGCTGAGGCAAGAAGGTTGCTTGAGCCCAGGTGTTCAAGGCTGCATTGAGCTATGATCAAACCATTGTACTCCAGGCTGGGCAGCAAAGTGAGACCCTGTCTCAAAAAAAAAAAGAGAGAGAGAATAAAGGAAGCATCTTTGCAGGTACATGAGCCTGATTTGAAGGGGTAACTCACACAGTGCTGTAAAACACCCTTGAGGAAAGAATTAGGGGGTCGGATATCCAAACATTGTATTGAAGTTGCAGTTTAAGACCTTTTCAAATGTCTTTTCATATTGGGGTTGCCAACAGTTCTCACTTTAGTATCTGTGTCTATTATTAGATATCCTGGTTTCACTTCCAAGTTCTAAGCATGCCAGAGAAACCCAGTTAGGTGATGATTTGTTTGATTTTTTGAAAGTTTCTGTTTTCATGCCAGATGTTGAATTTATTTACCAAGTCAGATCATTCACCCCATGAGACCTACATTATGGAGAGTGGCAAAAGAGAAGGTGTAGGTTGCTATTAAGTTCCACAACTTGGGGTATCTGTTCATGTCTTCTAATATGTGGAAAGATGTGATAGTTATAAATCTTACTTTTGTAAGATGTACAGGAAGTGTTGACTTCTGCTGCTGTCTGTTTAGATTAAGATTAGACATGAGGTGATCATAACATTATTATAAAGATTCTTAACTGGGTCTTTGTTCTTTCCCCTTCATTATCTGCAAATATCACAAAGGAAAGTCTTAGGAAAAATATATTTGTGACTGTCCACACACTCTTCATGAAGCAGAGCTTGGTGGAGTGTGCCATGCTGAATTAGAGCCACATGAAGCACAGTTTCATTTGAGGTGCCCTCATTGTTCCATGGGGGAAGTCCCTGTGTTGGCATCTAACAGAAGGATTGATGATGAGAGAGCTCTCCATCAGTAGTACACAGTGCCTCTCTTTCCTGCAAGGCAGGCACCAACTGTGCAGCTCGTAGAAGCCCTTCTGGCTGTGTGAAGCTAGCTAAAGCTTACTGTGGAGTGTCCACAGATGGTTATTGTCCACCACCATGTCTCTAAAACATTCTCTGGTTACAAAAGTCTAATCATGGTAGTTACAACTTATCAAGGCCTTAATGCTGCATATAATACTAGTTATTTCACACTTTTCATTTCTCATTTTCTCACTGAATCCTCCCAGCAGCCCTCTAAGATACAAATTACCTCAACCCTTGAGGCCAGATATATTTCTAGATTCAGACTTCTTCTGATTTTAGAGAATTTATAAAGTATATGCTATTATTTAGAAAAGTAATACAATGAACATACTGTTATTTAACACAACTGGCAAGTTCTGGGTCAACACACTGTGATCAAATTAAATTTCTACTCTAAAACTTGAGAAGAAGAATTAGTTACATTAAGTGGGTAAAGACTAGGAGACCCTCATGTCAGCTCATGTCAGGTTTTGCTGCCAAATAAGTTATGAAAATCTTTCTTTTCAGAGTTTTTTGGATTTGGGAATTATACGTGAAGAGTTGTGGACCTGTACTATTATTCTTTTTCAAAGAATTACTACTAGAGCCCAGAGAGATTAAGTTGCCCAAGGTCACTCAGCTTGAAAATGGTAGAGCCTGGTTTCAAACTCAGGCTCTCATTTGTCTTCAAAATCCATCTTCTTTCCCCTACCTTCTTCCCGTCTGTTGAGTCTGCTCTATGAGGTATACAGTAATAGCTTCTCTCTCCAACCTGTAGCTCAGATTCCCTCTACCCTTTCCCAGTCTCATGCCCAACCCCTGCATTTTCCTGGGTCCTTCCTGATCCTCCATTTAGGAGCCACTGTAGCTCTGCAGTCCTTCTCTTGCAGTGGCCTGGGTGTATAAATTTGACTTTCAGGGGCCATGAAACAGTGCTTCCCTAGTGACCCAGGATGATTCCTTTCTGCTTTCAGAACTCAATTCCAATGCCTCAAGTTACAGTAGGCAAAAGCGCTCGGGCTGTCCAAAGATCTGAGCAGATAGCCAAGGGACTGACTTAGTCCACATCAGCCATCTAGCCTAGCTGCTCTTGTGAGTTCTTTTTGAAAGTTTATTTCCCAGGAAGAAGCTCTGCCATTAACTCCAGAAACAGGTTCATTCCTTGAAAACTTCAAAAGAACTGGGTAATCAAGCAAGGAAGCAATTTTTAAATTTGAGGATAAGCAGGGATAAGTGTTCGTTATTCTGTTAACTAAACATGAACACTTTTGGTGTACTAGGGTCAAAGTCAACTAAGTTAGTTGACTGATTATCATTGAGCACCATAACTACGTACTATTCTCCTTGCCTTTTGAAAATTGATCTTTCTCCCTTGGCCCAGAACTTCCCTGTGTTCTCTTTATCTAAATCCAGCAAGCATGTTTTCTTGAAAAATGCATGCCATTTGGAAAAGAACTGGTAAGAAAAGACTATGTTGAAGCTGTGTTTGGCAAGGGGTGAAGGTGTGCAATGAAATCAGGACTTTTCAAAGTATAGAATTCCACATTCTCTTTAGATATTACCCTTAAAGTTTTGGAAAAGGCAACTGCCGTGGTTAAACCTGCCTGTCAGCGTCACTCTCTTTTTTTGAGACGGAGTCTCACTCTTTCGCCCAGGCTGAGTGCAGTGGCGCTATCTCGGCTCACTGCAAGCTCTGCCTCCCAGGTTTACACCATTCTCCTGCCTCAGCCTCCCGAGTAGCTGGGACTACAGGTGCCCGCCACCGCGTCCAGCTAATTTTTTGTATTTTTAGTAGAGACGGGGTTTCACTGTGTTAGCCAGGATGGTCTCGATCTCCTGACCTAGTGATCCGCCCATCTCGGCCTCCCAAAGTGCTGGGATTACAGGCGTGAGCCACCATGCCCAGCCCAGCCTCACTCTTGAGATCCCATGGGTCCAGAAGTCTTTCTTCTGTGACAAGCCTGCGGTCACAGCTTCTGGGCAGCAGAACTTTGGAAAAAGCAGAACGTTCCCCACCAGCTGAATTCCCTGGTGCAAGCAGGTTCTGCTGATCCTGCTGATTGTGCTGCGTCTTCAGATAGATCCATGTGTCTGGGTTGGCTCCTGCTGGTGCTGGGCCACCATGTGATGTCCTCATTGCCTACTTCTGCATGGCCTCTCCATGCTGCAAGTTAGTTAGGGGAGCATCTTATGAGGAATCAGACTCAGCCATGCACAAAAACAGATGCATAGTTTTCAGGTGACAAAGAGGAGGTGAATCAAAGAACCTAATTCTTGCAAGTTCCTTGGTAAGAAATAGGAACTAATCAAAACCAGGCTTGGGAGCAGGATGTCCTCTGTGACTGCTGGGGTTCAAGGCAGAATATGACTGTCTTTTACTAGCCATAGTTACTTGCTGTGTACTTCCCTAAGGAGACTGGCATTTCAGATCTATTTGATCTTTGTGTGCTGCATACTTATGGGGTGGAAGACTAGGAGGTGATGTGGGGCAGGGAGAAAGTGTATGGGACCGACAATTAGAGCACCGAAGAATATATGTGTGGTTCTTGTAATGACTTTTTCTTTCTCATGGCCCTGAAGGTAAACTTAAAGGCTTCCCAAAATGTGTGTGTATCTAACTCACAAGTATTACCAGTCTCTCTTTTATTTCCCATTACTCAAGTATAAATTTATGTGCGAGGTGGCTCATGTCTGTAATCCCAGCACTTTGGGAGGCTGAGGTCGGTGGATCACTTGAGGTCAGGAGTTCGAGACGAGCCTGGTCAGCACAGTGAAACCCCATGTCTACCAAAAATACAAAAATGAGCCAGGCGTGGTGGCACACACCTGTAATCCCAGCTACTTGGGAGGCTGAGGCAGGAGAATTGCCTGAACCTGGGAGGCGGAGGTTGTAGTGAGCTACAATCCCTACTGCACTCCAACCTGGGCAGCAAAGCAAGACTCTGTCTCAAAAAAAAAAAAAAAAAAAAAAAATCACATGTGATGGTCAAGGAGAATACATGCTAAAATGTGACAGTCACTTCTCTGGATTCATATCTCAAGCTTAATTCCTGACTCCACCGCTTACTAGCTTTGTGACCAACTTACTTCACCGCTGTAAACCTCAGTAAAATAGGAATAAAGTTATACCAACCTCATAAAAAAGTTGACACAGGGCCTGGTACATAAAAAGCTCCCAGTAAGAGTTATTATTGTTATTGTCATTACAACATTACAACATTACAGTTGCTCTTTTGTTTTAAGAAAAAGCCTAGAGGCTGATTGCTTGAGACCAGAAGTTCAAGACCACCAACCTGGGCAACATAGTGAGACCCTGTTTCTACAGGAAAAAAAAAAAAAAAAGCTGAATTTAGTGGTATGTACCTGTAGTCCTAGCTACTCAGGAAACGAGGTGGGAGGATTGCTTGAGCTTGAGTTCAACACTGCCGTGAGCTATGGTCATGCCACTGGACTCCAGTCTGAGTGACAAAGCAAGACCCTGTCTCTAAAAAGAAAGAAAAGGCCAGAAAGCCTTAGTAGAATTATTTATGAGTTACTTTTTTGCAGCAGTTGTGAGCCTGAAATGAATAACAGAACACACATGATAAAATGGCTTTCTATTCCTAGCTGGGATTTTTTTCAGTTACTTCCTTAGAATTAACATTTCTCTTAGAAACTTGAGGTCAGGAATAATGAGTTTTCAGTAGTCTACTATGATTCGAAAAACTAAAGATTAAAAAAGTCCATCATTAAATATACTGAGTGAATAAAATTACATGTATTACCATAAAAATGTTTTCCTTTTTGGGGGAGGTAATCTTCACACAGCCAAGCCCACCATGCTAGTAGAAATGTATTTAACGAAAGGATCTTGGTGGAGAATTACTATTCACCAAAATTTTCATTCTTACTGTTTTAATTAACTTTTTTCCTTTTTGGCCTTAAACTCTGCTTGCCCTGTAAGAGCAGAGCTCTTTCTTTCCTTCTAGAGTTTTCATCATCTTCCAGTTGTGTTCATAGGGATAAACCCAATATCAGCAACTCATCCAACAACCGACTTACCTTTAAGCAATAATATTTGACAGTTTCTCAGACTTGTTTACCAAGCAGGGGTATTTCTCATTTCTCAGCTAGGTTTATAATCTGAAGATTCATATCATCACATTCTCCCACCCCTGGGGCCTTCAAAGGAGGAGATGAAAGAAGAAGGGACCAGCTCTTGGTGTGCAGGTCACAGCTGGAACCGCACAAGTCCATGCACTCTGGGGCTGACAAGCAGGATGTTCCCTTGTACTGAGAGGAAACGAAATTGAAAATGCAAGTCTGAGCTCATTTCTTTCTGGTGACTTGTGGGTCGCTTTAGATGTTTGCAACCTTATCCCAATGCTGTATGAAGAAAGGAGGTCATTGAAGGAGGCCCCGGCTTAGGCGTGTCCTCTGGTGGGTGCTTTTGTTCGGTTCAGTTTGGTTTTTAAATACGAGTGGGTGATGGCTTTTTCTTTTCTTTTGAGAAATGTGGAAACAAAGACTCTTTGATTTAAGACCTCAGACTTCATGCATAGAGAGAGTAATAATCACCCAAATCATAATATCTGACCAAAATTTTCAGAACTTTTGGAATCCCCATTCTTGGCTTTTTAAAAGTCAGACCTGAAATCCAGAAGGAAGATTTGGGCTGTCAGGGATAACAGCTGTATTCTGAGTGCATGCAGCCCTTTCTTGGGTTCTTTGGGTGGGAGGAATTGCAGATTCTTTTCTCTGCCTCCTGTCAGCACAGCCTGCCACAGATGCCCAAGGGAAATCCGTCTGGCCTGGAAAATCCAGAAGCACAGCCAAGGCATGGCTTGCTTTCTCTGGACCACAGAGTGGTGTAACTATTTATGATAAATAAACAGGAAACACCAATTTATGCTTTCCCACTCATGATGGGACTAAACTAGCTAGTTTGGAGTGAAACTCTTTGGGCTTCCTTGCTCCTTAGTGTACCTTGCAATGCTACAGTCTTGTGAGCACCACCATTGCAGAGATGAACAGTTTTTTTCCTTCTGAGCTCCTCTGGGTATGCACTGCCTGGGATGATGGAAGGGCTTGTGGATCTGCCTAGTCCATAAAGGTTAAAGCAAGCAGGTTTATCTGCTTTTCTCAGCATGGGCTAATAATATTTACAAGAAAACTTTTCTGGTTTGTTTTATATTTTAAAATTAATTTGTGCTTATTGTAGAAAAAAATGTAAGAAGAATCAAAAGTGATTCATAATCCTACTCCCCTAGGAGTAGCCACCTTTCTAGATTTTCTCCACGCCCATAGGTGCATGGAAGTCAATACTGGGTTGATACTTGCATTCGTTTCTATTGCTGCTGTGACAAATTACCGCAAATATAGTAGCTTAAAAAATATGCATTTAGCCAGGCACAGTGGCTCATGCCTGTAATCCCAGCATTTTGGGAAGCTGAGGCTGGAGGATCTCTTGAGCCCAGGAGTTCAAGCCCTGGGCAACATAGCGAGACCTTGTCTCTAATAATAATAATTTTTAAAAATACACATGCATTATCTTACAGCTTTAGAAGGCAGAAGTCTGAAATTCATCTGCTATGGATGAATATCTGACCAAAATAACTTTCAGAACTTTTGGAATCCCCATTCTTGGCTTTTTAAAAGTTAGACCTGAAATCCAGAAGGAGGATTGAGACCAGGCTGGTCTCAATTGAGACCCCCGTCCCGCAAATTCATATACTGAAGTCTTAACCCTCAGTGTGGTGGTATTTGGAGGTGGGCCTTTTGGGATATAATTAGGTTTACATGAAGTCACAGACTGGAGCCCTCATGATAGGATTAATGCCCTTGTAAGAAGAGACATCAGACAGCTTCTCTCCCCACTGTGTGTGGACACAGTGAGAGGGCAGCTGTCTGCAATCCAGGGAGAGAGCCTTCAGCAGAAACTGACCATTCTGGCACCTTGATCTTGGACTTCCAGACTCTAGAACTGTGAGAAAATAAGTGCGTGTTGTTCATATCAACCAGTCT